>NC_034599.1:56304461-56401485 GCF_900095145.1 Mus pahari | reverse complement strand
ATGGATGGATAGATAGATAGATAGATAGATAGATAGATAGATAGATAGATAGATAGATAGATAGATAGATAGATAGATAGATAGATGGATAAACGGGCAGGCAGGCAGGCAGGCAGACAGATATACCAACCTGGCAACACCATTTACAATCTCAGATCTTGGGAAGTAAAGGCAGGCAGATCCCTGGGATTCACAGGCCAGACAGACTAGATGAATTTCTAAGTTTTGGACCATTGAGAGACCTGTAAAATGGACTGTGCCTGAGCAACAACACTTGAGGTTGACCTCTGGGGTCCACACACATGTGTATGTCCATGCTTGCACCCCTGCACCCTATGTGTACGTACATGCCAAAAGAAAAACCAACCTCACAGTATTTATTATTATCCCCTAGACAAATTGATCATCTAAGAGCCAATAACAAGAAATACAGAAGAAGAAAACCAACAGCACTTGCTGGGGCTGTGCTGGCTCACTATTGTGGCAGGATGCAAAGCCTCCTGTGCTGTGAGCTGGCTTCATCTCCCTAAGCAGGATGAAGAGTCTTCAAAGCCTTAGGTCCGTCCTTCAGTGAAGCAGGAGTGGTGAAGCATCCGTACACACCCCTGGTGCTCCAGGAGCCACACCCATGAAGAATGTGACGCCCTTGAGGTCTAGAACCAGACAAGCAACAAGTTCGAGTCCTGACCCATATCTGGATGTCTTGGGACCTTCAACTTCATCCTATAAACATCAGGGAGATTGCCTTGAACTGGATGAGGAGGGTTCACTGGGTGGATGGCCACTGTGAGCAGCTAAGTGAAAGGATGCTCCAGGGGCATGGCTGTTCTGAAAATGGGCATCAAGAACATCGTGTGTGTGTGTGTGTGTGTGTGTGTGTGTGTGTGTGTGTGTGTGTATCTGTATGTGTGTGTGCGCGTGTCTGTGTCTCTGTATGTGTATCTGTCTGTGTGTATGTGTGTGTACGTATGTATGTGTGTCTCTGTGTGTGTGTATGTCTATGTGTGTCTCTGTGTGTGCATATGTGTGTGTATGTCTGTGAATGTGTGTGTGTATATGTGTATGTAGGTATATGTGTATGCTTGTGGGTATATGTATTTATGTGTATGAGTGTGTATGTGGGGGGGTGTGTATGTGTGTATTTGTATGTGGGTATATGTATGTGTATGTAGGTATATGTGTGTGTCTATGTGGGTGTTTATGTGTGTGTATGTTTGTGTGTGTGTTTTATGTATTTGTGTGTATGTAGGTATGTGCATTTGTGTGTGTATGTTTATGTGTATATGTTTATGTGTGTGTATGTGTGTGTGTGTGTATAAGTGTAAGGTGGTCAGAGAACAACTTTCAGAAATTCTTTCTTTCCTCTCACCACATGAATCCCAGTCATTGAACTCAAGATGTCAGACTTGTCACCAAGCTCCTGCTAAAGTCATCTCAGCAGCCCCATAAGGGTGATCTCTCCAAAGCAGCACACAGCAGCCTGGCACAGCAAGCCTCTCCCATGTCCACACTTGGATGGCATTCTGTCTACCATGTCCTCGGCAGTGGATGACTTGCTCAGGAACAGCCTCAGGCTCCTCGCCTCTGTATACCTGCTTCCCCTCCCCCCACCTACTATTAGAGCTTGTCACCTCCTGGGAAAACAAGACACACTTGCCAGCAACCACAGTGAGTCAGCAGACAGCGGGTGGCATGCCTGTGAGCATGGCAGGCGATCACACAGGAAAGCCCTGAATAGTCCAGAGGGCCAGCGCTCTCTAGGCTGTGTCTCTCAGCAAGAGCCTGCCCCAGGCTACAAACAGATCCTGCACAATCTCGGATCAAACTCCCAAACACTGGGCCCAGGCCTTTGAACTAAAGAGATGGGGAGAGAAAGGGAGCGAGGATGTCCACAGCTTTCTAACACCCGAGGCTGCGCCCGGGGATGTTAAAAGTTCTAAGTCCATCAACTAAACAGAAAGGAAAAGAATATTTGAGAGAAAAGCATAAATCCCAAGTGTCTGGGTTTTTGTCTTTTAGGAAACCTTTAATTTTTTTCTATGTATTTGTGTGTGGTATGTATGTGGGTGCACACATGCACAGTGTATATGAGGCCGGAGGAGTATATGTGTATGTGTGTGTATGTGTGTGTATGTGTATATGTGTATACGTGTATATGTGTGGGTGTTGGTTTTCTCTTTCTACCTTTGTATGGGTCCTGAGGATCCAATTCAGGTTTGGTGACAAGTGTCCTTACTCCACTAAGCCGTCTTCCCAAGCCCAGAGCCTCCACTTTTGACCTGGCATGGATCTTTTCATTTCATGCTGCATGCTCTCTGGAGATTCGCTGTCCCATTTCTACGGAAGCACCTGCTTGTCCCCAGGATGGGAGCACCAGCAGACTCAGGGCCCTTATTGCTGAGGCTCCCTGTGGAGCTTGTTAGAAATCCAGAACCTGGGACCCACCCAGCCCTGCCAAGGGAGAATTTGCATTTAGCCAGGACCCAGGTGTTCCAGGTGCTCACGTGAGAAGCTTCATGAGCTCTGAGGAACGAGAGTCTCCCATGTGAGGTGCACTCATCCTGGTGGGACGGGCTATGCATCCAGTGTGAAGAGATACCAGAGGAAATGCTTGCTAGTTTGCTAGTTAATAGCTTTTTAACTGTAACGGTTGTGAATAGCAAATAACATCATTCACAGAAACGGTGAATCAATATGGATTGCTGCTCTTAATTACTGTGTGTGTGGGGGGGGGTGTGGGGGGGAGCATGTAGGATCACAAGTGTGTGTTGTAGGTTCATCTGTGTGAGTGCATATGTATGCAAGTGTGTGTATGGGTTCACATGTCTGTGCATGTGTGTATGTGTGTGCATGTGTGTATGTAGTTTTATATTTGTGTGTGTAGGTTCACAGTATGTGTGGGTTCACATGTATGTGTGTGTATGCATAGGTTCAAGTGGGGGTTTCACCTGTGGGGGTGGGTTCACATGTGTGTGGGGGGTTTTCACCGGTGGGGGTGGAGTTCAACCTCAACTTCCTTCTTTGGGAGTCCCTACCTTTTCTTTTCAGACTGTGTCTCCTGTTGACCTGGAATTTCACAACCCCCAGGTATCCCTCCGTCTCTGTCTCTCCAGTGCTGGGATTTTTTTATTCCTAAATTCTTAGGACTAAGTGCAGGTCTTAATGCCTGCACAGTGATCATTTTATGGATTGGGCTATTACCCCAGTCAAGGTTGGTGCCTTTAAATTTTTACTATTACTGTGGTTGTTGTTGTTGTTGTTGTGCTTGAGAGGAACATAGGGAGAATGGACTCCTAGATTCCACAGCGCCCTTGTGGAAGTTAGAGATCAGCTTCAGGAATTAGCTCTCTCCTTCCAAGATGTGGGCCCTAGGGATCAAACTGGAGCCACCTGCTTGGCAGCTTTACTCACTGAACCATCTTGCTAGCCTCCACTCTCTCGTCAGTGTTGCACATAAGCTCTCTCATGAAACACATGTGCAAACCATGTTTGCCCTCCAAGACCTCCCCACCTGGCATTTTGTAAGAAGTCAGAGTTACCTCTGAAGCGTTGAAACCGCGCTTCAAGGCCCAATTTCAACACTCTCACCCGGAGGAATCCTTTTTTGAATCATCCTCAAGCTCTATCTCCAACATCCATCTTTCCACCCTGTGATAAGGTTTAGAACAAGCCTTGGTTTCCAGGGAGGTGGGAAAGAGGTCTGTTTCAGATTGCCCAACCCAGAACCTGAACCACAGCAACTCCATTGGGATGAAAGACTTCCTCTGGTTTAGGCAAGCCCTCACCCTCTGGGAGTACTAGGGTTGATGCTGGGCATACTTTGTACCCTACTTACCCATCTGTAAAATGGGAATAAAACGCAATGTCGCCCTCATAAACAAAGCAGGAAAGGAAAATGAAGCCACGCGTTACACGACATGCTTGTCTACTGCCTAGTACCAGGGATGCCCGTGGCGTATCTGTTTTCATTCATGTTCAGAACGAGAATAAGAGCATTGAATATTTGGACTGGAAGAGAGGTCCATAAGCCTAGCAAGACTGCAAGGCCTTGGAGGTACAGGACCATCTCATCCTCTGCCGTGCTGACCCAACGCATATCTGATGTTCCTCACTGCCTCTGAGCCTGGCCTGCCTGGAACTCTCCCTGCCCTACACCCTGAAGCATCAGCAGAGAACACAGACTTAAGGGGTTTTATGTGAGTTAGGAAAGAGCAATCCGGCTAGACATTCAGAGGGTGAAACTTCCAAGCCTCAGTTGGAGGGGATACTTACGGATCCTCCCACCTCAGCTTTGGCCCCCAGACCACGCTTTGTAGCTTCCCAGAGGCACAAGGTCTATTAAGATGGAACCTCTCTTCTCTCTCCTCCTTTTAAGGGACAGTGACTCCATATCTACACTGTCGTCAGCGTACTACCCAGTTTTCTGCAGGGGAAGGTCAAAGCTGCAGACCTTGTTGCTCTGAGTGGAAGAGACAGGTGAGCCAGGGTCCTTTCTATGGATTAACCCAGGGCCCTCACCAAGCACGTCTGTGACTACTTCTGGACTAAACCCACCCAAGCCAGTTCGGGACAGTGCACATGTGACCCCCCCCATCTGTGGATGAGCTGGATCCTTTCTTTAGGTAGGGGGTGCACAGTCAACCCACAGGTGAAGGGGGTTGCCCGGGGCCACTGAGAAACCTCCTAGATGTGCCAGGCTGTAGTTCTGCATGACACAAAGAGGCAGGCTATGACAACTGGAGTCGGACCAAAGGATGTTTATTTGAGTTACCTCCTGAGGGAGGTCCTTGGAGCAGCCAGGGAGGCCAGGCCAGCGACAGCTAGCATGTGCAGGGCCAGGCTTTCTCAGGACCTCACCAAAGGCAGGCTGCTCTCCCAACCACGGAGCGCTGCTCTCCCACAGGAGACTCTGTTACCTCATTCTCTTGTCACTGCCAGGGGTCAGGCCACAGACTCTAGCTCCACTTAGTGAATCACTTGATCATTTGGCTCCCTTGGGAAAGGACAGGCACTTGGTCTAATAAAAGAAGCCTTTCCCATATGTTTGCTTCCATAAGGATGGAACACGGGAGGGAGGAGGGCTTCAGCCTGACTTGGTCCTCCTGGTGTTCAACTCCATGTCAGGACCCTGAGGGACTCAAAGAAAAATGAACAGGGGGTGGGGGATGGGGATGAGTGGGTGTCTTTTTCTTCCAACACTGGGGAGTGAGGCCCAGGCTGCCTGTCCAGGAACAGTCAGAGCAGAATCAAGAAACATCTCTATGCTTACTAGGGGAATTCCTTTTTCCCCTTCCTCCTCCTCCTCCTCCTCCTCCTCCTCCTCCTCCTCTTCTTTTCTTCTTCTTCTTCTTCTTCTTCTTCTTCTTCTTCTTCTTCTTCTTCTTCGACAGGGTCCCTCTGTGTAACCCTGGCTGTCCTAGAACTTGCTCTATAGACGGGCTGGCCTTGAACTAACAGAGTTCCACCTGCCTCTGCCTCCGGAGTGCTGGGATTAAAGGTGTGCGCCATCACACCTGGATTCCTTTCTTCTTTTATTTTCTTTCCTCTTGCTTTATTTCTTCTGTTTAACTGAGACAATTTTTTTTTTCTGTAGCTAGCCTACAATTCACAGTATCCTCCTGCATCAGCCTTCCAAGTGTAGGATGACAAGCATCCACCACCATGCTGACATTTTCTTCTATACCTGTTAACACTGGGGACATTTTCTTCTATACCTGTTAACACTTTGGACTGTCTCAGATCCTCTGGAGTCCAGGCAGGATGGAAGGCAGAAAGGTCAAGCTGCTACCTCAGCAGGGCTCAGACCATGAACTGCACTGTTTCTGTAGAGCTATGGATACAAGCCATGTAGAGACAAACAAGATGTCAAGGGCAAACTCCCCTGTGGCCTCCTTCACTGACATCCGTACATGAATCAACACATACAAGTCCAGTGACTGTGGGGAGTTGGGATATTGCAGGTCCTGTACCTGGTTATCTTAAATTATCTTAACCTCCTAGCTAGCCATTTATTTCCCCGCTCTGTTTGATCTGATATTTTTGTGACTATTCATTTTCTTTCTACCTGCTCCAAAGCTGAGAGTGTCATCAGACAGCATCTGAGGTCCCACCTTCCTGTAAACCACCCCCCTGCCCCCCAGTTGATGTTCCCACCTATGTATTTGAAAATATCTTGGTTTATGACTTTCTTTGTTCTTTTACAACTAAGAAGAACTTCAAAAAGCTTACCACATTACAATATTGTATTTGAGGTAACCAAAGTCTGTGTTCCCGGACTGTGGCCACTCATAGTTGGCCCCAATATGAACTTTCTCTTGTTCCCTCTGAGGTGAGAGCTATATTTTTTGTGTTGACAACAGACTGCTTGGTTTTAGCGTAAGAGACTGGCCATATCAATGGCCCTGACAGATAGACAGACAGACAGACAGACAGACAGATAGACATAAAGGCAAGCAGGCAGACAAGCAGGCAGACAAGTGTAGGCACACCATACCTCCCCCCCCCACACACACACACACCAATGAAATCCAGCCATTACCACTTGACCTTGAAGCTACTGCCACAAAAGTACTGGAGAATATTTCCCCACCCTAAGCGAGATTGGGTTGTTGCTGGCTTTGGCCTACAACATGTGGCAGAAGTGGGATCACTGTGTGTCATTTTCCAGCCTTGGGCCACTGTTCCTCCCATGAGTACCTGATAACAGTGGCCAACATACTGGGGTGTAGCTGGGGAGTCAGAAACTAATGGCCTCCAGTACCCACATGAGGAGATTGTCCCAATCCAGTCAGCGTCAGGCACTTGGGGGAATCTGCAGGGCCTTCCAGGCTGAACCTCAAAGGTCAGTGGGTCATTCCCAGGAAACCTGGGAAGGTGGAGGGGTGTGGGCATCACCTGGATGAGGAATATAGAACTGGACTGCAGGGACAACACTCAGCCTGCTTAGTAGGAAGCAGCCTGCAGCTCTGCTGTGCTGACAGCTCTAGCAGGATCACAGGGTGAGGTGGCAGCTCCGGGTGTCATTGATGACCCAGAACCACAGTGGATCCGGTTCAGCTTCACAGAGCAGCCCCCGGTGTATCCTCTCATGGATCCCTTCTGGGGAGCTGCCAAGCACGGCTTCCTATGTCAGCCAAGCAGAGGCAAGCAATTCATTTGCTGGGTCTGACTATGGCTAAATAAAAGACAGTGAGTCCTTCTGCTGAGGTCAGAAAGTGCACCCGGGTCAGGCCCAGAGAAGCACAGACAGACCAGAAGGCATGGGGAAGGCAGGGGAGGCAGGCAGGCACTGTAACCCTTGAGGCTTCTCCTCTTCTCTTTACAGGTGACAAAACCAAGGCACAGAGACGGGCAGCCATATGCCCAGGGTCACATAGCTGTCCCGAGTAAGGCAATGAAGCAGAATGAGGAGACCCAGCCTCGCCTGAGTGCCTCTTGTGTTCCAAGCAGTTAAGAGACACTATGGAATCCAGCCCTCCCTAAACCTAGAAGGTGCAAATCCTGAATTATGTAAGACGTCCGTGTGGAAGAGAAGTAAACTGAGGCTCGGAGCTCTTGTTAGGCAGTCCAACAGTACCAGCCCTGAGTTCAGCGATTCTCAACCTGTGGGTTGCCGCGACCATCAGGAAACACGTATTTCCAATGGTCTTAAGAACGGAGACACGGCTCAGTTCCACAGTTACCGTTATGAAGTAGCAATGAAAGTTCTTTTACGGTTGGGGGGAGGGGCGTCACCACAACATGAAGAGCTGTGCTAAGGGTTACAGGGTTAGGAAGACTGAGAACCACTGCTATAGCGTGAAGCAGGGACTTGAACGTCACCTCATTCTGAAGCAATGGGTCTTAACCACAGCTCAGCAGCACACTCCAGGAGACTGAGCCCAAACTGCCTGCTTTAGACCACAGCCAAGCCCACCATACCACCACGGAGCACAGGCTTTCTCTCCCCTCCCCCTCGTCTTCGTTTCTGTCTCCCCATGTCTCTTTACCACTGCAGGCAGGAGTGTCTTTCAGCCCTGGATGTGCATTTGTATCTGTGTCTGCAGCTCTCTGAACAACAGAGGGGCAGAGTTCTGCACTGAGCGAGTGGATGGATGGATGGATGGATGGATGGATGGATGGATGGATGGATGAATGGATAGGAGACTGCCTCTATCCACAAACAGCAGACTTGATAATGAGCAAGCACACCCCAGCTAACGCTGCATGGCAGGCTAGTCTCACAGTCATTGATCCACAGCCCACCCGACACTCCCTCCCCTCAGCCTGTGCATTCCATTTCTGTCTTAACGCAAAGCTCCTTCCCCAGGGCTTGATGGCTTGCATCCAGCTTTATTGTTGATACAGATCTTTATCTACCCCAGGCTTATAACTGACATTTAAATTACTCTGCAAACAACCAATCAATATTTATGGATTCCTGGACCCATGCATTTGCCAGGCCCAGTGTCCTGAGTTTCTCCCTGGCCAAAGAGGCAGAGAACTCAAGGTCAGGGCTCCGTCTAATTAGAAGCAAGGACGCTGGGCCCGCCTCGAGGCAAAGGTCTGGAGTTCGGATGGAGCTGCAGGTCCCCGAACTATCTAAGCAGGGCAAGGTGATTTCTCACCGGAGAGCCAGTCCACCTCACATCATTTGGTGGGCATCGCCTGTGTGTGCAAAATAGCATAACAAGCCTGAGAGAGCAACATGGAGAATAAGATTAAAGACCTCATCCTGCAGGGGTTCTCCCTCTAGGAGCAGAAGAGACATGCATAGGTGATGGGACTGCAGGCAGGCTGCATGGTCCATGGGAGACAATGAAGAGAAGAGATAGTCCTATGACAGCTTCCCGGAGGGCTTCCTGGAAGAGGAAGGGCATAGTAGGAGAGAGAGAAATATGCAGGGCCAAATGAGATGGGGACACAGGACAGGCTTTAAGGATGACAGAAAAGAAAAATACAGACCATTAAACTGAAGTCTGATCCTGGGTGGCCCTGGATACAACTGACAGCTTGTGGCTTTCTAGACAAAGGGAAAGAAGGAGGGCTTTGTAATGCAGAGCTGCCTTCTAGAAGCCATATGGACTTGAGGCAAGAGAGTTCTTCTAACGGTTGGCCTCACTCCCCAGGCACAGCCAGGCTATTTTTCACCCTCCATTTAAAAAAAAAGTGTAGCCCTCACCTGCCTTGAGAAAAACAAAGAACGCCCAATGAATGCTTCCAGGGCCTCTTGGCGCTGTGAGTTATGGTGGTGGCCTTCATCTTGGAGGCCAAACCGTTTATCACTCTAGTGAATTCAAGCTCTGCTTCCAGGAAAAACAATCTCCTATCCTGGTGTCAGCAGCACGGAGGACATCACCCAGCTGACCTCAGCCACACAGTGGGGACCTTGGCTCCCCAGGGGCATCTGTCCCCCAAAGCAGACTAGTCTGCAGAGGCTGAGTTCCAGGAATTCACCCCCACACCCCTACCCTGCATGAGAGAGCTTGGAGCAAGGCCCAAGGCACTTGCTTGCAGGCTCCTCTGGGTGGTCAGCTAGGATGGGGGATGGGCTCTTCTCAGCAAAGCTGATTTATCCAATAGGCCTGGTTAGTTATGCCTGAGGTTCCGCAGGTATTTTAATTCCTTTTAAAATCAAGAGGGGACAAAAATGAATATGACCCACCTTGATGTCTACGCATCAACATGCCAAGGCAGCTCTAAATCAAAGTGATGAAACCTGAAAGCTGGGCGTGGCTCATTCTGAGGCCCGCCCAGCAGGCATGAGGACCGGAGTTCAGTCCCCAGCACCTGCTTAAAAGCCAGGCATTGGGGTTCCCAATCCCAGGGTTTGAGAGGCCAAGACAGGAAGATCTGTGAGGCTCAGTGGTCAGCCAGCTCAGTGGAGTCAGTGGGCTATAGGTTTAGCAAGAAACCCTGCATTAAAAAGCAAGGTGTGCCGGGCAGTGGTGGCGCACACCTTTAATCCCAGCACTCGGGAGGCAGAGGCAGGCAGATTTCTGAATTCAAGGTCAGCCTGGTCTACAGAGTGAGTTCCAGGACAGCCAGGGCTACACAGAGAAACCCTGTCTCAAAAGAAAACAAAAAACAAAAACAAAAATCGCAAGGTGAACGTCGATAAAGAAAGTTCCCCTAAGTTGGCCTGTAACTCCTCTGACAGAAGAAACTTGGACAAGTCAAATCATTGCTGTGTCATGTGACACAAAATACACAAGCCCAGACCTCAAAACCATATTTAGAGCACACGATATACTTAGTAATCATGGTCTCAAGTAACCCTGTATGAAATTAAAAAAAAAAAAACTGAAAATAATTAAACATCTACCAAGGTAAAAACAAAATACTTTTATGAGTGAATGAGTGGATGTGTAAATTAAAATCTATGAATAATATCATGTGTTAGAACTGGGCAGGCATAGATTGGGTCACAACTACCCTGGGCATTGATGAGACACCTTTGGCCTGTGCATTGTAGATAATTAGAATGGACGGGTGTGGGGCCAGAGCACGGCTCCCTTGTGAAGCATTCGAGACACCCAGCAGAGGACATCTTGCTGAAAGGTAGGGGTAGAAGGGCTGCTCTGTGCATAAATGGTAGCCTGGGGGGGTTTCATAAAACTTTGAAACTTCCGTAGACCCCATACCCTAGTCTGTAATTAGACTCAGTGGAAATAATGTGGATTTATTCACTCAACAAAGATTGGCTAGGCTTTGACAATGTGCCAGACACTGTGCTTGGACCAAATACACTGAACAGGACACAGGTACATTTGAAAGAATGAGAGAAAGAAAGAAAGAAAGAAAGAAAGAAAGAAAGAAAGAAAGAAAGAAAGAAAGAGAAAGAAGAAATGAGAGAGAAAGAGAGAGAAAAAGAAAGAAAGAAAGAAAGAAAGAAAGAAAGAAAGAAAGAAAGAAAGAAAGAGAGAGAGACCAAGAGAGAGACAGAGAGAAAGAAATAAAAGAGGAGCCAACTGTCTAGAACTTTCCATTCTGGAAAGAAACCTATACATTATACATCACAGGCAGCTAGGGGCCTTGTGGCCCTTCTGGTCACTGCTGCATGCTCAGGTTGTGCCCTGGCCAGGCCAAGAGCTCTCTAGGAAGGACAGGGTCAGGGCAGTGTGGTGCCCCCCTCACCAAGAACAGAGGGTGTTGTCTGGGAGGAGCCACTGCCTATTCCTCCCACCCAGTGCCCTGCTCTCTCTGTAGGGACCCCCTGGGCTGGATCTGTCAGAGGGACCTGACTTTGCATTCCAACCTCTTAGAGATAAACATAACCCGAAACCACCAGCCTGGCTGTTGGTGGTGTGGCACATGTGTGTATGTGAGTGTGCACGAACAATGTGTGAGCTTAAATGCGTTTCTGTGACTATGAACATGAGTGAACATGTGTGAATAAATGTCTGTGACAGCATGTAAATGTATGTTAATGAATTCTAGCATTGGCTGAGTGGGATACATGGGTAAGATGTGTGTAGCTCAGAGTGAATGTGTGTGTGTGTGTGTGTGTGTGTGTGTGTGTGTGAGAGAGAGAGAGAGAGAGAGAGAGAGAGAGAGTCTTGTCTCAGTGCTAGCTTCTGCCCTTGCCAGGCTGCCTTTGGCTCCTCCTCCCTCCCCTGCTGCCCCTCCCTCTTCTCTGGATGGAAGCTACAGGAAGGGGCCAGATGGTCTCCCCTGACCTGCTATTTATCATCAGGCAAAAGCTTATTCAGTTTAATGCTCGTCGGCAATTCATTTAAAGGCTCTGTTTGTTTCTGCTGATGAGGGCTGTTAATTTGCACAGCGGTCTCATTAGGCCTAAACCACCAATTAATTCCTTTTGTTCTCATTAAATGGCTGATTCCTAAACATTCTGAGGACAACAATGGGCCGCCCAAGCCCAGCCTGGTGATGTGGGAGGGGATAGGGACAGAGTGGCATGAGAAGTCCCTGGCACAGCCATCCTGCCAACAAAGATCTATAAGCCCTTGGGTCTTAAGTGCCACAGCTAGGCCAAAGTCCAGGCCCTGAGGACCATCACTTGGAAGGGTCAGGGCATCACAAGAGAACAATGGGCAGTACCCAAGTAGAATGTGCCCAGACAGAAGATATATGCTCAGGACAGGGTTGCTGTGTCCAAGGGCCACAATCTATCAAAGGCCAGCTCTCTGCCTGGTGGGCGTTGGCAGGCCTTCTGAGGGGTCCTTGCCTCACAACAGCTTTGAGCTGTCTGCCTTTGCTCCATGGAGATGCCAGACAATAGAAGCAGCCATCTGCAGGATGCACAAGATGGATACTCAGAATCAGAGGTTGTGAGTGGGAGGGGATGTCCTTAGGGTGCCCAGACAAATTTATACAGTGGGATTAGTTTAGGATGGTGGCATGTCTCCATCATCCTTGCTCCAAAGCCATAGAACTCATTGCTTACAGCTCAGGAAGGAGCTCTAGGGGGAGATCTGCCTGGGTTTTGATCTCCATCTTAACAGATTGTCCCAAAAGTCTATACCTTCCTTCCCTGAGGGCACCAAGGAAAACTGCAGAAGTCGGATCCTGAGCCTGCTTCCGTGGACCTCAAGCACCCGGCCCCATCCACTGTGTCTCCTGTTAGGGCAATTATGCAGTTGCCAACCCTGCCCCACCTAATGGGGTATCAGGAGGATGGAGTGAGGGTGATGCCACACTGCAAATGCTACGGAAATTTCCAGTTAGGTACAGCTGCACCCATACCAAGACTATTGCTTAACCTCATCTGTAAAATGGGAACAATACAGAACCTCCCTCCCAGGGACCGGGTCAAGTGGAATGAGTCAAGGCTGAAGTGATGGACAGCTCTAGGCACTTGACAATGCCATTAGCACTGAGTAATGATAGGCAGGTCTTATAGGTGTTGACTGCCTCCATTCCTGGCCTCCCTCTCACACATGTGATCTCCTTATCACGCCCTTCTCTCAGTCAGCTCCCTCACACCCACAGAATCACCCAAATTAGTAAAAGTACCGTATACTGGTGATGTTTAGATTTCAAACAATGACCCTTTTGACTCAGTGCTTCTCAATGTTGTGAAAATCGTATGTGCACTAAAGTACTAATACTTAAAATAGACATGGTGGCTCACTCTTTTAATCCCAGAATTTAGAAGGCAGAGGCAGGAGGAACACCCAGGAGTACAAGTCCAGCCTGGTCTACACAAGTAAGTTCCAGGCCAGCCAGGGGTACATAGTAGGACTCTATCTCACAAAAACTAGTAAATAAATAAATTTGAAGTTTAACTGATCACGTCACATGTGATCGGGCAGTTGTCTGCTCAAAACACAGCTCTTCCTCCAGAGAGACTCAGTTGTTTATTCTGAGTTGACTGGCTTGGGAACATGGAGCCAGGATATTCCCAATGACATGCTCCACTGTAGAAGATATTGTGTGAGCTTTTCTAGTCACAGGACAGAATAAACTGACAAATCCATATGTTTACCATCAAGGTAGAGACACCAAGTTATAACAAACCCAGAGGAAAACTTTGCTCCAGATTTCAAACGTTCTCTGAAGGCAGTCTTAGCTGTTAGACTGGTGGAAGAGTATGGTGTGCTTGGATAATACATCCCGGAAGGTTTACCCAGTAGTTGCCAAGATGCTAGGTCAGATCAAGAGGCTGGTGGTAACAAATGACTATATAGCCTGAGATAATTTGGGATTTGATCTGCAACATTCTAACCCTTTATACTGACAGAAGTTCTGTTCATTGAATGGACAATCTTCAACATAGGCAGGGCTGTTTTAAGAAAATTCAGTCTACCAGCTTTAGCCCCAGCCCATGAGTGTGGCAGGCTTCTACTCACCCTTCTAGGCTCAGGTGAAGTATAACCATCCCCCCAAGAAGCTGTTTCTGATCTTCGGTTGATGTAGCTTTCTTGCTCATGCATCCATCATGGATTCCAGGGTCTATAGTACCTGTTTACTGTTCCACATGTGTGGCCTGTATGTCCACTCTTCTCTCTAGTTTCTGAGACCCTGAGATGGTTGAAAGGGAACTGGGGTTAGGTAAAGCATAGAATATTTCCTTCCCCAAACCTGCTCTCATGAGCCTTCCTCTCTCCTTTTTTTCACTTTCAGGAATTCTGTACTCTGTGGAGCATATTCCCAGACGCAGGAACTCTTTCCTGCCCTTAACCCAAGATGAGGGTGATAGATGGGAGAACAGAACTTAAACAGTGCCTGGGAACTGCCACCCAACATCTTTATGATCTCTTCTTCATGGCTGACAGAGTCCTGCCTGAGGTAGCTTTGTGTGCAGCTTAGAGATTACATTTTCCATCATCATAGTCACTATTCTATCTCTGTGAAGAGACACCATGACCAAGACAACTCATAAAGAAAAGTATGTAATTAAGAACTATGTGTCTGCATGGGTTCATACCCCACTCCTGGTACCAATCTCTATCTTAGTTTGGGTTACTATTGCTATGATGAAACACCATGACCAAAACCAAGTTAAGGAGGAAAGAGTTTATTTGGCTAACAGTTCCACATCCATAGTTCAAAACTGAAGGAACTCAGCAAAGGGACTCAAACAGTGTGAGAACCTAGAGACAGGACATGATGCAGAGGCTGTGGAGGAGTATTGTTTTGTGGCTTGCTTCTTTTTGTTATAGATCTGCATAAGCGTAATAGGGGCGTGACACAGTCAGTACAAGGCTATCTTGAAATTTCTACCAATGTCATTGATCCAAAACTCTTCAATTTAACCAAAGGTAGATTTTTAGCACAAGGGCAAAAAGCAGCCACACTTTGCCAAAGTAACACAAAAATGGTTTCTAGGTCACTTATTATTTTTCTCTCTGAAAATTCTTAAGCTTGCCCCCCCCCCCAGAGTTCTAATAACCCTCAGTACTGTCTTCTATGCTCCTTGCATGGTTCATTAACCCCTGCTTAAAGCATCCAACCATTTTTCTAGCCCAAAGTCCCAAAGTCTTTCATATTCCTTCAACAAATAGCATGGTCAGCCCAGTCGTAGCCCAGTCACAGCAATACCCCACTCCTGGTACCAACTTCTGTCTTAGTCACTGTTTGATTGCTTTGAAGAGATACCATGGCCAAGGCAACTTTTACAAAGGAAAGCATGTAATTGGGGGCTTGCTTATAGTTACAGAGATTTAGTCCATTATAATTACAGCAGGGTCATGGTGACAACCATGGTACTGGAGCAATAGCTGAGAGCTACATCCAATACAAAAGCAGAAAGAGAGAGACATCAGACTTCATGGCTTTTTGAAATCTCAAATCCCATCCCCAGTGACACACCTCCTCCAACAAAGACGCACCTCCTAAAGCTTTCAAATAGTGCTACTACTCCCTGATGACTTAAGTATTTAAATATATGAACCTATGGGAAGCATTCTTATTTAAACCAACACACCCAACCTCCCTTGCAGCTAGTAAGACAAAGTAACTAAGTCTCTGTGTGTGTGTGTGTGTGTGTGTGTTAGAGTGTTTTGTGGAATGTCAAGAAGGTTGAAAGACAGTGACTTTGGCTTTCTCTCGCTCCTCTTTTCTGCTGTCTGGAATGCAATGCACATGTGCTGACTGGTGCCTCAGCAGTCATATTTAGCTATAAGATTAGCCTGGGGTTAGAAAGCTTAACTTACTTTTGGAAGTCACCCTTTATACCATAAAGAGGTATGAAAAAAAAAAATCAGGAATTTAACTTGAGTTAGCCTGCCACAGATTCATGATGTCAGCAGAAGATAGGATACTCCTGGTTCAGAAGCACAGACCTTCCCACTCTTGGCACACAGGCAGCATGAAGTTCAAGGCCATGCCAGTTTGCACTAGTTTTTCTTGCCCTCTCATCCCGTGGGACCAGGAGAAATCAAGGAGATCCTGTTCCACAAAGGAGGTTGGGTTCCAGGTTTAGGACCCTGAGCTTGGAAACTCCTAAGCCTTTATAATGGAAGGTTCTGCAAACGTGACCCTCCCACCATTGCCTCAGCCAAGTGTTATCATTAAACAAACACATCATTCATAAATACAGAGAGAGAGAGAGAGACAGAGACAGAGACAGAGACAGAGACAGAGAGAGTCCATGGGCACTCTTCCTCAGTGATTCCTCCTATTTTCCTGAGTCATGGTGACTCACGTGTATGCGAGCTACCAGTATTCAATGTCACAAGAAGCTTTATCCCCATTGAGTCGAAAGTAAAAACCCACTGAATTCAGATGTAGTAAATAGCACTCCCCCTCCCCCAATGTAATCAGATGGACTTTAGAGGACCTGCGCACAGGACTGAGGTTTGCTGCATGTCTGTTGGTGTGAATGGCCTGCTTATAAAAAGTACCCATCCACCAGGAGGATAGTGCCTACCTTTAATTCCAGCACTCCAGGTAGACCTCTGTGAGTTCAAGACCAGCCTGATCTGTATAGCAAGCTACGTGGTATGACCTTGTCTCAAAAAAAAAAAAAAAAAAAGAGTCAAAAGTCTTCCACTTTAGGAAACAAGTAGAAATAATTCAAGAAACTGTACTTTGGAGCTGGAGAGATTGATCAATGGTTGTGAGCGCTTATGCTTACTGTTCTTCTAAAGGGCCCAAGTTTACTTCCCAGCAGCCATACAGGGCGGCTCACAGCCATCTGTAACGCCAGCTCCAGAGGGGTTGAGCCTCTCGTCTGCACCTACATGGCATATGCTGACAAACACACAATAATTAATAATTGAAACCCTGCTTCTACTTTCTAGGCCTTCGTGGACTGTTGCAATATTGACTCAATGTGGTCTGTATTTAAACACTCACGTTGAGGAGCTGTCCTCCACTGTGTAACAGCCTTGGAGGTTATGAAGACACTCCTCACTTGGTCATGACCGTGTGACTCAGACCCCTTTCCTGGGACTCTCTATCCAGGTGAGGAAGGAGGAGGTCTTTCTACATCTGACGGCAAGGCTGGAAGCCATGGATGGAGCTGTGACCGGTCACCAGGCTCAGCCTCTTGTCTAAGAGGTGATGGGGACACGATACAGAAGACACTGAGTACCCGGTAGCAGGGCTTACCCAAGCCCACTGCCACTCCCTCTCCTGTAACTCAGCCCTACAGGTGGCTGGATCCCTCTCTGACTGCCTTGAAGTGGAGAGCCATAAGCCACACCTCACAATCCAAACCCACTGTCCCCTCTCCCCCCAGTCTGGGAACCTTGACAGAAGCCACGTGCTCACTCTGTATCCGCCCTTGGGAGGACTGCAGAGAAGTAAGCAAAGAGGGGCTGGAGAGATGACTCTGAGGCAATACCACCTGCCCTACAAGTGTACAGACCTAACTTTCATACTCAGAGCCTGTATACAGAAAACAATCTGGACATGGAGGCATTGAGGAGATTGAGGCAAGCAGCATCCTTGGGTCTGCTGACCAGCCAGCCTAGCTGACTCAGTCAGCCCCAGGCCCGGGGAGAGACCCTGACTCAAGCACCGAGGCAGGGGATGATGAGATGGCTCCGTGGGCAAAGGCACTTGCTGCCATGCCTGACTGAGTTCAATCCCTGGGACCCACACAGTAGGAGAAAATGGATTCCTGCAAGCTGTCCTCTAGCCTTTATACATGTGCTGAGGCATGTTCATGTGCACTTGCAAACACACACTCATGTACACACACACACACACACACACACACACACACACACACACCACTGGAGCTGAGCCTTAGGACCAATGGTTAGTAAAGGGTTAAAATATTCTCAAAGCCGGGCTTGGTGGCGCACCTTTAATCCCAGCACTTGGGAGGCAGAGGCAGACGAAATTTCTGAGTTCGAGGCCAGCCGGGTCTACAAAGTGAGTTCCAGGACAGCCAGGGCTATACAGAGAAACCCTGTCTCGAAAAACCAAAAAAAAAAAAAAAAAAAAAAAAAGCAAAATATTCTCAAATCTCACCTCCACCACCGGTGTGGAGGAGCCCCTTGCAGAGGCTCAGCCAACCTTTGTGACCTGCTGCGATGTCCACAGTCTCAGTCCGAGCCTGAAGCTCATCCCAGGAAAGCAGGTGCTGCCAGCTCACTCCATGTTCTAGGGTTACGGGTTCATGACTGTATGGTCCTTTCTTCTTCTCACCAGGATCATTGCTCTTTGGGGGTCTGGAGTGTGGGAGGGCAGGAGGGGCATGCTTCTGTTTATCAGCCCACTAAGTGCTTGCTTTAGATTAAATGCTGCACTGCATGGCAGCTCACCCAGGGATACTATGAGAGCCGATGGTTGGCTGGCCTGCCTCCTGTCATCAGTGCCAGGCTCATTTCAACCTGCGTTTCCTTCCCATCTAGGGACAGCAGTAATGGAAGATCCTAGCAATAAAGCAATAAGCTAGTGCCCACAGCTCCCAAAAAAGCTCCATTGCTTTTGTTTCTTCTTTCTGGCTCTCTCTCTCTCTCTCTCTCTCTCTCTCTCTCTCTCTCTCTCTCTCTCTCTCTCTCTCTCTCTCTCAGTTTTGGAGACCTCCCTAACTTTAAGAGGACACACAGCATGAAAGGTTTCTTTGTCTCCTGTACTGTCAGCCACCCCTCCTCCTAACAGTGTGTCTGTTTGCTCAGTCAACAAAGCCGCTACCGTGCCTGCTGAGGGTCAAGCCCAGTGTTAAGTCCTTCATGGATGTCATTGCATACAATCTGATCTAATCCTCACATGAAAGAGGTTTTATTATCACTCTGTTGCAGATGAGAGAAGCAGAGGTCTGCAGAGAGAGGTTGTGAGGACTGCTCAAGGTGAGGCAGCTCATGACAACACAGATGCCAGGGTCACCATGCAGTGTCATTCCAAAGCCACCCGCTGTGCCCAGCAACGCACAGTGGGTCTGCTCAACTGTGTCCCAGATCCCCCGACACACTACCTGTGGTCATGGGGCAGAATCACAGCTAACCTGAAGCGATCCTGCAGCCTCCTGCATGGTCCACACTAATGGCCATGGCCTCAAGTGATGGATAAACACAACTACATCTCTCCTTGCTGCCTCCCAGATCTCCACCCTAGTGGCCTTCTGTTCTCTGAGATGCACCAGTCAGGACACATGCCTCCTTTAAAGTACGTCCACTCTCCAGGCATCAGCTTGCTGTGACTTCAAGATGAACGATAGCCATGTCCGTGGGTGGGTTTAACCAGCCACCACTGTGGGACTTGCTGCTCTGGAGTTAGCCATTTGGCCTCATCCTCCTGCCTGAGACTCCGTGAGCCCAGCTACTTCATGGATCTGGTCCCTGGTGCTGCTCTACCACACCCTCAGCTGCTCCCCTCCTCGGACTTCCGGTCACACTGCTTCCCAGACATTCTAGGCAAACCCCGGCCCCACGGTCTTTGCACTGGTGCTTGTCTGGAGTGCTTCTCCTCTGTGTACGTCCTTGGTCCTTTCTCTACATCCCTCCAGTCTGTTCTCATCCGCATCACTTCACAGAAGCTTAGTCTCTTCGTCTGCTCAGGCTGCTGAAGTCATGCACAGAAGACCGGCCAAGAGGATGGATAGGTGGCTCGCTGAGCAGCGCACATCTCTCTCCCTGAGCTTGGGGCTGATGGTGAGCTGGACTATTAGCACAGGGCTGGTGAACTGACTTCACAAACATAGAGTGTTTATGCCTCTTTATGAGCATTTATTGGGTGTGAGGCTTGAAGCTAGGTGGAAGGCTGCAGGATGTCTCTTGGGTGTGCTGAGTCACAGTGTGGCCATCTTGCAGGTGGAAGGAGCCAGGAAGCTTCACACAGCAGATATAGTGGATGTGGGGTGGTATCTTAAGGCCTGGAATCCATTAGCATCAGCATGAAGGATCCACCACCCACTCTGGCAGCCACAGTCCCCTCTTGACCTCTCAATCCTTTCCACATTCTCTGGGAGGTTCTTCTTATGGGAAACCAGCTCTGCAAATGGCATCAACAGCAGCTGTCTTGGAATCAAAGACTCTGTCAATCTCCAAGTCCCAGTTTTCTCCTCTGATGCCCCCTGGTAGATGACATTTGGAGTGGGCACAGGCTCCCGTGTATCTGGCGCTCCCATCAGATTCTGCTAACCCTGACCTAACACGAAACTTGAATTCAGAACTGGGCTGAGAACAGGGAAAGGCAACCTGAAGGCTCCTGCTTCGCTGCCAAGCAACAGGCGGCAAGGCTGCCCCTCCCCCAGCAACTGCTGCATCTGATGTATAGCCCCACCCTCCTCCAGATCACCTAGTAACTCTAACAGCCACCGAGTGCTTCATGAAGAACCCCTGTCCAAGCAAACAGCTAAGGGAAATTTTCTGTCGGCAACCAACTCCAATTTGATTCCTTCATTGAACACCACCGTCTCCCAGGGGCTTTCTGACAACAGACTGCTTGTCACTGTTGAATCGCAAGGGCTTTCTGCACATAGTAGGTACACAGAAAACATTAGTGATGTGCTAGGTGAGAAACGTTTCTGGACCATGGGTAGAACTTAGTGTGACACGCGTGTCCTAGGAGCCTTGCATCCCAGGGATAGCTGGAGACTAAGCGAGTACTTCCCAGCCTCTATGTTTTTCCTTTGTTGCCATTTTCTCTTTTCACCTGACTTTCTCAAGTGGCAGGTGATGGAGAAAGAAGAGGGACCAGCCACCTCCTCCTGCAGTCCATCTCCTCCCTCAAGGGAGTCTTTCAAGTCCACCCGCTCACACAGTCCTGCAGGGCCTCCAATTGTTTCACAGCAAAGCAAGCCCAACCATGAGGCAAATTAGCTATATTGATTTGCAATTAGAAGAATCAATTAAGAAAAAATATCACGACCGTTCTTAATCCTTGCATAAAATTCAGTTCTGTGGAGAGTTCCCAGGTGGTCAGGCTCCCCCTGGTCCCTCTTGGCAACTTCATCTTAGAGAACAAACACTCCTTCCTTGCCACCTTGAAGTTGGGAAGAAGTGGAGGGAGGTGACCTGGAGGAGCACAGGTGTCCCCTCTGGAGCAGCCTATAGGCCAAGTCCTCTAGGTTCGCAAGGAATGATTGGGTCTTGCTCTCTCCAGTTAGGGCACAGCCACAGGCCTGGAGGAGGGCCCCCAGGTGTTTCTGAGCATCAGCAAGGATATCTCACACTCGAGAGCAAGCCCTTCTGGGTACCACAACAATCCCTCCCGTTCCTGCAATGTGTACTGCACACCCACTCTTGAGTTCAGCCCCACTGAGATGACCTGAGCGGCCAGCCTTCTGTCTGGAAGCTCAGTAGCATCTTTAGAGCCTTTTCCTGCCTTGAGCAAGGCCTTGGGGCAGATGGGGCACCCATCAGTGAGCTGTTCGTGCTGGAAGACAAGGACTGCCCCAAAGGAGACTTCAAGGCAGAGCCCTGGGCATCAGGCCTTCCTGTATACCAGGCTTCATCTCCGGCACTCCAGAAAACTAGATGGCCTTGCCTGTCATCCGAGCACTTTGGAGGTGGATCAAGGGTTCGAGTTCACCAGGCAGTGGTGGTACACGCCTTTAATCCCAGCACTTGGGAGGCAGAAGCAGGCCGATTTCTGAGTTCAAGGCCAGCCTGGTCTACAGAGTGAGTTCCAGGACAGCCAGGGCTACACAGAGAAACCCTGTCTTTAAAACAAACAAGTTCAAGTTCAAATTTGAAGGGAGCTTGGGATGGGTCTGTTTGCTCTGAAAGCTCACAAGCACTCCCTAGGCAAGGCTAGTGGATGGCTCACCTCTTACCCTCTGGAGACTCTGCAGCCCCTGTTTTGCTCACACTTTTTTTTCTGCCATCCTGTTACTGGTCCCTCGAGACCAGTTGTTTTCAGCCTGTGGGTCACAACCCCTTTGGGGATCGAACAACCCTTTCACACGGGTTGCCTAAGACCATCAGAAAGATATCTACACTACAATTCGTAATAGAAACAAAATTACAGTCATTAAATAGTGATGAAAATAATTTTGTGATTGGGGGATCACAACTATATTAAAGGGTCCCAGCATTAGTAAGGTTAAAAACTGCTGACCTGGACTCTAATGGTGAGCTGTCATGAAGGCTCAAAGGAGGATCCCTTAGAAGAAGCACTCCATCTCTCACATCTGGTCGGAAATGTGCTCCCTTCCAGAAACCCTCTCACAGCACAGAATCACAGGAACACTGCCAAGTCTACCAGTCATTATTCAGATCAGGCCGGGTCAGAGGAAGGATGGGCCAGTGGCTCTCACCTCAGCTGGTTCAGTTGCTGCAAGACACTATGGGTGACCTTCGGTTGCTCTTCTCTGCCATTCTCAGGACACTGACTTTGACCCTCAGCTAAGCAACCTTCACACTTGGAAAATGGCTGCTGTAGCTCCAGGCATCACACACGCTCACCCAGTACTGCTGAGGGCCACAAGCAGGAGTCCCTTCTTGTCGAGACACATTTCCCCCAGAAACGCCAGCAGGTTGTTTGTTTGACTCATTTTATTTTATTACCTTGGAGGAGTGTATCACATGACTTGTCCGTTTCCATCGCTGCTGGTTTGGATAGAGCACTCGTTCTTGTGCTGAGTAGGGGCTCACACTGCCCTGTATCCCCTGCTCTCTCCTCCTGAGGTCTTCTGGCACACACACACACACACACACACACACACACAAAACAAAACAGAGAGGACAGTCCTGGACACGCATGAATGAAAGCATAAGGTGCCTGCACATAGCTTCCATGAGAGACAGGACATATGCCATGGCGGTAAAAACCTGCTCCCAGGACACATGGCCACAGAGAGTAGGGTCAGCCTTTGAGCTCTCATTGAACATCTTGCTCTGTCTGCTGGTGATAGAGTGAGGCAGAGGCAGGAAGCCTGCCAACCACTAGTAAGACTTCAGAGGACAGCAGAGAATGGTCATGGTCCTTGCAGACTCTACTGCGAGGTGGAGGCTTCATTCCCAAGAAACGTACGAGGTTACTGTGCTAACACACTTCACCCTCAGGGACTGCAGGAATCTCCTCAAGTGTGTGCTTCACCGCCTTACATCTGTACTCCTCTGCCCTCCAGGAGACTGCGAACAGGACAGTTTATACTGCCCCCTGCTACATAAACACCTGACCCAGCACTCGTTAACGGAGTCACAATCAATTTCTCCAGAATGTTTTCCATTGCCAGAGACCTTAACAGAATCACCGGGTCGTATTTTCATTATGAAGAAAAGGGAGGGGGCATTGGGTAGCTATCAAAAGAGGGAAAGACTGGCCTATTCTAGATCAGGGTCTGTGGAGAGGCTGCTCTCAGGGGTGGTCGAGTCTGCAGCGCCCGACCATATGGTAGGTAACCAGCCAGAGGGAGAAGGTGGGGCTAATTAGGCACATGGCCGTGATGAATGCTGTATCCCAGTAATGCAACAGGGAGGGTGGGCCTCAGCCACTGGATAAATGTGCTCTTGAGGATGAGTTTGGGGCTGGTGACAACAGGGGACATCAGGGAACAAAAGCAGGCTCAGGGAGCAGTGAGGTACAGGAACCATAGGCTCAACTAATAACGGCCCTGGCTTTCCTTTGCTGAACCAGAAACCTCTGAAATGTCACCTTGTTCCCACCGCCTCCATGTCCCCAGATGGTAGGCAGGCTGGGTACAGTACACACTTTCTGTGTCCCTAGGGGAGGCCCCCTCATAGGGCTGCTTCCTCCATAGAAGAAAGGCCTGTCGTGCTGGGGTGTCTTCTCTATGGAGGAGGGCAAATGAGTCTGCAGTGAGCTGTGGATGGGTCTCGGTGGGGCCATTCTCCCTGGAGCTGGGGCAGAGTGATGTGCTCTGGAGGCCAGCCCTGGAAATGACTTTTGAAGGTCTCTCCTGGGCACCCAGATGTCATCGTGAAATTGGAGGCAGGGGAGTCCATTTCACCAGGGCCCTCTGGCAGAAGGGTTTCTTGGAATAGAAACAGGCAGTTTGGATCTGATAGCCCCCAACTGCCCTGAGTACCCATCAAGATATGCATGGCCTCACAAAACCTGCTCCCAGCCCCCAAGCAAGGGGCTGTGTGAGGTTGGTCCCTCATCAGACTACCCATTCTCAGGCCTTTGGTGCTGAACTCAAGTGGACAGAAACAGACCCGCAACAGCCAGACTGGGACTGGGGTACAGATGGTGGGATGGGAGGCTCATTGGGGTGGCACCCCTAGACTTCTTCTTTCTTTGATACTCTTTAGATGGTTGCCTGGCAACTCAAGCAGAAATTACCCCTTCCCCTGCCTGTGCACGCTTTCATTCCCTCACAATCTTAAACAGTCAGAGGCTTGGTCACAGACTTGGTGCTTGGTGTGGGGGACCAGACATGCTTTCTGGACTCAGGGCTCTGGCAGCGAGGAGGGCTACAGGGGGAGCAGCTTCTGGTCTGCAGAGGCTGAGTCGGACTCTAACCTTACATTCCCAGCTGTGGCACCCAGGGTGAGCCCTTTAGCCTCAAGTCTCTATCTGGACAATGAGAGCCATGTTTGTGTCAGCACTTGAAAAGGCACTGGAAAGAAAGAGCTTAGGACCATAGTGCCTGAGCCAAATTCCTTGGACAGGAAGAGTTTGAGGTCTCAAATTTCTCAGGACTCCAGAAATGGAGAGAAGGACCTTGTTCTAGGACAGCACGTTGTGATAAACTCATGCATCTCTGCAGACGCAATCCACAGCGCAAAGACATACCACAGCTGCCCTGCAGTTTTATCAGAGCCGTCTGTGCCTAGTGTTGGGGAATTTGGGACAGCAGATCAGGGCTCTGGAGAGTAATGACCACAACTGCAGAGTGCTGAAGCCCTGTGGATTCAGAAGAGTTTGCGAAAGCGGGCTCTGTGCTGATCCTTGCCTTGGGGAGAGACCAGAGAGGTTAATTCACAGCTCTTAAGTGCACAGAGGTTCACAGGCAGAGATTGGCCCTGGGAAGTCAGGTTTCAGCCTCAGCTTAGACACTGAGGAAGGAGGTGGGGATGCTGACGGGGCCTCTGGGGCACCTTGCCGCTCTTCTTCACGTGACCTGGAACAAAGAAACAAATCATTTCCGAGATCTGCTTCCACATGGGTGGAGCCAGAGAGATACATTCCCAAACTTACCCACTGACGTTTGAATATATGCGTATGTGGGGTCCCACCGGTGTCTGACTCCCTGGCACTCACAAGAACTGAAGACACAGTAGCCCAGAGCCAAGGACTGAAAATGGCCCTTAGTGTCTCCCCTACCCCCCCCCCCCCCCGTGATACCCCTGTTCAGAGAGCTTCAGCCTACTCTTGGTTTCTCACTCCGAATCAGCAGGCCTTCTGGGGCAGTATCCAGTAGGGCCTGTTGTTGTACAGAAGTCAATTGAATGGCTTCCTCCTGGTGGGGTTCAGACAGGTGAGAGCAACTCCCCGGCACTGGACTCAGAGTCACCCCGGGGCAGACTCGAGAGCCTTTTCTCATAAGCCAGATGCATTTCCACGGGAGTTTTCAGCCCGCTTCGGCCTGGAAGGAATCTCGGGTCCCATCAGCATTCTGGGTCAATGAATTTCGATTAGCTGACTGTAGGATGGAAACAGGCAGAAGAAATTGCCTCCATATCGAACACGTACAGACATTTTTCTTGCCGTTGCTCCTCAAAATATACTGTACCACTTTGATCTGGGGACATTTATATTGAATTCTAATGGGCGCCACAGAGAGACAGTTTAAAGTATAGGAGGATGTCAGCGTGAGCAGATACGGCGCATGCCGTGTTATTTGGGAACTTCAGCATTCTGGACCTGGGTGTGAGTAGATAAGTCACTGTAGGCCTTCCGGGTGCTCAGGGAAGCTGGAGCTGAGATGATGGCCTCTGTCCCCAAGAGACTTGCTGGATTCCTAAAGAAAGCCCACCATCACCATCACCATCACCATCACCATCACCATCACCATCACCACCCCATCACCACCACTACCACCATCACCATCACCATCACCATCACCACCCCATCACTCCACGAAGAAATCTGCATGCCCAAGAGAGGCCTTGAAAGCTGCTACTGGGCTTGTCTCTATAGAGCCTTGACCGCACCTCTCTGTCCCAGCTAGACAAAGTGCTCATGCCCTCCCCACACTTATTCCAGTCACTGCTAATTTCCTTTTAATAACATAGGGCCATCCACCCACCTGCAGTTTAGCTGGGCTCCTACCTATAAGGATACAGAAATTGCATACTGTTCCTCATCTGCTGTCTGCTCTTGCCACCTAGAGACATGGCAGTGCTGGGCACAGTCCTTTCTGTGGTCTGTGGTCATCTACCTGCTAGTGTAACACCTATTCATGCGTGCTCCCCAGAGACCCCAAAGTCCAGCCTCAGACTACCATCTTCAATTTTCTCGAAGGACAGGGTGCACTCAGAGCTCCAAACCTAAGATGTGGCTCCTGGCCATCTGTCCAAGGAGAGACGGGTTGCTGAAGGACCTGTCAGACTCACAGCGGGGCGGTAAACCAGGAGCCCAAGTCTGAACTCTGATCACATCAAGCATTAACCCCGTGGCCCTGCTCACCTCTTCTCTTCAACTCTTCTGTTCCTCGTCTGTAGGTAGGGATGCTAATGGTGCTCACTTCAAAGAGCTGGGGTGTGGCTTGAACATCAAACGAAACCATTGATTTAACAGCAAAGATGCATTGGGCACCCGCTGCGTTGACGGTGCATTCCCTCACGTGCTTCGGGCAGAGTGCTGAGCAGACAGACTGGGCCTTTGTTGAAGCTGCACCAGGCAAATCCAAGCTCAAGTACTCAATAAAACCAAACACAATGTAAAGGGCTTGGCTTAATAATAAGAGATCCTATTAGCCACCTTAGGTGTGGACGTGCTTAACACTGATTTGTTAAAGCACAGCTATGCATCAGCATCTGCTAGTCCTTTATGGGTTTCACGAGAGTTAACTGGTTTTAGTATTGCCTATAACCAAATGTGTGTACAGATGCCCAGCACCAGGACACCCTATACAACACCTGTGTGGAAGGCATTCTCCCCAGTCCTCAGCTGAGGAGAGCAGTTTGGGAGAGGTCAGGTGACTTGTCCGAAGTCCATAGCAGATGTGCCTCTAGCCTGTGTCCCAGTACAGGGCAATGCTGTCCCTCCTTCACTCAGAGGCCAAGGTGAATGGGAAAAGGCTATGCAAATCCTAGAGCCTGGACAGGAGGAAGGGGCTACTGTGGCTCCCTTCTCTGCTGTACATCTGGTCCCTTAGCAGGGCACATCAGAGAAAACCATGCAACCATGGAAACAACTGCATGGAAACTCCAAAGGAGGAGCTGGCCTCCCGTGGCATGGCGGGGAGGACATTTGAAGGGCACAGGTGCCATCCCATTGGCTGATGCTCCTTCCAGGTTCACTATTAGCTCAGCATAGAGATGAAGTATCACTGGAAAGCCTCTATTATTCTGAGGACAGACATTAGCTGGTTACTCTTTGTGTTGTCACGAGGCCAGCTCCATGCAGATTATCCCCTGTACTCTGCATCTGTTCTCTAGGAGCCATGGACCTCAGAGACGGGCAAACTCAGTTCTGAATGCCAGCATGGTGACTTCAGACAGGCCCTCTAATCTCACTGCCCACGGTGTTGTCAGAACGGGAGGTGACATCTGCAGAGTCCACGAGACTAGCCCAGAGTCATCATTTCATGAAGGTAAGAGACAAGGACAAGAGGCCTTGGAGGGCAGAAGCCCTGGGTGACACTGCTTACAGGGGCAGGCAGTCTGCAAGGAGCAGAGATGACACCAAATCCAGCCAATTAGGAGAAGTTCCCATAAAAATTTAATTCTCCAATAAAATAACAGTACAAAATGAAATAGGTGAAGCATTTTTAAACTGTAAATTAATGATCTATAGTTATAGCCATAATAACAATAATAGCTACCAATTACAGAATATGGAAGGCTGAATCTGGGCCAGGAACTACGTGTGGGAAGCTCTGGACTCCTGAGATTGGAACACTCAGTGACACTGGCAGCCAGGAGGTAGGCTTCAGGAGGGCAGTGGCTTGCTCATGACTCACAGACACAGTGTGGCAACACTAGCCTGCCTCAATCCTACCTTTCCAAACATACTGAGGAGAACGTAAAGAATGAGATGGAGTCTGGCCCTTTCGCCCTGTTTCCTGATACTGGCTCTGCTTCTGGCCAGGGAGGGTCACCTTAAACCCCTTCCCCTCTTGGGTCAGAGAGAGAAAAGACTCAACCCCTCGGAGGACTAGAGTTTCTGAGGCCTGGAGCAGTTACCGGGTCCAACCTTGAGCTGAGTCTACCTCGGTGTGGCTCTAGGTTCCTCAGCCTCTCTATGCCTCTGCCTGTGTGCATGCATCTTCATGTGTGTGCACATGAACATAGAGAGGAGTTACATATGCATGTTTGTGCACATGCATGTGGAGGTCAGAGGGCAAGATCAGCTATCATTTCTCAGGTGTCTTTTTTTTTTTTTTTAATTATCTCTTGCTGACTTGGAGCTCATTAAGGAGGATAGGCTCGCTGACGGACAAGTCACAAGGTTGTCCCTGTCTGCACCTCCCTGGTCCTGGGATTACACTCGTGCCCCACCACAGCGGGCACTCACTCTCAGCCGTGGCTTTAAAGATTTCTCCAACAAGAAAGATAAAGGACGAGCTAAACCCCACATGGAGCCATGCCGTACACTGAACTCTTTAAATGCACCAATGCCAAAAGGTGTCAAACACACTGAGTGGCACACAGTAGGTGTTCAGTAAATACCTGAATCTCTGAACACAGAAATTGCCTCTTACTTTGGTGGCTACCACAGAATGACAACCCCAGGAAGTGGGGGACTACAGTGCCAAATAAAAATGCCTGCCCTCCTGTGAGTGGGAATGGAAATAGGTGGGGGGCATCTCTGGGACCTGGAATAGGGGAGGCTTCAGGGTGACCCTAGCTGTGATTCTTATCAGAGGGGGATATAAAGACTGAAGTGGCCACCTCCTGTAGCCAGGCAGGATTCCCAGGAGAAGGCGGGGGACATCAACCCACCCACAAAACCTTCAACCCAAAATTTGTCCTGCCTACAAGATGGAGCAGGGACTGAGGGAATGGCCAACCAATGACTGGCCCAACTTGAGACCCATCTCATGTGAGAGAGCTAACACCTGACACTATTACTGATACTCTGCTATGCTAGCAGACAGAATCTAGCATAACGTCTCCTGAGAGGCTTCATCCAGCAGCGGATGAAGGCAGATGCAGAGACCCACAGGAGCTTGAGGGCGTCTTATGGAAGAATGAAGGATAGAATTGACTGAACCAGAGGGGTCAAGGACACCACAAGAAGACCAACAGAGTTAACTAACCTGAGCCCATGGGGGCTCAGAGAGACTGAACCACAAACCAAAAAGCATGCAGAGGCTGGCCCTAGACCCCCTACAAGTCTGTAGCCGATGTACAGCTTGGACTTCATGTGGGTCTCCTAACAATTAGAGCAGGGGCTGACTCTGTTGCCTTTCCTTTGGATCCCTTTCCCCTGGCTGGGCTGCCTGGTTGGGCCTCAGTGGGAGAGGATGTGCCTAGTCCTGCTGGGACTAGATGTCGGGGTGGTGTGGTACCCAAAAGGGGCTTCCCCTTCACTGAGAACAAATGGAAGGAGTGGAGGGATCTGTGAGAGTGGGACAGAAGGAGAGGAGGGAGGAGGGACTGTGATTGGGATACAAGGTGAGAATAATATATGGAAAGGGAAAAAAAGTCTGCCCTCAGCAATGTATCTGATCCTTTCCACTGTGCTGGGATGGACTGAACCCCGGGCATTGTGGATGCCAGCCACTGTGCCACTGAGCTACATCTCTGGCACTTGGCTTTTTGAGACAGGATCTCATTATGTAGCTAAGGCTAGCTTGGGTTCTTAATCCTTCTGTTCATCCTCCCTGGTCCTCGCATACCACCATACCTGAGTGTTTCTTAAAGAAAATGAAATTGGTCTGTCTCTCTGCTGTATTTCAAAATAGCCATTTTAAAGGTTTACCCGCTGCTTATCTGATCCACACTTCCCAGGGTTGTCATTCTTGTGGTAGCCCTCGAGCCCCACCTTCTCCAGCCTTGATGTCCCATGCTCGCTTGCCTTCCTCCTATCCAGTCAGTTCTCAGCTTCTGTAGCTGTCCCTTTAAATGGTTGAGTGTCTCAGGCTTTGCTCTCTTTAGTCCATAACTGTGACAACACTGTCACAAGTTCCACCACTCTTTCCAATCGGTCTCCGGTCGCAGCCTCAGTTGGTGCTCAGCAAACACGCATGTGCACGTGTACACGCACGCACCACTGTTGTAGCTCGTCCACTCTGAGGCTAGCTTTCCTCCTGGCCTCCCTGGGGCTGGTTGTTTCACTTCCCTAGTTCTGCTGAGAACTCTGAAAGGCAGCACCTTGCTGCAGGCACTGCAGAGCCCTGACACCCCACCCCACCCCCCACTCCCACCACACCTGACCAGGGAACACACCAAGCCATCTGCAGCTTGCTCTGCTAGGCCTTCATGGACAGGGTGGCTGGCCCCACGCTTTCCAGCCCAGTGGGGCTGGCTCTGTTCTTGGGTTGAGAAATGTTCAAGGGCCTGATTTGCCAGTCTGAGAACTAGGTGTGGTTCTGGATGTCAGTGGCTAATTATGCTTAACCATTATGAATAGGTTTGCACTAATTATCTCTTACACATAGGCAAGATTTTTACAGATGAGGTAGAAGGGCATGGGGAGGGGTGAATCTGCCTAAGGCTGCCAGATGAGTGGGTGGACAGGCACTGGGGGATCTGGGGTGCTTAGTGGGGGACTCCTCTGGAGATGAGGAGGACATGAGTGGGTGGTGTTGGGCGGCTGAGCTGGGACTGGCCTGAGAGAGCAGTCTTCCTAGGTTGCTAGATCTTCAGACTGGCCTCTCCCTTCCCCCTCCAGGAATGCAATCTACTGAAACCTCTTATTAAAAGTATTCTGGAGGTGATAAAAGTGTCAGCAAAGATTTGCTCATTTTCTAAACTGTCATTAAAACAAAATTTATAGTCCCGGGAAATCTCAGCAGTGGAGGACAGAGGTGGGCTGGGAGAGAGGATGATTTAAAATCTCTCCCCTAATAAATTAAAAGAAGCTCACTTAGAAGAGAGGGCTTGAAAAGGAAATTGCTAGAAAGTCATTGCTTTCTCTGCTCCCGGTGGCCAGTGTCTTTGCAGGCTGCCAACCATGCCTCAAACTCTCTTACTCCCCTATCCAATCCTCCTGCCCTCCTGATCAATTCCTGAAGCCAAATGCCCCCACCCACTGCAGCCTGCTCAACAGACCTTGGCCAAGACCAGTCCCTTGGGCTCTGGCATTTGAATCTCAAGTGACCTGCTTCTCATGCCCACTGCACTATAAGATCCATGCCTGTGCCGGCTGGTTTTCATTAACCTGACCCCAAACTAGATATATCTAGTTTGGAGAGGGAACTTCCATTGAGGAATTGCCTCCTTCAGATTGGCCTGTAGGTAAATCCATGGGACATCTTCTCATGGATGTTTGATGTGGGTGGAGTCCAGATCACTATTGGTGGAGCTGCCCCTGGGAAGATGGTCTCGGGGTATTATAAGAAATCAGGCTGAGTAAGCCATGGGGAGCAGGCCAGTAAGTGGTGTCTGCATCAGCTCTTACTCCAGGTTCCTGCCTCAAGCTCCTACCCTGGCTTTCCTCAACGGACTGTGATCTGTCCCATGTAGGCGAGTTGCTTTTGGTGGTGTGTCACAGTGCTAGAAGGCACACTGGGACAGCAGTGGATAGAGTCCCGTCTCCAGTTAGTACTTGATGCATTCTCCATACGAGGCCCCCACATGGGATGATGGGGTTCTTCCCATGGAATTTCTAAGTACCAGTAGAGGAAATGTTGGTAGAGCTATTAGGGTAACAGCCTGGGTCCTGGCAGCCCTACCAAGGTAGGCTCCACAATAATCCAGATGGGCAAGGAACGCTCAGAAGCAGAATTGGGGATCGATTCACTTGAGAAGAAGAAAAAGAGGGTGTGGTGATCCTCCACCGGCACCATGACTATCTTAAGGGTCTTGAGAGAGGGCTCAGGTTTAAATAAAGGGCAGGAGCTGTGCATAGCTCAGAGACCAAAGTATGGTCCCTTCGTTGTATTGGCCCTCATCTCTCTTGCAGGGTGGTCTGATAAATTATTAGAATTCTGTGAGATCACTTTCTGGGAAACAAGCTGTGCCTTTCTGGCACCAGGGACCTGATGTTCTTTTTCTTCTCCCAGCATGAGAGTCCCAGGGAAATTCCAGTGTCTTGAGTTCCATTGTTTAATAGTCTGACAGTCAAAGGGAGGGAGCGCGTGTGTTTCTTCAAAATCTACATTCCTGCAAGGATGGTCACAAAAGCGAGGTGAAGAAGCCAAGGAGTCCTAGTCCCCATTTCGCTCTCGGGGCCGTGAAGGCATTCGCCCAAGGCCACACGGGACAACTACCAGCTCTCTGCCTCGCCTAACAGTACTCAGGAGATGTGACCGTGACTCTTCACCACACACCTGCTATGTGATCCCAGCAAGTCTCTGGGCTCCATGTCTGGTACCTTTGGGTCACCTGAGCCATTCTGTCAGCCCAGACACTGTTGGTGCCATGCTTAGACACCTACTCATCCGTCATCCCCTCACCACTGCCTCTGTCACTGAAGCCATTGGGGACAGCAGTGTGGCTGAGAGCTGGCAGAGCTGCTGTCCCTTCCTGACCCACTTTATCTGCTCCAGCCTAGGGTACAGCACATGGATCCAGTATGAGACTTTTGGGGCAGTCTTTGATCCTCTGGACAGGGGGTGGGCTGGCATTCCCTCATCCACTGGAAGAAGCCAAGGGTCACACTTTGTCTCAGAGGATCAGTCCTGCAGGAAGTCTCTGGGGAAAGGAAGAGGGTGTGTCTGGCTGAGGTGAGGACAAGGATGTGGGGTGCTCAGCAGATGCCCAGCCACTGAGAAGGAGAAGTGAGAAAACAGATGGGGCCAGGTTAGGGGTTCTCAGATCCCAGGCAGGTCAATAAGGTGCAATGTGCACCGGACTGCTCTGCTGGGCTCCTGGGGAGACTTCAGAATCAGGGTTGGGGTAGGCGCAGGGCTGAGTCAGGTCAGGCCTGAGCGGTTTGCCTGTCCCTTTCTTGCTCTGTTCCTTGCTTTCCAGACTGGAGACCAAGTTGGCCAAGTTTGGGAGGGGGGATCACAATAAGGTAATATGCCTTACAGGAATCTAAGCAGCTCGCTTCAGAACCTTATGAGAACCTCCCATGAACACGCCAGAAGGCCTGGGATGTGAGGGGAGAGGAACTGGGTGCTTATTTGCTTGAATTTTAGGACACAGATACTAAGTCACTATTTGTGACAGTGGGGTGATGGGCCCCCTGTGGGCTTCAGGGAGGGAGAAAAAAAAAGAGAGCCTGGGACAGGTTTTACAGGCACATAGGCCGAGAGAGATAGCAGGCCAGGAGGAGAAAAACTCTAGCGCATGAAGCCCCAGCCACTGTAGGCTGACCTGGGACCTGGGACCGTTCTTCCTGAGCTCTGGGGAAGGGATGGGGATTGAGTCACTAAGAGGTTGAGGAATGAAAACCCCACCTTCACGGAACTCCCCCAAGCTGGGCGTGGTGGCGCACGCCTTTGATCCCAGCACTCGGGAGGCAGAGGCAGGCGGATTTCTGAGTTCGAGGCCAGCCTGGTCTACAAAGTGAGTTCCAGGACAGCCAAGGCTATACAGAGAAACCCTGTCTCGAAAAACCAAAAAAAAAAGAAAAAAAAGAAAAAAAAAAAACCCTCCCCCAGCCCGTTGGGGTTGGGTTATCAATCTCTGCCTGGCAGCCTCCATGGAAGGGAAGGGAAGGGACCCTGGTCGGTCACCAGCTTGAGACCTCTGTGGCTAAGCTTGGTGCTCCTTCCTTTCCCTCTTCCCCCTCCTCCCTCTTCCCCCTCCTCCCTCTTCCTCCTCCGCTTCTTTCTCTTCCTCCTCTCTGTTACTCTTTTCTATGAAACACTGCCACATTTACTGTCTGTGGCTCTTCCTTGGGCTGTTTGGGTTTTTTTCCTAGTGGCAGGCCTAGTGGTTTTTCTGTTCCTTAGCCCCACCCCCACCCCTCCCCCAGCACTGCCCACCCGACCCTGTTGCTTTGTGAGTGTCCGTCTCTGCCCCTCCCTTTGTCCCAACAATAGCTGTCAGAGGTTGGGATTCCAAGCCAGAGCTGCTCCCCGGAGCACCAGGCAGGCCTCCTGGAGGCTTTTGCCAGAGGGAGAGCAGCTCCCCACTTTAATCCCAGGGTGATCTAACTGCGGCTCCTTTGACCCGCCCCCCTCTGCCTTTGATCTCTATCTCCCTTTGAACCATCTTGTCGAAGCAGCCTATTGACTTCAGATGTTCTCCTACACCCCGGGCAGCTGGAAGGGGCAGGGAACAGCAGGCCAGGAGGCAGGCTGGTACCCTAGAGACCACATAACTAGCTCCTACTGGGCTGAGCCAGAGGCTGCCAGGAACACGGATTGCTGGGTCACGTGGGGAGGAGGGTTGTCATAGGGGACTTGAGCTGAAGAGCCCAAACTTCTAGCTCTCACTCAGCTTGCAGCGATTGCCTGATGCCAGGGACAGATCTCATTTTCTCCTGTGGACGTTCTGTTCTCTTAGCTTGCAGAGATGATCCTGAGCCTGGGGCTGGATGCAGTAATGCGTGAGAAATCGATGCTCGAGGAACTTCTTGGTGTACGGCAAGGACTCAAAACCATCCTGCTTCCTCTTCATCTCCCTCACCTCTGTCCGTGACTCACTGAAGTCCAGGCTCAAAGGGCATTCCTGTGATGACAGGGGTGGTGGTGGGGACTTTAGTTACTGTGTCAGCTTAATAGATGGCAGACCACTTCGTGGAGGGGCTCAATGATGTACACTCCCTGCTGTTGGCCCTGCCCACCCCCAGGGAGCAAAGATGAGGCTGTCCCTGCATGCTGTACCTCCTGACAGCTCAGATATCCAAGCTCAGTAATTCAAGGAGGGCCACGGAGGACCAGAAAAATACTAACAACATGCACAGAAATAAGATGAGCCATGAAGTTATCCTCTCAGTCCGTGCCTTAGTTAACCTCTGTGGAACTTTGCCCCGGACCAACCATGCATGTTTCACACAGGAAACTAGGTGAGCAGAGCAGTCATGGGCAAGGGGCCACACCCACTCAAGGCCAGACCTGAGGCTCTGCCTGGTTGTCTGACTTCCAGGCTAGCCCACTGTATGTGCACCAGGAGATTCTACACATAGTCTTCTAAATAGCTTTCCTCTGAGGGCCTGAGGTATTTCCCCTTGCCCTGAGATATTTCCTCCACTCAGTGTCTGAATGGAGGGGGTAAACTTTGCTCAGCTTTCTCCAAGGTAACAGAGGTGTTTTGACTCATGGTGGCACCACCCTGATCCTTATAAGGGCAACTGAGGCCAAGGGACTATGGTTACTGGACAAGCTGGAGAGAGGCCAGTACATTTGGCCTCCTAGGTTCTGCTGCTGCTGCTGCTGCTGCTGCCAGTGCCTCTGGCACTCACTGTTAGGGCTCCTTGGTGGGTGGAGAAGTGGGGGCATTGAATTTCGACGTCACCTTGACTCTTTCAGAGGTTTTCACCAGTACTGATGGCTAGAGTCGGCCTCCAAGACTGATGGCTCCAGGGTGTGGCCAAGCATAGGGGACATGTAAAGCTCCCAGAAGCTCCGATGTTTGGCAAACACTGAGGTCAGTTCTGGGGTGTCCAACTTAGGATAACATTCGAAGCACGTGTGACGCAGGAAGTGCTATCTGTGCATGGCATACAGCAGGGCTAAGAAAGGCTGCAGATACTTTCTTTTTTAATTGCATTGATTGATTGGTTGATTGCATTGATTGGTTGTGTTGAGAGCATGCACAACCCAGGGCATGCATGTCAAGGTCAGAGAGGACAATTTGTAGGAGTTGGTTTCTCCCTCCACTCTATGGGTCCCAGATCATCAGTCTTTAGTGGCAAGTACCATTACACATTGAGAAATCTTGCCCGCCCAGTCTCCTCACTTTAGACAGAGGACTGAGAGGGTAAATGACTTACATTACATTCCAAGATCCAATGCCAGACCCAACCTCTCCAGCTCGGTCTATACCTCAAAATCTAAAACTGAAAAGGGGGCACAGAGACTGGCATGTGGGGCCCTGAGTCTTGTGCAGTTGACATGAGTTCTTGCTTTGTTTCCTTAGCTGCTGCGAAAGGCTAGGTTCAGCTGGCTTTGCCCCGGTTTGCAGCAGAAACAGGAAGGAATACAGCTGCTTCCCAGACACGGAGGCCTGCCAGGTCTTCCTTCCCAGCTACACCATGTGGAGGATGCGCCTGGGTGAAGAGAGACCAGGTAGAACTCCCTTCCAAGAGCTCTTGGCAGCCACGTGATCCTGGGTGCAGATAAGCCCTGGCTTCCCCACGGGGTGAGTGGCAGGTACTATCTTCCAACCTCCTCCACAGAGAAGCTGGAATTGAGTATGTGTGCCCAGGAATGGCACATAAAGGCAAGAAATCACCACCTGGCATGAGCTGAGGGATGTCCCAGTACGTCCCCTTCACTGGCCTGCGAGGCCTTGTGCCCTCTATTCTATCTGGCCTTCTAAGTCAGATGATGTTCAGTGACCCATCACCTTGGTTTTCATGACACACTCTAGGCCTTGCCCCGGACCCCTCGATTCATCCTTGCAATGTGACCTGTAGTCACCCAGCCGCAGGAAGAGGCATGAGCTAGGAGGAAGAGGCCGTGCGGAAACAGACACGGAATGCTACAGAGGCGGGGTGCAGCTGGCTGCCCTGAGGCCTCTTGGGCTACAGGACTTGGGGCACTAGTTCAGTGACTATGGGAACCTGGAAATGACCAGCTCAGGAGCAAGAAAGGCTGTGAGCCCAAGGACAATTTAACTCACTCCATCCTGGCCTTTCAGAAGGAGCCAAGCCCTGGAGCCCGAAACATCTGATCACATGCAGTGGATCTTACATATCTCCTCACCCTCCTGAACACAATGATGGTGACACATGGAAGCTGGAGATAAGAAAAGTTGCCTTGTGGAGTCATTTAAGGATTAAAATCACAAATGTTAAAGCCAAGCAGCTGTTATTATTATTTACAGCTTCGCTGAGGCCCTCCCACAAGCTCACTCTCTCCCAGCATCCCCCTGTGTCTGTTCATCCTCCAGGCTCTCTCTGGGAGAGAGGCGGGGCAGAGTCAGCAGACTTAGGCACTAACTCTCCCTCTCACTGGCTGGAGGACCATGGGGAAGTCTCCTTACTCCTTGGAGTACATCTGTAAAACCAGAATGGGGTGTGGGAGAGGATTGGAAATATTACCAGCTCACACTTGCCCAGCACTTACTGAGGAGGAGGGGCAGACCCTGTGTAAGGGTCCCTAAAGGCTTCAAAAGCATCCTTCTTTCTTTCCTTCCTCCCTCGCCCTCTACCCCCTCCTCCCCCTCCTCCCCTTCCTCCTCTTCCTCTTCCTCCCCTCCTCCCCTCCCACTCCTCTTTTGAGACAGGATCAAACTCATTAGCTCAAGCTAGCCTTAGCTCACCAGGTAGTCCAACCCGCATTGAATTTGCAGCAGTAATCCTCCTGCCTCCACTGTAATGCCTATAGCTGTGTATCACCATGCCTTGGTTTGAGGTAGATCCATTTATATTTACCTACCTGTCTTTATTTATTTATTTATCTCCTTCTTTCTTTCTTCCTCCTCCTTTTTCTTCCTCATTTTTATTCTCGAGAGAGGTTGACTTCAATCTCACTGCGCAGCCAAAGATGACTTTGAATTACTGACCCTCACGCCTCCATTTCCTGAGTTCTGAGATTACAGGCACGTGTCATTATGCCTGCCTCTGCTCTTTGACTTTCTCCTCCCCTGCCCTCCCCTTCACTTCACTTCCCATCCCTTCTCTTTCCTTTCCTTTCTTCCCGATGGAGAAGATCATACATGCTAGGCAAGTGCTCTATCCATGAGATACATCCTTAATCCTGCTCCCAAGCTTCCTGTGAGGGATGCTCTCTCCTACGATCTTAAAGTGGTCCCTGCTTTTATACATGAGAAACCTGAGACTCAGAGAGCTTCAGCAGCACAACCAAGGGCGGCTGGCTTGAGAAATGCTGAGCTTTTAATCCGCGTGTAGGTGGGCGCTTCTTCTCAGGGACAGGGCCCGAGCACAATCAAGGGTGACTGTTGGGAAAGCCCAGGACAACATCCTCAGATGAAATCACCTCCACAGTGCCTTCAACCTGCTTTCTAAATGACCCCTCAATCTGACGGGTCTTCACTGACTACATGGCCTCCACAGAGCACATACTACTCCTTAGAGGAGGGCACCAAGAGCAGAGATGCCGAGAGATCCTCTGGATGGGCAAGCCTGAATCCAAGGTAGGACTCAGCCCCCATCCTCAGCTCTCTCCTGCAATGGTGCTGGGACACCACCCTTCTGTAACTCTGTCCTGCAGTGGTGCTGGGACTCCACCCCTTTTCCAGATGTTTGCTGTGATGCTGTGATGTATTCTTTATGGGGTTGGGCCTTTGATGCTGGCTTAAGAAGAGCTTATTGTTGCAGAGATCTTTTGCCTGTCTGGAAGCTTCGAGGTTAGAATCCCTAACAACTCATAGTCTAGGTTCTCATGAGAGCCAGGTAACCGTTCCTAAGGAATGTTCCAGAAGCCTTCTTCCTGGCCCTCCTCTTTCCTGGAACACAATGGCTTGTGTTAAAGAGCCTGCAGTGTGGGATTCTTCCAGCTTCCGGGGCTCCCTTCAGGCTCCTCTCCGGGTATTTTTAGGTGCATTTAATTTGGTGGTGCTGAGCACTTTTGATTTCACAATGATTAGTTAGAGCCTGAGCACTCGCCTGTTTTTCTTCTTCCTGCCGCCTGTCTCCCCCAAGGGAACTGGGTGTTGTTTTGACTTTTATATGCTACAATAAAAACTTTCATTGTAGCAAAATGTTTGCTCGTCAAAATTAGCTTGGTTAATTCCAAAGAATTGTTTCATCTTGGCTCCACAGGCACCGGGGATCTTTTTTACAAGGCAAGTTGGCCAACAGCCAGCTGTCTCCCTGCGTCCTCCACAAGCCTTCATCCTCATGGAATTTACCTTTGTGGAAGGAAAGACCTACCTCCCAAGGCTTTCTAAAATGTTCTTGGTCAAAGGGCTCCAAGGCAGGACAGGGGTGGCTCACAAAGTGTGTGCTTGGCTTTGTTGACCTTTAAAAACACAGGCATCAAAGAGAGCCCTGCACAGAGACCCGTGGAGACAGGGCACCCACAGGCACACCAGATCCACACCTAGGGTTACATTTACGGGACACTTGAGGCACCCCCAAACCTTTACAGGGGATTAGCAACCTCCGCTTGCTGAGAGCCTCCTGCGTCAGGGAAGCAGGCAGCAGACGGTATGCTGATGGTTATTCCAAACCCCACGCTCAAACACCCTCCTGGTATAACTGCTCAAGCAAGCTCACATTAGTTTTCTAAGCCCATTGATGCTGAAAAATTATCAAGTGTGCTGATCCCAAGGGCATGCGTCTTTGAGGGAAAGGCTGATGAACTAACTAGCGTGGATAACAGTGGACTCTGAAGACTGAGTATATTACTTCCCCAAAGACAAAAATAAAAAGCCACTTTTGCTAGTGACTGAGCTGGAGAGCTGGGATGGTCTCTCCAGAGGGCTCACTAGCTGAGAGGGTGGAAGGTAGGCGGGCCTCCAGTTCAGAAGATGAGTTCTGGAAGTCGGTACAGTGACAGGGTTTTTTGTTTGTTTGTTTGTTTGTTTGTTTTTGTTTTTGTCACCTTGACACTAGTCAGGTTCATCTGAAAGGAAGGAACTTCATCTGAGAAAAATGGCTCCATAAGACTGCCTGCAAGCCTGTGGGGTGTTCTTAATTAGTGATTGATGTGGAAAAGCCCAGCCCACAGTGGTGCCAACCTGGCTTGTATAGGAAAGCAGGCTGAGGAAACCACGAAGAGCAAGCCAGTAAGCAGCACCCTCTGTCACCTCTGCTTCAGTTCCTGCCGGGAGTTCCTGCCCTGGCTTCCCTCAATTGTAGACTGTGATCGGGACTTGTAAGCTAAAGAAACCCTTTCTCCCCAGTTGCTTTTGGTCCCAGCAATAGAAAGCTAAGACAGTAGGTGAAGAGCTCTCCAGGCTGGAGTGCCCCACAAGAATTCCACCTACACCATTTAGCCCCTTGCCCTGGGGGAAGCCCCACCCTAGCTTCTGGGCTGTCTTCTTCCCCAGCTGCTCCACTAGCCCCTTTTTTTGGGCAATGCTGGCTACTGCAAGGAGAAAACAGGCCCTGGGTCAGGCAAAACAGCTTTAAACAGCTCAGTCCAGTGCCTTGTCTGGATGTAAATCCCACCTTCATGCGCTGCCGAAGAAATCAGAAGACTGCTATGAAACCCCTAGATGACCGCATGGTCTCCCTGCAGGAGAGAGGACTTACTGTGGTTTGACTCTGGTGAGTGTGCTCTGTCCTCATCGCTTACCATGCACCTGTGCCCCACCCACACAGTCTGCTAAGTGCCTTGCACACCATAGTTCATTTGTGTCTCCCAGAACTCCAGCAAGGGGCAACACCTTAGGAATTCTACACAAAACCCAGGCAGAAGCGTCATTATCCTGTGCTTCTTGTCCCCTGAGAAGGCTGCATTCAGGGGCCCTTTGTCTCTGCCTGTCTTCCTCACCTGTGTGTACCCTGCTTCCGGGGGCTTTCCTGTCCCCTAATCCTCCTGGTCAGATGTGAGCAATCCTTGCCAATTCACCAGCCCTGAGCCAAGAGGACCATTTTTAGGACCCTTGTTTAAGCTATGGCTGTGGACCAGGCCGGTATGCACTATTGTGGCTGTTATGGATTCGTCTGCCCTGGAATGGAGAAGGTGGCCTTCCTCTTTGGAGGAAAACAGGGGTCTTCTGGCCACCTCTCCTCTAAAGCTCATTGCTATTTCTTCCCCCACCCCACCCCACCCCACCCCCAGTTTCTCCTAAATGGCCACAGTTAGGAGGAACCGTGGAGCACTGTCCACTCCCTGCCAAGAATGGCTGCCATGGCACCAAATCCGTGGGTACAGAGCCATGACACATGGCAGCAGCTGTCGCAGCTGCCTCCTGAGTCCCATCCCATACAGCTAGGCCTGGGTCAGCCTGACCTAGAGTGGAACAATAGACTTAGCTGAGAACTTGCTGGCCAAGGGCATTCTGGCAGGTAGACAAAAGCTGTTACCCAGCATGCTCTAGAGGCAGCAGGTAGGAACAGACAATGCACAGGCCCTCACTGGGCTCACATTTCGCCCCTTGACTATCCGTCTCTGCCCTAGCTTTACCCCTGTGATGTGGGGACATGGTATGGCAATCTGGAGGCCATGAGGATTAAGTCCTTAGTGATTGACAGAAGGTGGCAGGCTCCCAGGGGTCCTTTTGCACTCCAGCAGCAGCAGTGATGCTAAGAAGCGGCAGGGGTCTGTATCAGTCTATGGCGCAAGTGCTGTGTCCCTTGAGCACCTACAGGTCAGAGGTCACTTACCACTTGTCATTTGAGACACCCTTCAAAAGCAACCTCACACTTGACTCCAAATCCCTCCCAGGCCAGAGTAAAATCACCCCTACTGAGCAACCCCAAGAGCTGAGAACTTCTCATGCAGGCGCCTCCTTGGAGAGCTTGCGTATACAGGAGACCCAAAGCCGAAGACCAGGGCCTGGGTCACCTGCACGACAAACCAGCTTCCAGGGGTAGCTGAGGTCCGGCTCAGGGAAGTTAGACTTGTGGTGGTCATACTCCAAGGTCAGTCAGAGTCCCTCATCCCTTCTTCATCCACCTGACTGTCCACAAGACACGCTTCGGGGAGCGGGACTGGGGGCCAGGGGACAGAGTCTATGTAACCCACGCTGGCAAATTCACTCTGTAGTCCACTATAACCTTGAAATTCTGATCCCCACACCCCTACCTTCTGAGTACTGGGGCTATAGATGTGAGCTACTATACCAAGTTCATTCAGTGCTGGAGACCAAATCCAGGTTTTGGTGTATGAACTCGACCAACTGAACTGCACCCTTAGTCCCTACAAGACTTATTTTTTACCAATTTTCTTCTCAAGCCTGTATCCCTGGGAGTCAGAGCAAGAGACTGGGTTCCAGATAGGCTCTGTCCCTGTGCCTCCCCCACTCTGTGAACACATGCAGGTGGTGAATCCAGAGCTCTGCCTACCACAGGATCACCCAGACCAGCCAAGAAGCATGGCTAGAGCCCACCTCCTGGGCCACTGTCATCTTCGAGGAAGCTCGGTGGCTCTGGGCCACCAGTGGCTCTGGGCCATCAGTGGCTTTCCATGATCTAGGGCACAGCCTGGATCTCTGAGGAGAAGCTGATGTCAGGTCCTATAGAAAGAGGCAGTGGTTACCTTGACTCTAAGCACCACCTTGCTGCATGTTCCTCCAGGAAGTCCAGGCAGGTGACAGAGCTGTGAGCTCAAGGTAAGGTCGGGTGAGGCACCAGGAACAAAAGGTACTTTCCTGAAAAGAAAAAGACCATCACTGTCTGAGGTCCCCTATTCCAGGCCTCTGGAATCATTGCCTCCTTCCTCCTTCCAATGACCCTGGTCTTTGGTGGGAGTCCCCTTCTGATAGTGTGGACCAGTAGACTTCATTTGGGTAGGAAAGGCAGATTGTGCCTCCACCAAGCAGAGCTGCCCCAGGTCTGGAGAAAGCAACAGAGCCTCAGTTTCACATGAGGAGAAAGGAGGAAGCTGTTGAGGCAGTCAGGCCTCAGAGGACTGGCGGGCAATGTTAGAGGTGTCTTCAGAGCAGTCCAATCATTCTGGGACAGCCACTGGGTCACACATTTGTGAGAGGGATGGTGGTCTCAGCTCCAGGATACTGTGGGGGTCCGTATGGTCTCTCCTGAGAGGACAAGGCGCTCTCCCTTCTGCTCACAGGCCCTACCAGTGGAGCTCAAGTAGAAAGTCCAGCATCAGACAGCAGAGTGGAGAAGGGCACTGAACCACAACGATCAGGGTCGTGAATCCTCATGCGCATGCTTGCATGCCTGCATGCACCCATGTGTGTGTGTTTGCAAGAGCAATGCACATAGAAGCATCAGCTGTCAGATGAAGCCCTGAGGTCCACCAAGAAACTGGAAATGTGGCTGTTTGGGAACAAACATGAACTAGGTGTCCCAGTGCCTAGCCCAGCACACAGGATGTGTGTCGCTGTATCTTCATGTACTTGTGGGCCTTTTCTGGTTCTGGATTGAAGGAAGGACTGGAAAACAGTAATGGCCAGGACATGTACCCTTTGTTGGTACCCCTTGTGCCCACAGAACACGAAGGCCGGTAACTGCTTCAGCTTCCCCAGACAATGACAAAAGGAGCTTTTCATCCTAGACACGGGTGCTTCATCAAAAGAGAAGGTTCAAGGCCAAGAAAACCCTAGAACCTGGGCCATGCGCTCACAAAGAACGCTTCGCCAAAGTAATCATTGTTTTCTGAGAAGCTGGTCTCCAAAGGGCACTTGACATGCCTTCCCAAGAGGTACTCCAAGAATAAGCATCCTGGCTTGCTGAGAGGGCCGCTTGCAGCAGGCAACCAGACTCACAAGCTCCACTCGGTGAAAATGAGGAGGGATGAAGGGGCCAGGGGCTTGGAACTGGCCAGAACCCCTGCTGGTACCTAGCTTTCAAAGGACAGGTTTCATAAAGCTGAGCATCTAGTATGAACTAGTCTAGTCTGTGGGTGCAGAAGAAAAGCAGAAAAAAAGCGGAGGGCACAGCCCATACACAGTGCCTACACTACAGGGCTCAGTGGGTACATCTCTAAGAAGAAGTATTATTTAAGTATTGTATATCTTATTTATTTGTAAATATCTCTATGAAATGTAAATACTATATTTTTATATAAAATTCTCATCACTTGATAGAAAATAAAAGCTGTGCTAGGATGTAGCTGTGTGGCACTTGTGGATCAGCACTCACAGAGTGAATTCAAGACTTGCCTGGATTGCAGGAGATCGCCTCAAAAACAAACAAAAAGCAGAGGGAGTGGGATGGGCAAGGGAGGGAAGGGTAAACCCTGCTACAGGGAAGAGAGGAAGGTACATCAGGTGACCTCTGACTTCTGAGCTCATCACTGTAGAGCGGAGGGCTCTGGGCAAATGTGGAAAGGAGCCATGGGGAGCTTGCATGTGATCCTGTCTGCTGGGCCTCCAGCCCACTGCTTCTCATGTTAGGGTGACCAGGATCTGCCCCACAGGACCATGGCCAGGAGCAGGGATTCATATCCTTTCTTTCCTCCATTGTCCCCTGGGGGTAATCCCTACCAGTCTCAGGTGACTTCTCTGCCCCTTGTCATCACCGAGTCCCTGGAGATAATGGAGTGGCATCAGCTGTTGGCATAGCTCACAGGAACCTGGGTAGTATCAGAGCTGACAGGACAACCTAAGATGATCCTCTCACCCTCCCCAACAGATGTAACAGCAAATTATGGAGGGCCTTCCCTGCCTTAGCTTCTTTTCCTGCGGTTTTGATTTAAAAAAAGAAAAAGAAAAAAGAAACTCTGAAAAAAACAACTTAAGGAAAAAGGGCTTTATTTCAGCTTACAGTTTCAGGTTATAGTTCATCATGACAAAAGAGACATGAAGAGGCTGGAGTGGCAGCTGGTCACACTGTATCTACAGTCAGAAAGCAGAGAGTGAGGCAGCTGGTCACACTGCATCTACAGTCAGAAAGCAGAGACTGAGGCAGCTGGTCACACTGTATCTACAGTCAGGAAGCAGAGAGCAGTGGATGCTGGTCACCCTCTGTCTGCAGTCAGGAAGCAGTGAAGGCTGGTGCTCAGCTCACTTTCTCCTTTTTATGGGGGGGGGGGATCCTAGCTCATGGAATGGTATCACCCACAGTGGGCAGGATTTTCCATCTCAATTAGCCTAATCAACAGAATTCCCCTTAGTCATGCCCAGAGGCCCATCCCAGGTGATTCTAGATTCTGTCAAGTTGTCAACTGAGATTAACCATCACAGCTGTGCTCCAACTCAGCCAGAGGCAGCAGAACTCGGGATGCTCATTACTCAGAGACAGCATAGGGGGATGTGGCTGGTCTCCTGGAAGAGGTAAACTGTCTTGGGTGTTCACTCCTTGTGAATGTATGTGTGTGTGTGTGTGTGTGTGTGTGTGTGTGTGTGTGTGTGTGTACAGAAAGAACCTTAATCTTAACCTTAAGCTCTTGCTTCTCTGTTGAGTAGAGGGGGTCGGGGGAAAAAGTGCGGAGAGAGAAATGCCTAATGTCTCAGAGCAGAGTCATTTGTCATTTGCATGCTGAGCGCCCTACCCTAAGCAGGCTCAGCAAGAGGTTGCAGCTGGGCAGCCAGCCTTCCAGCTGTGTGAAGTAGGAGGGGGCGGGACACACAGCCTCAGAGCCTAGGCTGACAGCTCTGGAGAGTGCCCCTCCCCCAGCAGAATTGTTGCAATAGGTCTTGTGAGGAGGATTCACTCAGACTTCGCTACAGCAATATGGGGGAGAGCAGCAACTGTAACTCCTCTCATGTTTTTTGAAGTCTGGAAAGCTGGGCAGTTGTGAGCATGTCTTTAGTCCCAGTCCTTGAGAGGCAAAGGCAGGCAGATCCCCTGGTCTACAGAGCGAGTTCCAGGATAGCCAGGGCTGCACAGAGAAACCCTGTCTCCAAAACAAAATAAAGCAAAGCAGAACAGAACAGACCTCTAAAGACTGACTCCATAGCTCGGTTGAAAGTATGTGCCTACCATCCCCCCAGCACGGCAGAAATCCAAGATAGTGGTACCCGCCTATGATCTTGGCACTTGGGAGGTAAAGGAACAGAAATGTTAGAGTCATCCTTGGCTACATAGTGAGTTCAAGGGTAGCCTGGGCTAGAGATTCTTTTTTTTAAAGCCATGAACTCTGAAAGAATACCAAAATGAAGAGGACAGCAGGGTGACTATAACCCTGTGTCTGGGACACAGTGACCTCTGTCACTGTCATTCTTTTTCTTCTTGTTTATCTATATCTCCCCAATTCTCCACAGTCTGAATTCATTGTCATTTCAAATTGATAATACAGTGAAGCACAAGGCAGGCACACACCGTGGAGATAGCCTCCTTACTGGGGAAGAAAACTGAGGGTGGGCAAAGCCGGGGACTCAAGCCTGAGGCCTGGAGGGAGGCATTGCCCCCTCTGTGAGTAGTGCAGATTCCTGCCTGGACCGCCCAGCTCACTGGCTTGTTCCGGCTGTGCCTGGCTCAGACAATGTGAATGCACAATCATTCATTATAACTCAATTACAGTGATTAAAGCTGGTGGCATGCAGAGGCAGGAGGGAGTGTTGCCAACAAAATTTACACTCCGTGTCATCAGCAAGAGATAACAGCAGCTGACAGCCCTCTGCCTCCCCTGCCATCTGCTCAGCCTGGCCGCCTGAGGGGCAAGAGCAGCCTCTGTGCTCACAGTGGCCTAGAGGGCTGAGATGAGCTGCCTTGGGCCTGGGCTAGCACTTGAGCGGGGTGCCCATGGGTGTAGGGCCAATGGTGTCCTGGGCCCCTCCACACAGCTGGCTCCGACATCCAGCATGCAGAATGGGGTTGTGGTAGAGCAGGGACTCTTCTGGGTTTTTTGTCTACGGTGGCACAGGTTGGCTTTCTGTAATCTGGTTTCCCCTCTATTTTCTAGGAGAGGAAACTGAGGCACAGATACACAAAGGAAGAAGTATAGACTGATGTCACAGCACCTAGTTCTATGGGATGCTGGGACTCCAACCAGGGCTTTTGTGCTTGCTAAGCAAATACTCATCCCATGTCCTGGTTGCTATAGGTCACTCTTTCAAGCTCCTGATTCTCACACGGCCTAAGCCACACTCACCATGGTTAAGTCTACCTGCCAGCTGCCCACTGCCAAACTCCTCAACCCTTCCTTGCCCTGGTGGCTAACTAACCTCAAATCCCACCCCAAACAAGCATGCCCTTGGCTTCCGGAGGACATGTCTGACTCCTCCCAGGTTCTCAGGGGACCCCTCTCCCTGCTCTCTGTGGGGCAGGCGTTTGCACAGGCTGCAGTTGTGCAAACCAAAGTTTGCCCTCCCCGGGGACTCTCCTTCTTCATCCAATAGTCCTTCAGAGTCCAGCTCAGACCTCACCTCCTCCATGAAGCTGTCCTGACCCCAAAACTCAGGAGATGCCTTCTATGGGATCCTATGTCCTTGTGCTAGTGTCCTGGGAATCCTGATCAGGGACTATTAGGGTCATCTTGGGAACAGGACCACTAGCTGTCTTGAACCCCTAACAAGCTTGGAGACGGGGTTGGTTGGGTACTACTGTGGTTTCTCTTTGTTGTTGTTTGGGTTATTTGAACACAGGTTCTCATGTAGCTCACATTTGCCTTGTACTCATAGGTATCCCAGGATGACCTTGACCTTCGCATCCTTCTGTCTCTGCCCCCTGTCATGGCTGCAAAGATGCTGAAGCAGGGTGGGGAGAGCAGACAGGTGCTGCCCACAGGAGGAGGACCGGTGTGGGAGAACAGAAGGTCATGGATGGTGACCCTCCCCCATCTCATTCATGCATCCACTCCAACGCCCATCCCACCCCGTAGTATCCTCCACCTCTGGCTTCCAGGCAGGTGGATGGGGCAGATGATGGCCCAGGCTGGGTCTTGGAGCTATGGTCTACTGAGCCCTTGAGGAGTGGAGAGGGGGGAAGCTATAGCTTCTGTCCCCGGTACTCGGCTGGTCAGGACACCGAGAGACTGAGAAGCTTGGAGGCACAATAGAAAGTATGAGACTCAGAGAGGAGGACATTGCCCCCCTGGAGGGCACAGTCCCTGGAATTCCCCCAACAAGAACTGAAAGAGGAAGCTGAACAGGGCGGTGGAGCTGGGGAGGGTGGGGAGGGCTGCCATGCAAAATCCAGGCACCTGGCTCTGGGTACCCAGCTTGAGCAACTGGTTCCTCTGTTCTGCCATTGCACTGGGCACTGGGGACACCAGGTCTGCTTCCATGCAACTTCTAGTTCATTCTCTGTGCTCTCTGGGCTGCAGTTTCTCCATCTGTAACAGAGAGAGAGGTCAGACCACATCAGGATTCTATCAACCTGTAAGTTCCGAAGGCCCTGACTGCCACCAGCCCGCAGAACAGGCACAATAGTTTCTTTCCCTGTTGCTCTGGTAAAATCCCCAGGCAAAGGCAATATAAGGAAGGAGGTGAGAGCATTTTGGCTCATAGTTCAAAGGTACTGTTCATCATGGTGATGCTCATGTCATAGAGTCTGAGGCAGCTGGAACATTGCATCCACAGTCAGGAAGCAGACAGAGCTGAAGGCTGGTGTTCCGTTGGATTCCTCCTTTTTTGTCTGGTCTGACATAGACTAGTATTACCCATAGTTAAGCTGGGTCTTCCCACCTCAGTTAACCCAATCTAAATAACACTTTTCAGGCACGCCCAAAGGCCTGTCACCTAAGTGATTCTAGAACCTGCCAAGCTGATGATTAGCCATCAGGAAAGGTGGTCCTGGAGCAAGCTGGGCTGTGAGTAGTGAGACCCATGCTCCTCTAAGACACTAGCTCACCTCTGTTCATGCAGACAGAGCTGGAAGAGCTACAGGGCTAGCTTCTGTGAGGCTGGGTTGTCATTTAGGATTTACCATACATACCAAGTTACTCTTTATATAAACATTTGTTTTCAAAAGCCATTTAAAGATAAGCCAGCCATTTGTCGGCTGGTGGGTACTGGATTAGATAAAGTATCACTAAGGGTCTATTGACTGATCACTGTGACTCTTAGATGTTTGGGTCTAGGGGGCTCTGCCCATTTTAGAGGACACTGGGAGTTCTCTAAAGAGTAGCTCCCTGGGGGCTCCATCTCAGGAATAAGTCACTCAGCTTATGGTGAGTCAATCAGCTCAGAGACCAGTGTGTCTAAATTAGGTCTTCTCTCAGCCAACCAGTTCAACAATCATCTCCTCTAGAAGGCCTTCACGGATACGTCCCCTTCTGCGGTAGCCTTCTAAGAGCTACCAACTTCCCCTGCTGAGGAGCCCCACAGCACACTGTTCAAGCCCACTAAATGCTCATAGCAATGCTTTGTAATTGGTGGGGTTCACTTTCCCTATCCACAGGGGCATTTTAGGAGCGTGGCCCTGCTCCTGTGCCCCTAGCCTCCAGCACAGGTCTGCTTTGCCTGTGTCAGAGGTTTGGCTTCAGGGTCTGAGACAGTTTCCAGAGTCTATTCTTCCTACTTCTCTATTTAAGGAAAGGAAACTGTTGGTTGAAAGCATGGTGTTCCAGGCATTCAGTAACTGCTGACCGGGCGTCTGTGCATGGCAGACACTCTGCTGGGTGCCACACACAGCGGTGACCAAAGCCAGATCTCAGTCCTGCAGAAAGTCACAGGTGAGCATTAGACAAGTGAGAGTAGGGGCAAAGGGATACAGCAAAGGATGGATCTGACCTTCACCTTCCCTTAGGGGTGAACCACTCACAGTTGAATCTACTTTGGAAAGGAGAATCAGATACGCCATCATGGCCAAATAAGATCCTGTAACTAACTCTCCGTGTGTCAGATATCAGAAGCCCTTGGACACTTAAGCATGCATGTACACATATACAAACACATACACATGCACATATGCACACAAAACACATGAATACACATACAAACCTGCATGTGTGCATAAAGACACACATGCATACACATACCTGCAAAACCACATAAATACATACCTTCATACACATATGCACACACAACACATGTATACACAAACAGACACAGACTCATGAATCCCCGTCTTCTGGAAAGGCCCCCCAAACAGTGGTCATCCTATTAGCATCCAGCATGCACCTCGGCATGCAGGCTATGGTGTCTAATTCCACGTCTCACTGAAAGGACTCAGCTTTGTTGGGGGAAGGGCTGCCTTCATATTTAAAGCAGACCCTTCAGTGGCCAGCAGCAATGCTGGGAAGTCCTTATGAGCTCTCAGGTGTCAGTGGGGACAATCTGGTGAGTGGCTAGCGGAATGCCTCTTGATTGAAACACACCAGATTATTTAAATCCATCTTGCCACAGTAATATTTTCAAAGAGAAATCTTCAGAGGTCAATTTGTATAGACATCTTTGTGCACATTTGTTCATGTGCCCACAAGTTCATGTGGAGGTCAGGTTTGGCCCTCACTGCCCACTTTGTTTGAAAGAGGGTTCATTGCTCTGTACAGCAGGCTAGCTGCCCTTCCTCTACCTCCCACGTCACTGTAGGAGCTCTGGGGATTACAGACACGCGCTACTGCCCTCGAACCCATGGCCTGACTCCAGTTCTGAGGATCTATACTCCGCAAGTGCTTTGCCCACTGAGCCATCTCCCCAGACCAAATGGCCAACATTTGAGGATTCTAGAATGACTAGCATCTCAATAGCCCCCTATTGCTGTCCTTATGTGTCCTTATGTTGCCTTTGTCACTAAGGTATTAACTTATTATTTAAAAAAATGGGAATATACAAGTACATCAAGCATTTATGACGTACTTTCTATGCATACTGCTTCACGGTTGCAAAATGGTTGAAGGGAAAAGCAGTTTCTGTTTACTCTTAGTAGCTCCTACAAAAGCACACTGGGCTCCTGGCCTCCCTGACCCCATTCTGTCTCCCGCCAGCTCTCCTTTGCCTCCTTTCCTCCTCCCAAGACACTGTCCTCTGCAATTACCTTGGGTTTCCGAAATGACAAGATAGATCAATATCCCCGAAACAAGTACTGCAGGACAGATGGCCCCTGATGAGATCGCCCCCCAAAGGTGGCAAAATTGCCCATGTTGGACTCTGAGGGTGCATCTCAGAGCAGGAATAGTCATCGCAAGGGAGCTAGATTGCTTCCCTCACAGAGCGACTGGCTAGTCACCTGTGCTTTCAGCTACACAAACCCCACCCCAGCTCCCCAGTACCTCCACTATTTCCCTTTCCTATAAAATCTCAGCAGCCCTTCAGCCCTTGAAGACAGGTGTGGGTTAACTCCAGCTCTGTCTGTTTTCCCTAATGAGCTCCCACCCTTCTCTTCTCTTTGATTGGCATATTGGCATGGCATCCCAGCCTCTTGCGACTCTCAGAACTGGAGCTTTTGACCTAAAATTGCAGAGACAAACCTTGATGATCCAGCTAGGAGAAACAATGCCTTTTGGGCGTTAGCCAATCACAATGGCTCAGTCTCTGATGAAGATGGGAGACTGATTGGTCCCACACAATTGCTGTGATTTGTTTTGTTCTTGGGACCTCTCCTAATCTCAGCTTGGGGAGTCTTTCTACCGCCACTCATGAAGCCAAGAAGTAAGTATGTAGACTCACAGGAAGAGCCCTCCATCTTTTCCTACAGTGCACACTGGGCCTCTGGATTTTTGGAGGTTTTTGTTGCTGTTGCTGTTGTTGTTTTTGTTTTTGTTGTTGTTGTTGGCGGTGGTAGTGGTGGTTTGATTTGGTTTGGTTTGGTTTTTCTTTTGTTTGTTTAAACTCTGAGATTCTGGAATCAAGCCATTTGTTTTTGACAAGGAAATTTGAAATTATGCAGGAACAGCTGTACCAAATGTCGGGCAGATATACAAGGTAACTTAAGGAGCCAGGATGTTGGGAAATCTCTCTTGGGCTTTGTTTAACATGGAGTCCTAAGTCTGTACTATGAGGAAGGTCCCGGGAGAGTGCTGGTCCAGCCAAGGAGAAGATGATGAGTTATGTGAGCACAGCCTGAGTTAGCACTGGATGCAAAAGCCTCGAACAGTTCATTATGGAGTGTTCTCTCTCTCTCTCTCTCTCCCCCCTCTCTCTCTCCCTCTCTCTCTCTTTCTCTCTCTCACTGTTTTACAGAAGGAATTATTTCGTCTGACACTAGGAACATGAGCTAAAATGTGTGTGACGCAAACCCAAATGGCACTGTAAACTATTCCACTATTATTTTTGATTTCTGGGAGAGAAGCTGGACTTAACTACGTTACGGTATACCAGACAGGCACTTCTGGCATAGGATTCCAGCTACATTCACCATCTAATGGATTTACATAATAAGTGAGGGCCAACATACAGAAAGAGACATACCCAGGTGCTCCCAAAGGACGCCCCAAACCCTGCCTGAATCTAAGCCCTTTCAAACTGTATGAAACTCTAAAGATAAATAGTTTGGTGAGAGAGGGAGAAAGAGATCTTAAAAGATATAGACTATATTTATGTTATAAATCACAGAAAGAAATACTGGAAATTATGAGTGAGAACAATAAATGCATTTTATTGTTGTACTTATCACTGTTCTCATCTCTGTGACAAAAGCCTGAGGGAAGTTGGAGGACATTGTTCTGGTACAAAGTTTCAGGCCATCATGGGGGTGGGGGGTGGGCGTGGCAGCGGGCTGGAGTGACTTGTGGCCAGGAAGTGGGAAAGTTGGGCAGCTAGTCTTCACATCTTTATAATAGGTCAGGAAGGAGGGTGCTCTGACAGGAACCGGAGGTGATGTCACATATCACAGGATATCAAAGCCAGCTCCCAATGACCCACTTCTGCTAGAAATACCACAAGTCTCTAAGCCTCCACAAACCCCCAAAGCAGCCATGCCAGCTGTACACCATGTGTTCAAGCACATGAGCCAAGGAAGAACATGTCACAGTCAAACAGAACAGTGGTACTTATGCTAAACGGTGGTATTCGGATTATATTTTACAACTAGATCCTACCTTTTGGATTTGGTAAAAATTTTTACTCTTTCAGTGATGAAATGTCTGCCGCTTCCCAGATAAGCATCCAGTGGAAGTGATCACATGGTGAGTGGATGAGCTCCTCAGGTGCAATTTCCTGAGGGCGAGTGACAGCTTCATGGAGCCATTACACTGTCCCCTCAACTGTCTATGCTTGTAGTTCACGATTAAAAAGCTAAAGAACCTCACCCACATCATTTCTGCATGAGACAGTTGCCTGCTAACAGAATCATTAGCACAAGGCAGCCAGGGATGGCTGGAGTAGGCTCTCAGAAAGTGTTGGTGGATGGTAAGATGCTGTGCTGGAGGCTAGAGAGATCAAGTGTTTCCCAGGTGACACAGTGAGCTACAGGAGCTGTGTTCTTTACTCCTGGGGATGCCATGCCACCGGAGACCCTGTCAGTCATCAGAAACCATTGTGGCGGCAAGTCCTCATGAGGTTTTGATTGTCCCAGGTCTCCTTTTCCCTTAAATCTTTAATCGTAGAGTATATAAGTATAGGGGGAAAAACAGACCAGATCAACTACACAAATTTCTAAACTACATTTTAATGTTTTCTTAAGGTTCTCTCTCTCTCTCTCTCTCCCCCCCCCCCAGTGTTAGGGATCAAACTCAAACTCAGGGCCACGTAAGTGGGATTCTCTACCACTGAGCCACAATCCCACACTTACATTTTGAGATATGCTAGGTGGATGTGGACGCCCTCTGCTCCTGTTGCTCTTCTTTGCCTCTCCTGGTGTGCTGGAACGTTCTCTCAGCTCAGGTCATTACACGTTCGTGTCTACATCATCTGTACCTATCTATAATCTACTGTTCATCTTCTCCCTTATCATCTATTATCTATCATTTATCTATCACCTATCTAAATGTCTATGCTCAAATAGTTATTTTGTGTGGATTTGTATCTTATGTAAACAGAACGATGTCTCTGAGACTTGCTCTTTTCTTTCTTTCTCTTTCTTTCTTTCTTTCTTTCTTTCTTTCTTTCTTTCTTTCTTTCTTTCTTTCTTTCTTTCTTTCTTTCTTTCTTTCTTTCTTTCTTTCTTTCTTTCTTTCAAGACAGGGTTTCTCTGTATACCCCTGGCTGTCCTGGAACTCACTCTGTAGACCAGGCTGGCCTCAAACTCAGAAATCCACCTGCCTCTGCTTCCCAAGTGCTGGGATTAAAGGCCTGCGCCACCACTGCCTGGCGAGACTCACTCTTTTCAAACAGCATTGTGTTTTGAAACGTACCCTAGTTGACACATAAAGTTCTGGCTCATATATTTTAATACCTGTAAATGATCTTATCATATAAGAACTAGCATACGTTTAAAAGAATTCTTTCCTCATTAAGATCAGGGTGTTTTGCTCAAATGAAGAAGCAACTCAGGTCCACCCACATTTCTTTGTAGACTTGAGGAAGAGTTTCTGTAGGGTTCATTCTTAGGCATGGAGTGGTCAGGCCTTAGAGAGGTGAGGCTTCTCCCACTTGCGGATCGCCACTTTGTTCTGCAGAGTGGCTGGACCTGTGTACACTCTCTCAGAGTATTTGACAAGATGACTCTATCCCCATCCTCCTACTGTCAAACCCACACACTGGCCAATCCGATGGGAGGAGATTGTTCCCTCTGTGATTAGTTGTTTGCGTTTCCCTCAGAACTAGCAAGATGAAGACTTTCTGAACCTCTACCAGCCTATCTGGCTCCCTTTCCCTTGGGTCCCCGCCACTGTCTTCTACCTACTCCTCTAGCTTTTCGAAGTCACGTGCTGATTTGGAAGAATCTGAATTTGTTATACAATCCAGGTGCCCTTGTTTTGATGATGGTAAGTACTGCATTCCTTTATTTTATTACTGTTTTCTTATTTCTTGTTGGGCATTTCTTGTTATAAAGGCATTTTGAATTTTAACATCAAATCCATCTATCAATCATCTATCTATCTATCTATCTATCTATCTATCTATCTATCTATCTATCTATCTATCATCTATCTATCTATCTAATCTATCTCTCATGATAGCGTTGTTTCCTAGGTTCTGTTCAATAGTCCTTTCTCTCCTCAGGGTCATGGGGTGATTACAAAACCACAGAGTCACACATGGGGTCTTGGCTGCCAGCCATGGAAAGTGACTGGACCCTGCCAGCTTGGCCTTCATGAGTGGTTTAATCTACTGATGATCTCAAGCTCTGAGTAGACTATGGAGAGGTGGAGGAACGGTGGGAGCTGGCTCCTAATGGAGGAAGTAGGTCGCTGGGATCGTACCCTCCCCTCCCCGTTACTGCAGCATGGGCTTCCCGTTCATCATGAGGTGAGTAGCCTCTGCCACAGTTTCCTGCCCCTCCATGGGCCAGAGTCAACAGATCCAAGGACTTTGAACCAACTCTTCTGAAAATGTGAGCGAAGCGAAATCTTCCTCTGGAAGTTGTTAGGGGTTTTTGTTGTTGTTGTTGGTGATGGTGGTGGTTTTTGTTTTGTTGTTGGTGGTGGCTTTTTTGTTAACTTGTTTGTCACACAGGTGCAAAACCCAGCTAACACCAGCTCTTTTATGCTAAAAGCTAAAACAGCGGCCCCCAGACCCCTGGATTGATCTTTGTGTGTTCTGTGACATAGAGAGCCATGTTGGCGATGTAAATGTGGCTGACTGCCTGACAAGGCAGCTTGGTGGCCCAATGAGTGCAAAGTCCTAGGTTTGACCCTTGCACTGTGGGTATGGGGAAAGGTGGCCCACTGTCCAGGAAATAGTTGCCAAATGATGCTTTTCTCCACTGCAGCCACCACCATGGGTTTTGGACACACTTCCCCCTATATATGGTCCATTTATGGGTTTCATAAGAGTGGGTTCTGTTGATCTGTCTACACCACACTGATAGCATGCTTTCCATTGCTTTATGACGTCTTGTTATCAGACCATCCTCTGTCCATTCCCTGTTTGTCTTCAATGTCATATGTGATATTGTGGCCCCTTACTCTTCATATACATTCTAGTGTCAGATTACACAAAGAACAACCTGCTCAGACTTTGCAAAATATTACATTTATAGACCACTCAGAAAGGCATCCTTTTAAATGAAATTGATTTTTTTTTAATCACTCACTTAGTTTAGCTTGTGATCTATAGTATTTTTAAAATCTCTGATAGGATGGTGTGGTTTTTCCCTCCATAAATATCTTATGTATATAAATCCATGGGTAGTTTTTATTGTTGTTTTAAGTGCATTTTCCTTTATATTGGGTTTCCCATTGGTTTTTGCTTATGAATTCGTGTGCTACTGATTAATGAATATTGATCTTGGATCCTGTCACTTAACTCTCTTATTTGTTTTAATTGTTGTATATTCTCTCTATATGCAGACAAGATGTCTGCAAATAATTACAGCCTTGTTTCATTTCAATCATTGGATCCATGCTTATCACTTCATTTTGCCTTATTACGTTGGTTAATTTGAGGGGTAAATATCATAAAAGCACAGACACTGACAGTGCCATAATGAAACCCATTACTTTGTACGATTGATATATACTAATACAATTTTTAAATCATAAAAAGAATATTCTTGGTTTTATTCTTGCTAAAATAATACTTCTAAAATTTTATCGTACTTTAATACTTGGCTATGGGCTTAGTATAGCCACGCACTATGCTTTCTACTTGTCATGTCAAGAAAAGTCATAGGAACTGGTAGAGATGGTTCAGCTGTTAAGAACATTGTCTGCTCTTTCAGAGGACCAGGGTTCGATTCCCACCACCCCCATGATGGCCCCCAACCATCTATAACTTTAGTTCCAGAGGATCTGACATACTCTTACCCTTCCATGGGCAATGCACATATGTAATGTGTAAACTTATCTTCAGGCAAACACCCATGCACATAAAATAAAAATAAAATCTTAAATATATGACAAAAATTAAAGTTAAAAAAGTCATGAGTGAGCACTGACCTTCGTATGCTCTTTTATCTCTTTCATTTCATTGATAGCCTGAGCCATCTGGTGTTTTCCAAACCTTGTGTGTTTTCCAAAGGTTGATTGTATGGTTCTGGGTCATAACCCTTTATCAGTTATGTCTGTCATTCAAACCCTTTTTATCCTTGTCCACTTGTCTCCATGTGGTCTACCAGTTCCTCTTAAGCCTTGTTAAAACCTCTATTTCTTATGCTTAGGTCATGACAAAATGACTGCCAATTGCTTCGTGTAGTTTTGGGTGTGTCAGTCTAAGCTTGGGGACTCCTCGTTCTGCCTTCTGAGTTTCTATTTATTTAAGGGTTCTCCTCCTATCAGATATGCTAGTAAAATAGATTTAGTCGAGCATGTTAATCTTCCTCCTTTTTGCATGTATGTACTATATAAAGTATGGGGTGATCTGCCTTGTGTGGCTCATGTAGAAAAGAGACCAGCATCTGGATAGCTTTCTTAACTGCTTCTCCACCTCACTCTTTGAAGCAGGGTCTCTCCTTGAACCTGAAGCTCACTGTTAGACTGGCTAGCCAGCAAGCACCCCAGGATCTCAGATTCCCAGGGCTGCAGTTAGATGCTCACCCTCCTAATGCCAAACTTTCTATGTGTGCTGGTGTACTAGTTAGGGTTTCTCCCACTTGAATCCCAGGAGACACAGGGTATACAGCACCAGTCACCTGGCTTCATGTAGGCACCAACTCCCCAAAGTCTCACTTGTGAGCCATCAGCTCTACTCTTTCTGAGCTGCCTGGAAGGTGTGCTAGCCCTTCCATAACTATGACGTAACACCCGAGCCAGCCTAGAGGAGGTTGTTTATTTAGGCTCATTGTCTTAAGATTTCTCAGTTGATAGTTGCCAGCTGCCATTTCTGGGCTGTGGATGAGAACATCATGATAGAATAGAGAACAATGTGCTCTGCCGGGAAGCAGAGACAACCTATGCTGTGTGGCCTTTTCCTCTTTCCTTTCATTCTACCTTTGAGGTGGTGTCACTAGGTCTTCCCCTCTGTCATCACAGGAGGCGCACTCTGAGCCAGGGAGAGTGTGGAGTAGAGGGTCTAACATTGGAAGAGTCTGAGACCACCAGAGGGACTTCTCTGTGTCTTTGGGCTTTCTTCCCTTGTCACCCCAAGATTTCTCATCTCTTCCCACTAAGAGATCAGTTCTTTATGAGACTCTGAGCATGCCTCCATGAAGCAGACAATCTACTATATATCCATGTATCCAAATTCCTAATCAGTTTGTCCATCCATTTATGATCCAGCCAACCATGTACCCATCTATATATCTATTCATACCTACCCATCACTCCATCTACACATTCATCCATACTTATCCATCCTTCCGTCCACACACCCATCCATAGCTATCCATCCCTCCACCCACACATCTATCCATTTACTTACCCATCTATCCGTTCTCTTTCCATCCATCATGTCTAATTATATATCTATCATCCTCACATCCATTCACCTGCCCATACATCTATTTGTCTGCCTGACTGCCCAGTCAGCGAACTACACATCAACATCCATGTCTTAGACTCTACATCTGTCTAATGCTGGGCAAAGGGGACATACTCCTCATTAATGGGATTTAGTGGGATATAGGAAAGGATCTTGTGGGAGAGTCAAAGACACGCAAAAGAGCTATTTGTGAAGCTCTGACCAAACTGCATTAAACACTGTAGAATATTAGCATTGCCTTGTTCACACACTAATTCACTCAACTAACACTTCCTAAGTGCTAGGATGTGTGCGTAGATATAAGATTAAGTCCTTGTTCTTGTGAAGAGTAGATGGATGTGAATGGGTAATAGATGAGCTGTTGATGGATAGATGAGCAAGACTAACAGGTGAGTTCTAGAATAGTCCCATGACTGCTCTAGGCTATCTGCTCTCTATAAGCAATCTTTCCACCAGTGTAAGGCCCCATACCAGGTGGTCTCGGGCTCAGTGGCAGCAAGGGCAAAGTCAGCCTTTCCAGGCTGGGGGGAGGCAACACACCAGTAGCATCGGAGAAGGCCTTACTCCCTACATTAAAGTCTTCCAATCAAGCTGTTGAGTCCTACCCAGTGGTCCTCTACCCTTCCTGAGATGATGACCCCGTGATAGGTTGAAATGGCTTAGGCTTGGGTGTTAGATTAAAAAAAAAAAAAATTAGAGGACTCAATATAGAATGTCCCTTCACACACCAAAGGACATTTTGTAATTTTTCAGAGATGGCAGCTGGGGATACAGTAGGGTGAGAGAGGGCGAGACAAGGTCTTACTTTGTAGATCAAGCTGACCTGAGATTTACTAGATAACGTCACACTGCCAGTGGTCATCTTGCCTCAGCCTCCTAGGGACTGGTACTCCAGGACTGAGACACTATGCCGGCTGGTGCAATAGTTTTTAAATGCTTCCTCAGTATAGAATATGCTCACTCAGTAGACCAGGCTGGCCTTGAACTCAGAGATCCACTTACCACTCCATTCTAAGGGCTGCAATTTAAGGCATATGCAATCATACCTGAACCTCTCTTCCTGGTTGTTTTGTTGTTGTTGTTTTTGGGGACGTGTAGAATATTTTATATTGTTAGTACTAAAAAAAATGTTTTCCAAGTCCCTATTCTATATGCCCATCATTTGGGAACAATGGTTATTTTGTAACACTTTGTAGAGACCCTTTATCCCTGCCATACTCAGTCATCTGGATTGTTTACAGATAGGGGTATCTGGGGAGCAAATATGGCGGCTGGAGAGTCACCTTCTCTCTGGAGCCTTGACCGGATAGATCCAGGTATTTGAGTTGTCAGAAACTGCGAGTTACCCAGTGGTCTTCTGTCCCCTCCCCCACCCCCAAGGACCAACTTCAACCAGCTCCAAGCTGCCGCTGGCTCCTCACTCTATCCTGGGTGGAGAAGAGGGTGGTCTGGAGAGGATGCTAGTCAGGATGGAGCTGTCACAGTGCACAGCCTCAGGCTGGCTCCTCCCTGCAGCCTATCAAGATCCAGGTGGACAGCAGTTCTATCCAGGCCTAGCCTGTTTCATTCCAGGACCCTCCCTGGTTTGCTGGCACTCTCCTTGCACGAAGGGACAGCAGGTAACCGGTGAGACCGACAGTGACCTTGACACAGTGATGGATGGAGAAACATTAAAATCCTGGTCCTCTGAGAGGCTTTTTTTCAGCGATGGGTATACAAAGGCCAGGGAACTAATTTTAAGTCTTTCCTGCTTTTCCAGCCTTCTTGGGGTCATTCACCTGGCCTTGCCCCGTCTGCCTTGCTCAGTGTTTAAAAGTACACCTCTGTAATCCTGAGACTGAACATCTCCATCACATCTACATCAATGAAGCTTACAAAAAAATGCAGACTTTCTGGGTCCCAAGGACCACGACGCTTACTTGAACTACTTATATGATATTCACTTGAAATTTCCTAATTTTGCTCAAATAGCTTCCGTGAACAGCCATATATGAGCGTGGTGCTGCCCGTGAGACCCATCTTAGCCAGGGGTTCCCAGCCTACTTCTACCGGTGCATGGACCAAAGGCAGTGGTATAGCAAGCTCTGAACTAGGAAAAAGCCCAACAGCCCTGTCCAGACTTTCGATGGGGTGGGAGGAGGGAGGAGGGAGGAGGGAGGGCTTTCTGGTGAGATGCTTCCCAGGTTCCAGAAAGCAACTGGACCAACCATGGACCCCACTTTCCCAGGCATGACTGAGACACTGGAGGGAAAAAAGGCAATTAAAACACAACAATCAAACCAACCTTTTTAAATAGTAACTTTTAAAAATATAAAAAGCTTCATTACAATGACTTTTCAATGTTTCTTTTTTCTTCAGGAATAACTCTTTTCCACCCTAACCCTCCCTTCTGGCTACAGCCTTAACAAGTGGTGGCCAGTGGCCATCTGAAACCCAGAGAAAGACGGACAGACTCCAGACAGGCACGACGACATGCCTCTCAGGAAGGCGCAGGGTGCCACGGTCTTTCCATGTCCCGACATACATCCTGTTCGGGGCAGCCGCTCAGCTGGAGCCCTGGAGATGGGAAGGTTTTAGACACCCTCATCTTTCTTCCCAGACGGAGTCCCGCATTATAAAACAATCCATAAAAATGCAATATAAAAACTCTCTTCCATATGCTACATCCATGGAGAGCCCACCAGTAGGGCTCACACGGTCTTTAGCTTTTCTTTAATAAAACAACAAAAGAACAAAACAAAACAAGGCAAACCTAATACCACAAACATTGGTACCCTAGGGATGGTATTTGCAGATGACTGCCCCAGCCCCCAGCCCACTGTCCCGCCCATCTTCTCAGACTTACGACCCTGGGGGTGGGGGGCAGGAGGTCACCATTTCCCCGCTTCAGGGAGCAGAAAAGGCTGAGAGCAGGAAAGGGGAGACGGTATCTTATCAAAGGAGATCACTTCTAATTATTTTTATTCAAATTAAAAAAAAAAAAGCACCCACACCAGTTGCTGTTTTTCTCTGGTCGCTCCCTGAGCTGAGTCGCTTCATCTCCCCCCCACCCCCACCCCCATATGGAATCCTTTCTAGGCTGCGCTGGAGGACAGTCAGAGAGGGAGTTCCCTTGAACTTCCATTCCTCATCACAATGATTGAGTGTGCACCAAAGAGAAAGATGGGGGGGGGGGAGGGGACAGAAAGAGATGGAGGTCACAGGAGGTGTGTGGTCAAGGCAAGAGACAGATGGGGCAGAGGGAACCCACAGGAAATCCTCGCTGTTCCTGTGGGTAATAGCCCAGGCTGGCCCATCCCAGTACTGTCCATCAGCTTGTCTGTCCATCTGCCTATCATTCCATCTAAAGATGGCGCTAAAACCCGTGTGGAGATATACTTCAGTCCCAGTGTGCCAGGATGGCTTGCCCAGCCCCAGGAAGCTTCTCACTCGGCTCCCCAACTCTCTATCTCTGCCTACTTTCCCCACAGAACAGCTGTTAAAAAAAAAATTAAGAAAAAAAAAAAAAAAAAAAAAAAAAAAAAAAAAAAAAAAAAAGAAAAACCACCACCATGAGTGGGTTACAAATACAGCAGGCAAAATCCACGGCGAGCAATGGTGGGACGGGGCTCCTCCCTCACTGGCCAGTCAACAACCAGTCTCTTATTTACACTGTTCACAAACCTTGTGCACTGCACAATCAGAATGAGGCGCCCCTCCCCAGAAACAACAATGTCTACTCCTGCATCTCCCCTCCCCCCCAACCCAGAGTGGGGAGGGGACAGGTCAGAAAGGGGAGGAAGAGACAGAGACTCATGAGGATGTCTGTGGGGGAAACGGAAGCAGAAGCCTCCAGAGAAATCTGACTGAAGCATCTGCCAGCACTGGTTAGAGGGAGAGGAGAAAGTTCTTCAAGTCTGTCAGACACATCAATCCACGAAGGGGCGGGCATCCTCTCCACCCTCCGGAGGGCAGCCCCACAATGCTGCTCCCTCCCTTCTGCCGTCCTCGGAGCCTGGCCAGCATCTCCCTGTCAGGGCCGCGTGGGTGTCTCCCAGAGTTTGACAGGCCTGTTAGAGTCCTTGTTCAGTAGATGACCTCGTAAACTGTGGCCTTCTTGTCACCAGAGCCTGTTACAATATATTTGTCATCCGCTGAAATGTCACAGCTCAAGACAGATGAGGACTCTTTTGACTGGGGAAGACATGGAGAAACAGGAAGACATTTAGTGTGGGGAGAGAACAGACAGGAATTCACTCTGGGTTCTCCCCAGTACTTCAGGGCTCTGAAGGGAGCATTCTATTCTCCGACTCAGACTGAGTAGGTAGAGATAGATGGTAGAAAAAGGCCCACTTCCTCTGGGGCTTCTAGTCCCTTCCACCTGCCCCTTCATCTGGAACACCTCCTGAGCTGGCTGTAGTATGATCTTCCCCAAGTTTAAGGATGAGAACAGGACACTTAGCATATGCATCTCTGCTAAGTTTACCGATAGAAAGGAGCACTTCAGAGTCACGGCAGCATCAAGAGACAGACCCTTCATTCAGCTGGACCAGCTAGAAAGACTGGTCCTGGGTTTGCAGGCCCTCAACAAAACTAGAGACTTTTCCAAAACTAGAGACATGTGGCACATGGGACTAGTCATTTAAGCAGGAAGCTGAAATGGATGTGTGTGTGTGTGTATGTGTAAGAGCAAGAGTGTAAAAAAAACAAGTGATTATTAGTTGTGCTGTGGAGGATTGTGTGTGTGTGTGTGTGAGAGAGAGAGAGAGAGAGAGATGGAGGGGCTCAGGATCTTAAAATCTGTAAAAAAAACAAAAACAAAAACAAAAACAAAAACAAACAAACAAAAAAAAAACGCATGTCCATTCTAGCATCTCATCACACTGATGGCTTAGGGTGGCCATACTGACCTGAATGGGTGTCAGTGGGTTAAATGGCTACTCCACAGGCACAACTACCCAGAGCCAGCCAAGCTCACTTTTGACGCACCAGGTGCCACATGAGTGAGTCCCTTCCTAGAAGCTCTTACCCTCAAGGATCCCAGGCCTTCCCCACATCCTTCCCTCTGGGGTCCTCCATCTAGTAAGGGCTAGCTAGTGGGGGTAGGGGTTAGCAGGTCTGCTCCTAGCTCTAGACTCCTCCTGTCCTGCCTCCAGCTACCCTCAGCCCCACTGCTGTGGCCACATCCTGACTTGGGAGAAGTGGGAAGGAAGACCAGGGGTGTACCTGGAAGATGCTGGCTCCGTAAGGCGTCCTCCAGGCATTGAGAAGGTTGTCTTTCCCAGTGCTCACAAACCACTTGCCTGCAAGGTGAAGCAAAGGAGCCCTCAGACTGTGGCTCACTGCCTTGCGCAGCAGGACCCACCCCAGCCGTGTCTGCCCCGCATGGAAACACCCTCAGACATGCTTAACCAGGGTTTAGTGCTTGCTGTTCTCCACTCCTGAAGAGCAGTTACAAGCATGGCGCACAGATACCTAGAGGGTGCCCTTCCCTGCTGTCCGGGGGTGAGAGCCAGAATAGGAGAACAAAATTCAATTAATGGTGTTGAGCATGGTTCCCAAAAGGATCCCTGCCAAAATCACTCAAGTCAGCTAGCCCTTCCCAGTCTATGACTCAAGTCAGCTAGCCCTTCCCAGTCTATGACTGGAAGGTGGAGCGAGCACCAGAAACAGCCAAAGACCAATAGTCAGAGAGGACTTTCCTCCAAGAGCGCTCCTAGCTGTGGCTCCTAACATCCCCCAAAGCAACATACTCTTCCCAGCCAGTTTCTCTGAGGCCAAGAGTTGGCACCATGTGGAACCGTCAGAGAAGATCCAGGTCAACATGGAAAGCCTTTGGCCTACTGTCCTGAGGGTTTAGTGTTCCAGAGTGACATCCATATTTAAGACAAGGATGGGGAACAAGAAAGGCTTTTCTCCTCCAGGACATTGAAGGAGCATGTGTTTGGCTGACTCAAAGACTGTGGGTCCCCCTACTCCCCCACTGTCTACTGGACCAGGCTCCCCACGCTGGCTCTCATGCTAGGCTAGGGCTTCAGGGCTTACCACAGTAGGCAAACTTGAGGGACAGCACGCAGCTCTCATGCAGGTGCAGCTGGTACTTGTCGGGCTTGGTGTGGTGCAGGACTTCCACATTGCTGCTCTCCATGCCCACGGCTAGCCACTCCCCAGTGGGGCAGTAACCCAGGGAGAAGATCTGCAAGGACAGACAGTTCAGTGTCCCCTCTACCTGCAGGGCTGGAGCAGCCCCTTGGGCAGGGTTAGATCCTCCTCACTCCACCCTCACCACTTACAAACAAACCCGATAAACCAGCTGTCAGTTGCCCCTCCTCGCTACGCCAGGATGTCATTTGTATCCCATTGAGGAAGCTGGCTCTGGAGGTAGAGCAGGAGGGGCTGCAACTCCCAGGCCCTGCAAGCTGCACTCAGCTCACTCCCTAAGAAACTGGCAATGACTATACTCCACATTAAGGTACTAATTATTAAAATGATGAAGCAAGTCTAACAAGCAAGAAATATCAAGGCTCATGGGAAAGGTTCACAGGAGGCTTCTTAAGTCAGGTGCCCACCCCAGAGCTGGGAGGGAGCTTTGCGCACACTACAGAGCACAGGGACCAATCTGTGGACTTAGGATGAGTTGGGTGTGTGCCCATCTCTGAGGGCATGCATGCCCACTCTACACCACTGCTGCTGCTTCCAATCAACCTTCCCGGATGGCTCGGGCTGGTCCCTTGGCAGTCAATCACGACCCTGTGTGGTCACTCTGTCCCCTGACAGGTGCTGGGGCCCAAGAGGAAGCACACAGTGCTTGGGTTACACACCTGGGAGGTGAAATCGTGTTGTTGTAGCTGCCGTCCTTCACGTAGGTCCCAGGAGCGCACAGTGTTGTCCAGGCCCCCGGTCCACAGCTTAGTGCCATCATGAGAGATGTCAATACAGCTGGCCCCATCTGTGTGGCCCTGGAACTGCCTATGAAGGCCAAGCAAGGAAGAAGGGTGAGCCCCAGAGACTGCAATCATTCCAAGGACTGAGCCAGCTACACAGGCAAGCTAGAAGGAAACTGGAGGTACAAAATACTGGATCACGTGCCTCAAAACCTTAGCCAACAGGAAGCTGAGCCAGACCAGACCCTTGCTATTCCACTCAGGGGAGCTACCAAGGACAGTTTCCCTGAGAAAAGACCTCTGATTCAATGTATCTAGGCGGGACCCCTGGGGAGCCCACTCTGCTCCCAAGAAGGTAATGGAGAGGAAGGCAGAAGGATTCTAAGGGATTTTCTATCGTGTTTAGGACCAGCCTTTGGGACACACTCCTCAACCCAGTCTTCGCTGTCCCTATTTAACTTAACTCATCTATAAGGCTATGGCCCAAAACATGCCCAAGGGTATCATGGTAACACTGGGAACTGCCATCCACCATTACATAGGTAGTGTGACTCAGAGGAAGACACCACACCACCCAGGTCACACAGAACCCAAGCAAGCTACACAGGACGTCTCAGAGACACAAAGCTCAGCTGCTCTGCTCCACCCGGGCCTCACCATGAGGCGATGCTGCATTTCTCCACTCTCTGCTATCTCCACTGCTCGAGCTACTTTCCCAGAACTGTTCAAAGCTCCGCCTTCCTCAACATCTTCCTCCAAGCCCTTAGGCTGAAGGGGGCCCTCCATGAGCTGCCCACCCTTCACTTCTCCAGAAGGACCAACATCATGGGCTGGGTGAGTATGAACAGCCTAGCTGCTGCCCTGCCAGCCTCACTCACCTGACCAGAGTCTGGTTGTGCAGATCCCAAACCGCAATGTTCCCGTCGCTGCAGCAGGAGAAACAGACTTTGGCATCAGGACTGATGGCCAGGGCATAACAAGCCGGAGCCGAGGACGTCAGCTCAGCCTTGATGCGGGGTGTGGGCGAGGCCAGGTCCCAGATGGTGAGCGTGCTGGCCTCACCACCCACAATGAGCGTGCGCCCATCGGGGAGAAGCTTGCACGAGCGAATGTAGTTGTCCCTGTTCTGGAAGGAGGAGAGCAGAGGTTAAGTGCTATCCACTTGCTTTGTCGTGGGTCAAGAAAGCCACCTCAGGTAAGGTAACATCCTTATAAAGTGTCTATGCCCCTGGAGGCTTCTCCACCCTCAATTTTCCACCCATCCAATTTCTCATGCTTTTCTCTAGAATCTGGAGCCTAAGAGTCATCTCCATTTGCAGATGCCCCAACTGGGGCCAAAGAGGTTAGTCAGCTTACCCAGAGCTGTGCCTGGCCCTGGGCCTAGTGCCCCTGGCCCTTCCCACCCTGGGTGTGTCTGCCCCGTTTTCCTCTGCCTCCTACCTGCTACAGAAGAAGCCTGTGTGGCCCTAGCCTCTTACCAGGCAGTCCAGCTGGGAGATGGGAGTCTTGCTGCCCGGCTGGCTGATGTCCCATATCTTCACACAGCCCTTGCCGCCTGTATAGACGTGTCGTGTGGGGTTGCTGATGGTCACAGCACACACCACCTCCCCATGGCTGAGCGTGTTGATCTGCCGGGCATGCCTGGGAATGCCGGGGCCCGCTAGCGCATCATGGGGGAAGGGCACAGGTTGCATCTGCCCGTCAGCACTCACATGGAAGGAGTATGCCCTGCAAGAAGGAGGTGGGTCACTCCTGCCATCCACCCCTAACACGTCCCACGGGCCCCATTCAAATCAATGTATACACACCGTGACTTACTGCCCTGACTCCAAGCCCCTCTCCCCTAAATCCCTTAAGTCCAGGAGCCCCTGGGTACTGGGATGGCTCCATCAGGTTGGAACCTACTTAATAGTCCAACCATACATCCTTGCTCCAAATCAGCTTAGGTGCTCCATGGAATGTTGTGGAGTGCCCCTCCCATACCACCCCATCCACATACACTTGAGAAGATTAAAGTCTCCAGACATGCCAGTCTGGGAAAGGACCCAACTAAATGCCATGACCTGCCTCTGAAGTCAGTGATACTAGGGACAGAGCACCTTCCTGTCCCTCTAAAGGCAAAAACGACAACGGTATCTGAGCCTCAGGGACTCAGCTTGGTCTGTCCACATTACTGTGAGTGCCCTTCTCCGTGGCCATGGTGGCATAAGATCTATTATAGTACAGTGCAGGTTTCTATGTGGTACACATAGTTCAAACTTTAATTTCCCAATAAGCCATGTAGACAAAGAGCAGGGTAATACTGTGCTCCATAGAAGAGCAGGGGAACTAGAGGCAGGGTAGGGGCTGGTGCCTTTGCAGCAGGTAGAACTTGAAGGAGTCCCTAGGGCCCACATTGCTCTCTGGGCTATGCTTACAAGCATTCTGATCCTCCCAGAGCCATCAACTTGGACCTCAGAGTCCCTAAGTTCTCCTGGTGGAGGGGGTTTCTGGGACTGACTTCCTTGGGTGGTGACTATGCCTTTGGGTCTCAGGAGGGACAGACACATTCCTAGAGAACGTTGTATCCAGCAAGACCCCGTGCTCAGGGGATGGACAAGTGTTTTACCTTTCTACCCCATGAAGCATGCAAAAAGAATAGCCAAGTGCTTACGGTTTCCCTCCAGGAATGGAGGCAAGACTGGAGGGCAGGCCTGTGGCCCTCATCGGGGGGTGAGGGTCAAAACCAACCTATAAAGAAAGGAGAGTGGCTCAGTCAGTCTGTCGTCACATAGCCTCACCCTGTTCCCCACGGCCACCGTCATCTAGGCCTGCCGCACCCTGTGACTTCTCCAGAACCAAGTGATCGAGAGCACTGCTGAGTAGAGCCTGTGTCAGAGAAGGCAGAAGCCAGGATGGCCAAGTGTCCTGCCAGGACAGTAACAGACAAGATGACAATAGTAAACCCCATCTCAACCTGTATCCCCTCTGCACTGCCAGGCAGTACAGAAGAGGCCCTGCCCCATCTCTCTCCTTCCTGAGTGTGCTGTAAGCCTGTGGAGTGGGGCCACCCCAAACACAGAAGATCAGAGAAAAACTGTCCTGAAAAATGAGTCCCCTCTGCCAGCTTTAATCCTGTTTGTCCACAGTAACTGTCACCACCAGGCCCACCTCCCAAAACCCTGCTACCTGACCAGATAGATGTCACTAAGCTCTTATTGGGACCATTATCCCCTTTCAGGGTATTATCCAGAGGTCTCAGATGAGAGAGGGCAGTCTAAGAGTTACCTAAAGTCACCTGAGACTCAGGCAGGTCTGACGCCCCCTAAGTAAACTCTCTCTAACCAGGTGCTCTTCCCTGAGCAGCCGTCAGGTGTCCACAGATATTCTGGCTAGTTATATGTCAACTTGACACAAGCTAGAGTCATCAGAAAGGAGGGAACCTCAATTGAGAAAATGTCTCCAGAAGATCCAATTGTAGAGCATTTTCTTAATTACTGATGGGGAGGGGAGGGCTCAGCCCATTATGGGTGGTAGCATCCTTGGGCTGACGGTCCTGGCTTCCATAAGGAAGCAAGCTGAGCAAAGCCATGAGAGCAATCCAGTAAGCAGCACTCCTCCATGGCCTCTGCATCAGCTCCTGCCTTCAAGTGCCTGCTCTGCCTGAGTTCCTGCCCTCACTGCTTTGGGGGATGAACTGTTCTAAGGAACTGAGTGAGATAAACCTTTTCCTCTCCAAGTTGCTTTTGGTCATGGTGTTTCTTCACAGCAATAGACACCTTAAGACAACACCCAAGGATCCCTTCAGCATGCAGGGATATGCATTACACTAACCCTGCCTAACCCTGACAGCTCCCATTCCCTACCCAATCCCCACCACCACCAAAAGGAGCCAAAAGGTCTACGTACAGCTCCAAAGCTCACCATTGGCGATCGGCCATAGGCGGCTGCTGCAGCGGCGGCGGCGGCACTCATCTGGGATGGGATGTTGTGTAGGCCAGCATAGGCGCTTGGGCTGGTGAGGGAGCCATTCATTTCATGGTGGCTCATCATGGCAAAGGGTGCTGGATAGGAGCTGGTGAGGGTGATGGGTGTTCGCAAGGCCGAGGCTGTGAGGACGTGAACAAGGAAGTGGGATGAGTGGGGAGGAGGCATCCGTGAGTGGGCTCACCCTTCTGACACACAAAGCTGAGGCCATAACCCTCCTACATTCTGAAACATCTACCCAACTGGACCCCTGACTTCTGAGGCCAAGATTGGAGTCATTTCTTTTCTGAGGGCAGCCCACAGCCCAGAGAAGAGGGCTTGCTCAGGAGCTCACAAAACCATTAACAGAAGTGAAAACAGGTCTAAGGTAACAACCTGTTAGATGCTCTTTTCACACACTTGACACAGCAGAGACCTCGTAGACTCTGACATACCAATATTAAAGACCCCCATAAACCCTGATATATATCAATGTCAAAGGTGCAGGCTTCCATATCCTTAAACCTGACAAGAAAGACCACCAGGCAGACCCGGGAAGCCCCAGCTTGGACACCCTATATTGCTGGCCATCTGTTTGGCTCCACCTAGCCAGGGACCAACCTCCCCTCCCCCACCAGATTGACCCGGGTCCCATTGTGCCTACCCATTATACCTATCGGGTCCATGCCTGGAGGTTTGCCCGGCATTGACCGGAGCCCCGGGGTGGTGCTGGTGCCCGGAGTTGGGGCATCGTTCCTTGGCGTTGGTGTGTTGGACTTGAGCCCAGGTGTGGAAGATTTGTCATTCTGAGAAAGGAAGACACACAGAGACCACAGTGAGGATTCCTGACCACAGTGAGACCAATCCATGAGGATTCCTGTCTCCCAAGAGTTGGGCAAAATGCCTAACTCTGGTCCCACATGAAGCCAAGCGTGGGTTGAACAGAAGTCCCTAGCTGGCAGGGACCATGGTGGTGAAGGTTCTAAGTTAAAGATGCAGAAGCCAAGGCTCTGAAACATTCACTAGTGTGGGTTAATGATTCAAACACAGCCAATCCCAATAGCCATGTTCTTTCCACACCCAATTCCCACCCTGCAGGCAGCAGGCCTGGAGCACTAGCCGCTGCAACCACGCCTCCTGTCTCTCCCCGCCCCCAGCTCTGTAAGGTGCCAGGACAGACCCCACATACATGGCCAAGGTCTTTGGTCTTGGAAGAAGGTGTGCTGCTGGAGGAGGCCACGGAGGCTGGGCTGGTAGGGGCATCTTTCTTCAGACCTCGGGCTTTGTCCAGCCCATTCTCAGGAGGGGAGTGTGCTGGGCTCACCCGGGGTGTGGCTGGGTCCTGGAAGGACAAGGGTACCAGAGCTCTGAAGCTGAGAGCAGGTATCCCTGCCCCAGCAACAGGAAGGTGATGGGCACGGGTGGGAGGGGCTTAGCTCTGAACAATCTAGACCCTGAGCGTGGGGTGGCCAACGATCTGGAGGCAGGAAGGAATGACCTCCCCCAGGTCACAAACACTAAACAGCAAGGTTGCACAGGGCCTTATGGGAGATTCTCTCCAGGAAAGCACACTCCCCCAACCCTGGAGAGGGAAGACGGGGCCACCTGGACAACTATGGGACACGAAGACTGCCGCTTCCTGAGACCTTTCAGTACCCACACACGAAGCTACTAGCCCGCCTGCTTCCCTGATGCTCCACTGCCTGGCTCCAGCAGCAGGCAGAAGAGACCTTACCTACAGAAGATCCGTCCCAAACCACCCCTCCTACAACTGGGTCCTGCCCTTACCTCATTGGAGACATCCACCACCAGGTCGTCACTCTTGTCCCCATCGCTGTCCTATAAGCAAGAGAGAAGCCAGTAAGAGCATGTGGACCCCTGATCTGCCCAAGCCTAACCCTGCACCTCAACAACTTCCCCAACCAAACCCCAAAGCTCAGGCTGCTCTGCTGCTGTGCCCCTTAGAATTCCTTCCCCCAGTTCTTTGCAGCACAGCCTCTGGGGCTCTGACATGTCTAAGCAGTCTCATTACCATGGTCCTGAGCCTTCAAAAGCCAGCAGCTCCTTCCCAGCTGTCCCATCTTTGCACCCACTCTGGGGCAGGTGACTGGCTTCACTCTGCAGCACAGCTGAGCTTTGTGTAACATGTTCAGAGCCACAGGGCAGCCAGATGGGACAAAGATGGCTTGGTAGTAGCCCCCCCCCCCCCGACTCAAATCTCACCCCTGTTCAGTCTGGCAATGGAGGACACGTAACCGTGCTCCCACTGGGATCTCACAGGTTGTTACAAACTGTGTCTCCGTGGCTGGATGCCTGGGATGGACTGTGAAGATGGTAGGGCTCCCAAAGGGGTACCCCGGGACACTCCCTTGGAGCATGGGGTGTAGCAGAGAAGTGTCTAGGACCTTCAGCTCTCCCCAGACTGCATGTAGGCTGGGATAATGTCCCTGTTCACTTCTCTCCCAATGGCTCACCTGACCACAGAGTATGTATGAACCTCCCCTCTCTCTGGGCCCTGACACAGCTACCAGTCTCTCAGACTCAGAGTCGAGGCCAAAGCCAGCACACAACCCTACCCAGTGAAGCCACTCGCCGACCCCTACGTACATATCGGCTCAGGCTGTCTTTCTCTTCCGCCTTCCGCTTCTTGGCTTCCATGCTGTAGTCTGCCGAGCCCCGGTGCTTCTCACTGGCCCGGAGGCTTTCAGAGGGTGACACGGAATTGTTCTGGAAGAAGAGGACCCTGGGGTCAAACCTCCATGCTGAATGTATAATATGCACACAGGCAATATTACATTCAAGTAAGCAGCTGACAGAGGGCCAGGAGAAGGAAGTGGGCAGATAAGCTGTGACTGCAGATCCAGTTCACCCACGACCCACGACGTTCCCAGGACACCTTGGGTCCCTGGGAACTTACCCAAAATATCAATTTTTAGAAGCAAGTTACTGCTATTTCTGTCTCCTGGCCTGAGGCGAAGTCCCAAGAGGCTGAGGGGCACCTTAAGTTGGGCAGTGAATGAGAAAAGGTGTTGAGCTACAGATAAAGCCCTAAGCAGAGATGAGCAACTCAGCCCTGGGCTCCTCCACTGCCAAGTCTCAGGCAAACTGAAGAGAAACCAGCATCACAAAGGCACAAAGCCTGCAAGGCCACTAAGACTTTCCCTTGAAATGATAGGACCTCCCTTAGGGTGAAAGCAAGCTAAGGTCTCCAGCAGAGGACGGTAAGGTTTCATGCTGGGGAGAGAGCACTGGGAGTTCTCAGTTCTTCCTCTGCAACAGTGGGAGGGAGAGGAATCCCTAGGGAGATCTGAGGCAGGTGAGCAGCAGGGAAGGCTGAAAACGGGGTGTCCTATGGCTGTGCACAGGGAGGGGGAACCTCTGGCAAGGGCTATCTGCAAACCTTGAAGGCCTAGCAACCCCTCAGGATACAGTGAGCTCAATGGCTACCTCAAGCACCACCCTACCACTGTTTGAATGTGAAGTGCCCCACAGGCTAAGGGGTCCCAGCTGATTGGGGGGAGGGGTTGTCCTTGGAACCTTCTGGACATGGGCTCTGGCTGGCAGACACAGGCCACAGAGGATTATAGGCAAGCTCTGATACAGGCCAGCTTCCTCCTAACTGTGGCCAGGATGTAACCAGTCGCCTCACATTCCTGCTTCCTCCAAGTCACAATGTAACCATAATGGACTGTACACCCTCAAACCACGAGACAACCAACCCTTCCTCGTTCCAGTTATCTTCTTATAGTGATAAGAAAAGTACTGATAAACCTACCCATGTTCAGACTGACATTAATGTTAGGAGTGACAGAATGAGTCAGAGGACCCCGCCCGGTCTAACTATAGGGACGAGAGTGGCCACAAGCCCACACATGCTAAAGACGCATGCTAAAGTCGTGTGGGGCTCCAGAGCAAGACGATGCGCTCACAAAGAGGGACACTGAAGGCAGGTACGGTGATCCTTCTTGTCTCCTTTCCCCATTTTACTAGAGGCCAATGCTGGCCCAGGGATGGGGTTCGCTGGCAGGGAACAAGGCGGGGTGGCCAGCAGGTGGATGGGTTTGGGGGAATGGTGTGGGAGGGAGCCAGCCGCAGAACTTAATTTCCTTTCCTAAGCCGGTTTTCTGGGCAGCCCTTCCCTGCCAAGTTTCTGCCTGAAGCAAATTAAAATGGCAGAGTTATCAAGCCTTGAAGAAAAAAAAATGGAGGTTATAATGGAACTGCAGCTCAACCTTCCCCGCAGCCGGGCGAGCGGCGGCGATGCGCTCACAGCCGCAATTCAATTAGTTGCTGCAAGCACAGGCAGAAAAAGAAAAAAAAAAAAAATCACCGTCATTTCATTTCATTTCCTCCGATGGTGGCGGCCACCCCGTGCTAAGCAGAAATGCTTCTAGCCCCTCAGGCTGGCTGCCCCTGCGCAGGCGGGTGATGGAGAGGAGGGAGGGGACGGGGTGGCTGCTCGTGTTTCTCCTTGCGACCCAGTGCGAGAACAGGGAACTCTTTCTTCTCATGCAGTCAGGCTGAAAACCCTCGCCGCTACCGGAGAGTCATGTCAGGCATTTAGCGGCATCGATCCAGCCCGCCTCTGGTTGGCAGGCGGCCAAAAAACTAAGTATTTTTTATTGCTTCAGCTAGGCAAGGAAATATGAATGAAGCTACCTCTAATTGGACTCCAGACTAACCCCTCTGGGACAGCTTCCAGCCTGTCCACCCGGCCCCCTCCCCTCTCTGACACAGCCTTGTCCTTCCTGCCGGAGATCTTGACTGTTGACAAGCTGTTTTCCTAAGGCTGATTATTTCAATCTCCACCATCCAACACCATGGCCTGAGGATACAGCCCCCAGAGTACTCCCCACCCCCCACCGGTACCCTCCCTGAGCTGCCCAGCCCTAGGATGCTATGGGATACATCTCTGTTCACTCTCCAGTCCCCGTGTTGAGGTGGCCTAGCTTGGATGCCAGGAACATTATGGGGGGGAAAGGGCTGTGCACTTGGGGGTCCCTCTGGGTTTCTGGCAGAAAGCTTTCAGCAAGGGCACAAAGCCACAAGCGAAAAGGTATGAAGAAGTGGGTACTGACTGGGCTTCAATACCACTTCCTGGGGAAGGCCTCCTGCTGACCAAGTAATGAGCCCTGTTACAGGGGGTCTGCCTATCAAAGCTGAGAGGCCCTCAGACAGGGTAATCCCCGGGACGTGCAGAAGGAGACTGGGGCCCCAAGGTCAAGACCTACGACCTCATAAGGCTGAGACTGGACTGAAGCTGGGGGGGGGGGCGGAGGTTGGGGGTGGGGCTGGGAGACAACACAGGTGGACATACCTATTCCAGCTCTACTTCTACGTGGGAAACCTGCCTCTACAAAAGTATGCCACTGTTTAAGGATCAACACCAAAGCAATCAAAATGGACTTCGGCTTTCATCAATCCTTTCTTCTGTGCCTAGCCATTCCTGAGCCCAAGGGAGCGGGCGGGGCAGAAGAGACAGCTAATGGGAGGGACGAGAGCAGTCTGGACAGAGGGAGGGATTGGAAAGGAAGGTGGGTCGGGCAGAGGGAGCTTCTGAGGAGGATGCTGCCTGGACGGCTAGTTAAAGGCCTGACATTCCAAGTCCTACTTAACATGAAGTAATAAGGAGAGCCATCCTAGCAGATTAAGATGGTCCCCGGTACAAGCTCTGCGATGAAGAATAAAACAGCTCCGCTAATCGCTGGAGGGTTTTTTTTTTTTTTTTTTTTTTAAATCCAGACTCCACTGTGCTTATTCAGAGAGCTTATTCACTTGAAACAGAACCTTGGAGCCTCGGTGTGATCAGAGAGATTTACAGCAAATCTCTGAGCTGGCAGACACGCCGTCGGCCTGGCCTTAATACCCACTTGCTAGCACTTTCTTCAACAGAGTCAAAGTGCAGAGCGGGGAGAAACCTCGGGCATCTGGAGAAAGGAGGGCTCGGGATTATGCCGGAAGCAGGCATCCAGCCTACAGGGCCGATGAACCATCAACCCAGGAAGCGTCGGGAACGCGGGGCTCAGGCCAGTGACTCCAAAAAGCCCCTTGGAAGATGTAGGGCGTGGGCTAATGGCTTCAGTTGACCATGTCTCTTTGTAAGGGGGACTTAGAGGTCACACGACAGAGAACAGCAACTCCTATATTATGATAGACAGTAACTACCCCTAGTACTGAATATGGACATTGTCACCAGTCCTGAAGCCAGATCTTCCAGCTCTGGGCACACATAAACAAATGATAAATAAAAACCCCAGCTTCCACCCACAGAGCAGAACGGGAAACTGGGGTTAGCTGTGGGTAGCACAGGACAGGCTACTTGCCAGGCCTGTAGTTCTAGGACCAGGCCTCTAGGCAGGCCCATCCTCCTCCCATACCCACCCCTACACCAAGAGCACCCTCACTTACCGTGCTGGACTCTCTCTCTGAGAGGCAGGAAGGCCAGGAAAAAAGGAAGGTCAGGACCCACAAGGAAAAACAAAGGGGGAAAAAAACAAGGTCACTCTCTGCTCAGCTGACCTTTGTGATCTGTTAAAGCCACCTCTCACTGGTTAGCCTGACTCTAGTTCCCTGGGTGCAGTGAAGGCACGTCCAGTATATGGCATCCCAGTGGTTCCCCCTCCCACCGGTGTCCAGCATGGCCTAGAATCCAGGCCATTAGCCTTCTTCCTGGTGTGTCAAAAGAATCGTGGTTTGCTTTTCACTGTACTTTCTAGAATCGTAAGTGGGAGCAGGGAAGGTTATTGCTTTTTTAAAAAATGCAATTTGGAACTGACTTCTACTGTTTTGCTTTCTTAACACCATCCTCTGTTTCTTTGCCAAAAAGCCCCCAGAAGCTTGGGCCTCTGGTCACACCAGTCCAGCTAATCAGCAGCTCTTATTGTCCTCTCCTCTGTCAAGAAGGGACAAAACAGTTTGCCACTGGCTCCTAGGATACAGCACGGACTAAGGCTTGGATGGCAACTCCTCCCTAAAAGTCCCTGGGAGCTTGGAAGATGTTGACTATGTGGCCCAGTAAATACCTAAAAGCCAACCGAAAGTACAAGCTGGCAGCTTTACAAAGAGGCTGCGTGAGGCCAGGTCCTTGTTCCCTCTGATGTCCTCCTGAGCCCCAATAGTGCTATTCAGAGAGCCGGGGCAAGAGCTTCCATTCCTCATCTCTAATCATTTCTCTGCTGGAGAATTCCTGAGACCCTACACTTACAGATGGTCCACTAATCTGAGTCAGGGGTCTCAAATACCCTGGGCCAGCCTTGAACTCACGACACAGATGAGAATTACCATTAACTTTCTCCCTTTTTGCCTCTATCTCCCAGTGTTGGACTTACCAGCAGGCACTACCACCCCTGGTTTATATGGTGCCAAGGGATGAACTCAGGGTTCGGACATGCTTGGCAACACTCTAACCAACTGAGCAACACCCCGAGCAGCGCAGCTTCTTGGAAGGTTTCCCAGTGGAGACATAGAGATCCAGGAAGGTAGCAACAAAAGGCTACAATAAGGCCCCAACTCAAGCTCTTTTAAGAAAGGTGCCCAATGCAATCATGAAAGCACCCTGAAGGGCATGCCAGGCTGTCCCTAAAGAATAGGCAGGGTGCTATTGGGAATATGGGGGCTATTGTAGATAAACAAACTGTCACCGAGGTCTACATCAGGAACTACAGCATTTCCAGGCACTAGACTCAACAGCCGGCTCCAAGTCTTAGCTAACACCAGGCTTCAGGTGACAGTACTTGTCACGTCCCTTTACAGTATGCCCTCCAGCTCCACCCCCACCCCGCCTAGCCCAGCCCAGCCCAGCCAGAGCCACACCTCTGTGATCCAGTTCATGGTGGTTCTTCTCGTCCTTCACCGCCAAGTGGGCTTGACTTCCCAGGGCACCAAGTGCCAGCAACCCAGAGCTGCTTCCTGTCACTGGGGGAATCCCAGGAGGCTGGAGGCCTGACGGGTGGGGTGGCAGCTGGACCGGGGGACCGTGCGTGGCATGGGAGAGGTGCTGGGCCTGGAGCTGCTGCTGCTGTAATGAAGTTGGTGGTAAGCCAAGACAGGTCGGGAAGGGCAGAGGGTGGGTCACCTCCGCCCCTCCCATCGCTCCTCCATCGGGAAGCGACAGGGAAAACNCCCCCCCCCCAAAACCTTCCCCCTTGGCCACATGCGCATCTTGCTCAACAAAATCTGTTAATGGACTGTAGCGTGGAGAACTGATGTCTTTAAACATCACCCTCCCCACCCCCCAGCTCCAGCATCAGGACAGAGTTTCCCATGCCTGCTTCCAATCCCAAGATAAATAATGCATGCATTTAAAACCCACACGGTCGCTAGGACTAGGGCGTCCTTTCAATGGAGAGGAATCCATTTTTAAGCTCATAGCTCATGCGTACATGCCTTTAACATCAGCAGCCAGAGCCTCCCACCCGAAGCTGGAACCTGGGGAAAGCCTCCCTGACTGGGTTTCTAAAGAAGCCGAAGCCTGCCTTAAGAGTCGGAACAGGGCAGGCCAAGGCAGACAAGTCCCAGGACTGGTGGAATCAAAGCTGATGCCCTTGGCCCTCAGAGGAGAGAGAACACAGAACTATGAAGAGCTGAACCTCTGAAACCAGACGGGCCAGGATTCTAGTCTTGATTCTGTAAGCCTGGGTCAGGGACTTCCAAACTCCCGCAGCCACAAATTTTCTCATCTGCATAAGGGAGGAGGCAGCAGCCACGGCAGGGGACTACAGTAAAGGTAATGTGGGCTTTGGCACGCAGCCACTGCTCAATGGGCTTCGTGGCAGTCACTGGCATTTCTACAGGGCTCTCACACTGTTCTAACATCCATTCTTCTGTTCCTCCCCAAGCCAACCCAGGACCCTGCTGCCTGGCACCTCTTCCCATTGCTAACGTCAAGGCTCCCCACCCTATTCTGCTCAGAGGCATCCATGCTTCCCCAGCAGCCAAGACAGAATGACCTGTTATTCATAAGGCTGCCAACAACCATTGGCATTGTAGGGCAGGCTATATGGTATCAACCATTTCTCAGGGATGGAAGTGTTTCTTGGGACTGGCTGGGGCACTGGGTATGCTTGTCCCCATTCGTGCACACACTTTTTTTCCAGACTAGCCCCAAGAGAAAGGGACCAATACCACCTGTATGTGCATATAAACTCCTGGACACTATCCAAATAAAACCCATAACTCTTGACAGGCAACAGTGACTGTGCCCATTTTACAGACAGCAAACTGATAGAGAGGCACTGGAACGGGCAGCCCAAGCTCCATTACTTTAAATGGGATTTGGACTCTTATCTGTCAACCACTAGCATCATCTACAGAACGTTCAAAGCAAGAGGGAAAAAGGTGAGTGAGATGCGACGCAAAGATATAATAAGCCAAGGAAAGATGGCCATGGGCTGACGGAGCTTGTGCCCGTCACTGTGAAAGAGCGAGCAGTTTTCAAGGTCAACGGCACCTGAGGAATGCCTACAGAGATCTGACCAAGGATTAGAAAGCTGCCCACAATCCCCTCACCGAACCGACTGCTGACCTAGCTCTCCAAGTTAAGGCTGTCCTGGCAGTCTTACACCTCTGGCTCCGGGGGCTCCATCTCTTAGCTCTATATTGTAAGGTTGGCATCCTGGACCACAGAGGACCTGAAATGACACCCCCCCACCCCCCACTAGGCACCTGTGCAAGCCTTTGGTGGCCGCGGGTCTTAGTGATGTGACTGTGGTTCTGCCTGTATCACAGCACACCTAAGCTAAGAGAGCTTTCAGAGCAGAACCACAGGGCCTCCAGTCCTCTCAGCTAAGACTGGACTCCTCTCCAATGGGAGATAAAACACAGCTCCCCCACTTTCCCTTTTAAAGAAAATGAATTTTTAACATCTTATTACAAAAATAACACAGGCTCACTGTAAGAATTTTTTTTTTTTTTTTTTTTTTTAAGTTTTAAGTTTTGCTCTTTTTAAGTTCCCCCATTCATTCCACCTCGCAGGACGCTGGCTGTCAGGCCATCTAGAATCTAGATTTTTCACATCTCCAGTTTTTCCATGCAGTCCTCCACAAATGAGCTCTTGTTGTCCACACTGTTATATGGCCCGGTTTAAAAGGTCTTCTGAAGGGGGGAAAAAACACTTCCCTTTTGAATGAGTATTTAGTATTCCATGGCATGGCTGGACCCCACAGCTTTATCTAGACATTATGTTACAAAGAATCTCCACTGGGGCCCTGTTGGTTTTAAACTCCTTGCTGGGAAGCCCTTTCAAGTCGGCTGGTGATAATTACTTAATAAAAGCCCAGAAGGTGAGGACCTGGGTACTTAATCTGCACTGTATGGTACAGAGGAACTGGTGAGACAAGATGCTTTAAGGAGACAAAAGCGTGCGTGGAGGGTGTTGCTGGCTGCAGACATGTGAGGCTGTGTGGGGGTCTCCTCTCCCACCCTGCCCACTCTGTCCTGGCCAGATTCCCTTCCCACTCTTCTGGTCAGAAGGAAATTTCCTTTCCCAGTTTCAAGAACCCAGGCTCTGGATGCACGCAAAGCTGCCGGAGGTGGGGACTTCCAGCGTCCTCCTTTATCAGCGCTGAGTCCCTGGACAAGTCACCTGACTTCTCTGGGCCCATTTCCTTATCTGCAAAACTGGGCATCAAAGTGAAGCTCACCCTTGGGCTGTGCAGAACTCCCATTATTCCATATAAAAGCAAAGTCCGAGTGCCAGCCACCTCAGCAAATGGGCATGACCATCGCCATTGTCGTTAAACAACTGATGAGTTGCAGGAAGACAGAGCCAGTGCGTTACCCATCTAGCACCTCCAACAAGTCCGGGCTCATCCCTCTACCCACACTTGGTGAGTAAGTGAAACGCTGGAGGAGGTTAGCAGCAGATAAGTGGAGAAACGAGGGGCAGAGAGCTTGATCCAAAGGTGGCAACACAGCTCTGGAGGCCCAGTTAGTTAGAGACAGCTGGAGCAGCAGGGTCAGTCGTGTAGACAGGTGTCCTGTTTTCCCCAAATATCCACTAGTAAATCCACAGCAAAAACTTTTGACAAGAGCGGCGGTGGCACGACATGACTGGTCTCCAACACTACCACAATGCTCCTCAGGGTCTGTATCCTCTGCAAGAGGCAAGGAAGCTTCCATGCAACATGGACGTTTCTTATCTTCAAGCAGAGCAGCTGGCTCTGCACTGCCAGAAAACACGGTCTTGGTCTCCTTGGGGTGGTCTGAGGGTACCACGGAGGCCAGCAGACAGACTGATGGAAGACCCAAGCTGTAAATTCTTCCACAAGGTGAGAACGGACACATCCGGATGCCAGTGCCCTCTGGATGGGGGTTCCGCCAGCGATGGTCTTGGCGGCAATTCAGAGCGAAGCCAAATGCTCTCCCTGATGGGGCCAGGAGCAGCTGGCGATGAAGCGATTCACAGGTAGGTAGGAAGGAGCACGGCCTGTGTCACCTCCTTCAGCAGGCGAGCAGGATGCTGCCACTCTCGGGCCGCGTTTCTGTCCTCTGGTGGCTTCGGAGAGCAAGGTACTCAAACGATTTAGTCTGAGTGGGAGGGTCACACTGCTCTCAACTGGAAAGCTTTCTCAATGGCAGAGAAATGTCACAACAACAGACCGAGGCCACCTGCCTTCACCTGTTTCTCCTAATACTGGCTCTTCAGTGATTCTCCCTCTTGGCCTTAATCCCCAGAGGGCTGAGAAACCCAGAACCGAGCACACTCCTGAACATCATTTCTTCATCCTTGGCCATTTCATAACCAAACACAAACACATCATGCCACCGTGGTGGTTCCTGTGCCCTCCATCCCTGAGTGCCCAGTGCGCACGGTCTGGGACTGGCAGGAATGGCCCACAGCAGAGGCTGATGGGAGAGCTTGCTGGAGGAGCGTGTGTAAAGGGATTACACACCTCACGCTTCATGCCTCTGCTGGCTGATTAGATGCTTCGGTTTTCAGGTTCGTAATCTGGGTGAAACTGAGGGGAGTTGTCTTAACTGCTTCAATTCTAGAGTCAAACAGGCCAGCAGCTGCACGGGATGGGGTGGGCAGGGTCCTGGGAAGACAGGGGATAACTCGCTCTCCCAGTCTTTCACACAGCCCAGTGGGTATACCCAAGGCTCGCTGCAGCATTGGCCTCTGGGTTTGGCAGCAGTTTTTAGAGGTCACCATGACCTTTGCTATCCCTACTTCGGAGATGGGACAGCCCCAGGGGCCAAGTAACTACACTAAACAACAGAAACCTGAACCAGGATCCCAACTCAGCAATCCCCTACTTCCCTCAGACTCTGGGCTAAGGCAGAGTCCTCTGCCCTTCTATCCCTTCTAAAATTCTACCACCCAACTCCTGTCCAGCCATCCGTCCTACTCGGCCACCACCTGGCGGAAGACAGGAAGCCCTGAGAGCGCTTCACAGATCTCTGCAGTCTGGGACAAACTCCAACTCCAACCTCCCTCCTCCTCCTCTTTCCTCCCTCTTAAGAAAACCACCAAGTCAACACTGCACATACCACCCACTAAATAATTAATTCTCCAGGCAACCCAGACCAAGGAGCCAAGAGTCCACCACCTCCCAGGCCACCACACAGCCCTGTGCGTACAAAGGTAAGTTCTAAAAAGGAACACCATCTCTAGGCCTATCTCATCCAAAGGGACATGAGTTCCCTAAGGACCAACTGGGAACTGGGGGACGGGAATGGCCAGAAGCCCAGGTCCCTTCACCTGTCCTTCTGTTCTCCCACAAGATTTCAACCCTGTGACATGCTTCCGGCTACATCCACATCCCTCATATTGCTAGCAGCCCAGCTAAATGGAGACCCCAGACTCCAGCCCCATGTCAGGAGGCCACAAATCAGCCAACTGGAGCAGACGTGCCACTAGAAACCTTTCTATCTGAGGAAATCAAGACTGGAGCATTGCCCCTGCCTGTGCCCTTATCTCAGCAGGGTGGCTCCCCTCTCGCCTCCAGAAGAAAAGGAACAAGCCCCTCGCTGGAGGGCAGTCAAGCATAGCTCCCCAGTCTGGGTGCCCCAGCTGTCGGCAGTCCCTGCCTTGTGAGGCTCTGTCAGGCGCGCAGCGATTAGACGGCTGCCTGCCTAATGACAGGGCGACGGCCGCATTCACTCAGAGCCTGAGAAGCAATTACCTTGAAAATGGGGGTCACAGGCCCCACTCGTGGGCTTTAATTGAATTCCAATATCTGCCTAGGGCCGCCTTGACCTAACTTGTAGCTTCCTAAACGCTACTTAAAAGAGCTGGAGCCAATCCAGCTGCGCTGCTGCCCGATTTTACTTTTTCCTTCAACGAGAAAAAGGAAAAAAAAGTATTTTCATATGTGGATTTTAATTCCAAAGAGTCAGAGATGGGACCAGACTGTAGCCCCTGTAGCTTGGTGGAAGAATTTGCTCTGAAGACAAGGAGCAGATGAGAAAGACTTCTAAAGACAACCTGGGGCTCAGGCCCCCTTCTAACCCCCTGCACCACCACTGTAGGACACGGGCCATGCTCAGGGATGCTCTCAGGCCGGCCTGACTGCTAATCTCTGTGAAATAATGGTAGTAGACTAAACCAGTGGTTCTCAACCAGAGGGCCCTGTGCCCATGCAGACAGGCAACATCTGGAGACATTTGGAGTGCACAGATTGTGTGTGTGTGTGTGTGTGTGTGTGTGTAGGGTGTGTGTATGTGTGTGGGTGTATGTGTGTGTGTGTGTGTGTATGTGTGTGTGTGTATGTGTGTGTGTGTGTTTGTGTATGTGTATGTGTATGTGTATGTGTATGTGTATGTGTATGTGTATGTGTGTGGGGGGGAGGGGTGCTGTCACACCCAGTAGGTACAGAGCAAGGCTGCTGCTGCTGAATAGACGAAACTGTACATGGCAACAAAGAATTATCTGGCCCCAAGTTTCAACAGTGTCAGGCTCTTTGTTCCAGTAAATGTCCCACACACGCTCCACCCCTGTTCTCAGGAAACCCTAAATGAACTCAGTGAAAGGGAGACTGGGGGAAGAAGGGATCCAGAAGAAGCGGGAGAATGTAAGTGGACAATGGGGCAGGGAGGGCACTGAGGTGGGTCAGGATGTGAAAAGGCTTCCTGCCAAGCTTGACAACTTGAGTTTGGTTATGCAGTCTGGCGTGGTGGGAGGAGAGAACCGACTCTTATGGAGCATGCTTTTCCAGCACATACGTGTGGTCTATGGCACGTATGAGTTCAATAAAAAATGCGGGGGTGGGGGTGAATAGGATCAAACTACATTGTAGGTACAATAAAAATTTTCAGAAAGCAAATTTAAAAATATACATATTTCTTAAAGAGAACCCTGAGCTGGATAATCCCAGGAGATACTTCAAGCTTTAGAATATCAGGGTTTCTCTCCCTAGGTTGCTGCTTCCCAGCACCAACTTCTTGCCCTTCCCACACAGGCTGGGTTTACTCTCCCCTCAACACCAAGAATCAATGGAGGCTTAAGCCCTCCACTCTCCAGGAGCTCCCACAGACATTGACACTAGAAGGAACCCTCCGAACTGCCTTTACTGAAGGTCTCAGTAACCACATACTCTGACGACAATCCTGAGGGAGGGGTCTGTATCCATGGATCCCTTTGCCACACCCACAGCCTGGAAGGCTTAGAAAGATGAACTAGCCCACCCTCTTCTTTCTCTTCACTGAGGGCCCTACAGAGCACTACAGGATGAGTACTCCCTGTTGGGGGATGAGGTGGGGCTTCTAGAAGGTTCCATCCAGGTACACAGCTGAAACTCTGAAGGATGTGTGTGGGTGCTCAGCCATGCAGCCCAACACATGGAACAGCAAAACCCCAACCCCAATACTGTCACAGCACGGTGCACATCAATAAACAGCAGAGATGGTTCTGACCCCAGGAGGCCAAAGAAGGGCAGCCTGAGTGGGAAAGGGAGAAGAGGGGTAGCAACCAGGAATTGATCAGTACCTTTTTGGGGATGTGGAAGCTAATAAAGTTACAGGTGGACTCAAAGTGTGTCCGGTATTTCTTTAGTTTGGGGACCAGGAGACAATGTGGTGAATCTGAGCCCTCGGTTGCCTAGAGATGCCATGGGCCCTGGGGCTGCCATTCTTTGAGAGCACCTAAGGTCAGAGTTCATCTCTGGTCATGGTAAATGAGAGGAATAAAAGGGCTATACACACGGTGAGAGGCAGATTGGGGAGTCCACGTACCCCGATGATGGCGTTCAACTCCGTCATGGTGACCTGCTTGGCGCGTTCCACGGCCTGCGCCACTTGCTGCTGATGCTGTTGGGAAATAAAGCATGATCAAGGCACAGCCACCCTCAATACCGTCCAACACGGGGCACCAGGAGTCTCTCAGGACCCTTTCCCAGAGAAGATAGAAAGAGGCCCAGGACTTAGGGATATGGGTGTTTAGTGATGCCACACTCTCTCAGTCTTTAAATGAGCATGTACTACTTTCTAAGGAAAGCAGAGATGAGTTCCCGAGACTGGCCCATGACCTCCTCAACTCCACATTCAGGAAAAGTTTTGTTCTGTGCACTAAGAACCTAATCCGGTGTTACATACTGAAGTGGTGCTTTTCCGGGCAATACTGTAATCACACAGGACACCATGTTTCAGGACACAAAGCTACGGTGGCTAGTGGTGAATTAAATAGAACATGTGGGCTTTAGATTTAAAGGGCTGAGAAGAAACCTGCATCTATGGCTACCAGAAGAGAGAGAGCTGAGAGTCTGGCTAGAAAGTGAGACTCACCAAGGAAATCCTAACTCGGCCTCAGTCTTCCAAACACAACAATGTGTTGGTTAACAGACACTCCAGCCTGGTGTGGAGAGGCTTGGGAAAACTTTGTACTTTCCACTCAAGCTTGCCTAACGAACCTAAAATGGCCCTTGAAAAACTCAAGTCTGTTATTAAAAATTAAGTTCTATACACTCCCAGAAGCGAAGAAGGAGCAGGAGCCATATCTAATTCTCAGATGTATTTAGTCAGTCCTGGGTTGCTATCTCAGATCCAGAACTACAGCAGGGAGCTGATAGGGTCCAAGCCTCCTTGGGGAATAAATATAGGGTGGGCCCTGGCCCTGCTGGAGTGCGATCAGACAGGACAGAAACGGGAGCCAGAGGTCTGCCCCACCACCTCTGGCACCTCTTTGGAGATACCTTCCTCAAAATGCTCCTGAGTCCAGCCTTTGCCTCCACTGGGAGGGTAAGGGGGCTGTCCCCCAAAGGGTTCTTAGAAAGTGACGAGACCTTCAAGGGCACTTAGCACCTGGGGAAAGGCACCCCACACCGGGTCTGGTCTTTGGCACCAGCCAACCAGCCTTACTTGAACTGTGTATAGGACTCGACCCTGGAAAGCTGAGGCCCGTGGTGAAGTGTAGGAAGGACACTGGTCACAGGGCTCATCACTGTAGCAGATGATGAGACCCTCCTCAGGTGTGGCAGAGGACCATTCTCCTATTGGAAAATGAGCACGTGGTCCCTGTGATGTGATCCCTGCCCCCGGGTCACCGGAGAAGGCCTGTTAATCCTGCCAGCTGGATCAGTATGGTAGCTAGGGTGGGGCTTGGGCCTCAGGAACTGGCCATGCTGGGCAGCCCTAGGCAGAAGAGGAAAGAGACTAAGGCCTTACCTCCTGTGACAAAAAAGGCATGATCTGGGCTAGGATCGTGTTCAGTCTCTTTGCAATCTCTGTCTGCAAAGGAAAAGAGACCACAAGTCAAGTCACTGAAACACAGACAGACAGACAGACAGACACACACACACACACACATTCTCTCTCTCTCTCTCTCTCTCTCTCTCTCTCTCTCTCTCTCTCTNCACACACACACACACACACACACACACACACACACTCTGAAGCCCCTTACACATGGGCTCCAGTATGTGTTAGAAAGCTCCCATTTCACTGGGGACGTGGTCTTTGTGAGACTCAGGTCAATGGCTTGCATCCTCTAGAAAGAATCCCCACTGTATCAAAACAAAAGACCACTCCAGAAAACCCGTGACAAACAAATCTAGTGCTGAGAGAACTGTGCTGCCCACCAATGCTCCAAACTAGAGGTCAAAGGCAAGAGCCCAGGGCACCAAGAAGGAAGGGCTCTCCCAAAGCAAGCCTCATATGCAGTGGCATGTGACCCCCTCGTCCTCCACTTTGACCATTGCTTCTAACCCCTGCATTATGGTCAGTCTTCAGTCCTTAGGGCCCTAGTCTTAAGAATGGAACCCAAAGGTTTCCTAGACCCTCTTAACCACTGAGCCATCTCTCCAGCCCCTCCCTACACCCTCATACAAGCTGGTCACAAAGCATCAGATCGCTCCTCTGCCCGCCCCTGCTTCCCAGTAAAGCCCATGTTTAAAATACCAAGAATGTCCAGTGGGACCATGCGTGACTCAGATGGCAGATCAAGAGTGCTGCTAAATGGTTAACTGAGCCCAGCAGGAAGGCCTGGGACGCTGACAGACAACTCTTGGAATTGGCTTTCTTATCTTGTCTGAACCCTGAGCAGCCAGGAGGAAGGTCTCAGAGCAGCCTTCAAAGCTTTCATCAGCTAGGCAATCTTTCTGACAAAACCATGACAACAGCCTTTTAAAAGCCTGTGATCATCTGCATGTCAGATGACTCTGCGTGCAAAATCTAGTGTGCCTCAGATAAAAACAATGCCCTCTGAAGACTCACCAGCACACTCTGGCCTTGGGGAATTCCTGGGGCCAGTGTAAGAGTCTGGAGTCCACTGGGCATTAAAGAGAATGTCTCCTGTTTTATGGAGAGGACAGACCCTGACTTAACAGCCCCGTGTCCTATGGGGCCAGATGATACAACCCAGAGAACCTGCCCAGTCCAGGGTAAATTCTTGGGTGGGTCAGGGCCAAGAGGGAAGAGCTGGGTCTCCTCAGAAACAGGGCCAGTGTTACCCAGCAGGCACCGCTCCAGGCTTTTGTAGCAAAGCAATTCTTGACTGTGAAGGACTGTCCCCCAGACTCCGTCTGCATCAGTATGGTCCCCAATCTCAAAGCTCTCTGAGAATAGGGTGGGTAGCATCCCATTTAAGAGCTGGTGGGACCCCCATTTGCACAATGATGGCAGACAACAACAAAGATGACACACGTCAAGGTTTCTCAACCTCACTGCTCACAAATTGTTTGTTCCATTGGGCTGGCTGTTCTATAGATTGCAAGACTCTTAACCACAGCGACTCTGGCCTTCCTCAGGGATGTCAGCCATCCTTGCTCTAAGGGCTCTTAGAGGATCACTCTGTAGTCTAAGTTAGCCTACGTGAGCAGGAAGAAGTAAGTGCACCCCGCCCCAAAACAGGACCCTTCTCACTTGCTCAGACAATGACTAAAGACGGGGTGAGGTGGGGTGGGGTGGGGGTCGGGTGAGAGCTGTACTCTGCCAGATCTCTGAAATCATTGAGCCTGCCTGCATCTCACTAGGGTTAGAGAACGAATTGCTAAGAACAGGACCTGTAAAAGGCAAAACACCAACGCTGGATCATCAGCCCAGGTGCTGAGGAAGCGCCCCGGCCCAGGCACTCTTGCCTCAAACAATCCGAGTAGCAATGACTGGAAAATAGTACGTGCTCAATAAATATCTGGCCAAAGAATAACATTACCAGTATTCATTCTTTCTCTTGCCTGTGTGGTGCCCGTATGCTGCCTGTACACACGTATATGTGCATGTGTACGTGGAGCCCAGAGGCTGACATCTGGTGCCTTCCTCTTCTACCTTCCATCTTATTTACATAGACAGTCTACTAGTAAACCTGGAGCTCACTGGTTCAGCTAGACTGAGAAGCCAACGAGCTCCTAGGATCCTCCTGACTGCGAGCCCCAGCCCTGGGTCGCAGGTTCCCATGGACATGCCAGGCTTTTGCATAGGCACTGGAATTCTGGACTCAGGTCCCCATGTTTACACAGCAAGGGTGTTAGTGACTGAGCCACCTCCTCTGTGTTTGTGTGCGTGTATATGTAGACTCCATGTCGCAGTATGTCTATGGCCACAATTCCCTATGTGGATAAGATCTGTGGAAGGGGCTGTGGTGGGAAAGGGTTGACAGTCAGCTGGAAGGGAGGTAGGGGTGGGCAATGGCTTAAGCCCTTTAAACAGGGTGAATGTTTATGCCAAGACAGGCCAAGCACGAGCCAACTCGCTGGATCTCTCCTTGCCGTATCAATTCTCCACATACAGTCAAGAACGAGGAGGAAGACCCTGATCCCAGCCATTTGACTACTACTACAGCGCTCAAGGGTTTCAGACAGAGCCTACATCCTCTACTCATCAGATCAAGGGTCAGAGTCTTGGTGGTTAGAGAAAATTAAAAGGCATTGTGTTCTCCTTCACCAAACTATAGGAAACTTGTGACTACTGGTTTCCTACAGGAAACTTCTCCCACCTTACCGGGTCTAGAGCCCAGCGTCCTCTATCACTAAGAAAAGGGATCCGCTGGGATTTTGCAGCCATGTTCAGGTCAAGGCCTTGGTACCCCAGAGAAGCCGTCACTCCTTACTTCATCCACCTTGAGCACAGGAACTGTCAGAACAACTCTCAAGAAGAACATTCTAGAAGCCCATGGTATTGACACCTGGGCTCAAGCATGATAGAGAGGCCTGCCTGGCAGAAAGGATTCCGACCCATCACCAAGAGCACTTGGGAGGTGGAGGACTGCACACTACATCTGGAGAACTTCTATAACCACCGGACTTCACGGTCTCGGGGCTTGGGCTGCCCGTTGCTTCTGTTACCTGCCCTCCCTCCTGGCATGAGCTGTAACTACATCTCTCTTACTCTTCCATCTACACAGAAGCACACACTGAGCCATTCCCATCTTTGTGCACAGGCTGCTGTGTACTCTAATGAGTCCAAAGATGAATAGGAAAATTACCAGACAATTTCTTGGGGGCTGTATTAGAACAGTGATTCTCACTCTGTAGGTTGCTACCCCTTTGGGGGAGCATATCAGATATTTTCATTATGATTCTAGTTTAGTTGGTTGGTTTTGGTTTTTCTGTTTTCAACACAGGGTTTCTCTATGCAGCCCTGGCTATCCTTGAACTCACAGAGTTCTGCCTTGAACTGCCCCTGCCTCTGCCTCCCAAGTAGGGTTACTGGGATTAAAGGCATGCGCCACCACAGCCTGGCTTACATTACAATTCTTAACAGTAATAAATTCCAGTTATAAAGTAGCAATGAAAATAAGTTTATGGTTGGGGCTCACCACAATATGAGGAACTGTATTAAAGGGTAGCAGCGTTAGGAAGGTTGAGAACCAGTGTGTTAAATGAGGAAGGGGAACCAGCTGCCCAGACATAAAGGCTTTTAAGGAGTAACAGGGTACCATCCACCTTGCCCACTGCCACCAGCACTCTGTGTGTTAGCCCTCACAGCCTGCAGGAAGGCGCCTACTAACAGTCTACCGTCCACACGGGGAAATTGACACCCACCCATTAAGCGACTCCACTAAATGACTTCCGGCCAGGAAGCCAAACTTCAGTAGGTTGAGATGGCTCAGAGAAATGATTTTGAAAGAAAATCGACCGTCAAGGCTAATGATTGACAGCATTTCTGATTGCAACAGCTGTCCAAACAGCATTTGATCCAATTCAAACAACCTCTCAGCACCCGTTCCAAAGGGCGGGGGGACAAGAATCTAGATGTGTGATTTCAACAATTAAGACAGGTCACACAGCACACTAGAGCTAATGCATGCACTAGGAAACTGCAGGCGCTCAGGCACGATGCATTGTCGATGCATTGCTGGTGTGGCCGCTAGGGTTTGGCAAGCCTGGCCCCATCCTCCCTGCCTCCTGAGGACACAAGGCGTGGTTCTCCGCAGGTAAGCCTGGTCTTCAGATCTACCCGAGGGGGGGGGGGTTGGGAGGGGAGGGTGGCTTCCTTTGAACATTCTGGGGAAAGGCGTCTGGGGAGGCTGCTATGGCCTTTCAAAGTGCTTTTTAAGTACAGTTCAAGGGTGGCAGCGCTGCTGGTAGAAAGACACTGCTGTTCCAGGCTACTGATTTGTTTCTGGGAAGGACCAGAGTCCTGACACATTCAGTATCTGCACTACCTGGGTGTTGGGAGGAACGTCGGCTGAGATTGTTAGGCAAATAAATGACAGAAAACAAAATGGGGGGGGGGGGAATGTCATTTCCCAAAGAGCACTCTGTTCCCTGTATCTTCGATGCTCCCGTCCCATGTTCCTCTCCTCATTAAAGGAAGATCTCCCAACATCAGGCCAAAGGCTGAGGGTTTGTGAATGCCCTGAAATAGAGCGATCTGCTTGCTACCTGCATCTGCTCCAGCTTCAGACCCATCCCTGACCCTGAGGTTAAGGGAGGGTATGGCATCGTCAAGCCTTAGCCCTCACCCCCAGCAACCAGCGGCTGCTGCAGGCCCTTCAGCATCCAGTCAGTCTTTGGCCTATCTGCCTCCTTCAGCTGACCACGCTTGACACAGTACACAGCATCTCTGACAGTCCCTCCAATAGACCATCTCACCGCTCTTTAGCTTTAAACTGCCTGGTCGCCTGTGCCTGGGGACACCACGAGAGAGTGCATTTCATTTTAACCTCAGCTAGACCAAAAGGGAGGCGGGGAAGAAACCAGCCCCGTTAAAGAGCACTCGAAGCTCTAAAGCTGGAAGAGATGACCCAGCTCCTACTCCCAGATGTCTCTACCAAGTTTAAGCAAGCCCACTTCTCATCTCCAGGCCTTCTTTCCCATTCCCTGGAAAAGGGAAGGGGCAAACAGAGCAGCTCACTCGGGTCTCAGGGGCCAAATTCAGACTTTAGACGGTCACATGCGTCTGAACGGCCTGACTTGCTATGTGACCTCCAATTTCCCACTTCCTCACCCGGCTCTGCAAAACAGAGAGCCACAGAAATGCCTATGTGGAAGTGGGGGGTGTACCAAGACACACCCTGACAGCTGGATGAGCGATGGGACAGCGGGCAAGCCTTCGGTGCTCCCTAGGGCTGGGTCCTGAAGTCCAATCTTCCCACGAGACATTCAATCTGTCCAGTACCTAAGCTGCATGCAACTGTCCTAGAGCCTCAAGCAAGAGAAACATGGTGGCCAGTAGTAACAACCTGACAGGAGATAAACCTCAGGGCATGCCAGTGAGACTCTCTGGGTGGGGCTGAGGTGGTAGGAAGACAGAGTTGCCCTAGATACAGACATGCTATCCCATGAGCTGGGCCCTAACCTATATATGAAAAGGAGAAAGTGCTTATCCCATGAGCCAAGACCTTTCCCTTCTTAACTTGCTTTATGTGTGTGTGTATGGGATATGCATGTTTGTGTGTAGGCATGTGTCCATGTGCCATGTGCACATGTAGGCCAGAGGTCAACTCAGAGGTGTCTTTCCTTGATCATTCATACCTTTTTTTGAGACAGGGTCTCTCACTGAACTCTGGACTCATCAGTTTGGCTGGATTGGCCAGCCAGTGAACAGCAGGCGGTCAGTCAGCCTGCCTCTGTCCATCTCTGCTAACGAGAGTCCAGATGCATTTCAGCAGACTAGAATCCAAATCCAGGTCCTCGAGTTGGCAGTACAGGCATCTCACCAACTGAGACATCTCCCAGGGACCCCCTAAGTTGCTTTGGCCAGGTGTTTTGTTGCAGCAACAGGACATCAGCTGATACAAGCAGTAATGATGTATCTCAAAGTACCTACTATGTGTACAGATGTCTCAGTGCACAGAGAAACATTCCTTCACCAAAACTAGCAGCAGCAGCATGTCTGCCTGCCCAGCACTCCCAAGCTCCAGGTTAGAGCTCTAAAATAAGGGTTTCTTCCATGAGGATCAGGGCAGTGTCATGGATGGTCATCGAATGAATCTAGAGACCCATTTCCAGATATAAGTGAGAAAGACAAGGAATAGACAGCTGCCTACCTGATGTGCAAAGTACACGTCAAAGCCACACTGAACCAATGACGTCCAACCCAGTTCAGTCTAGCCTACATCCCACTCCAATTTCAACCAGGTTTTACCTACTCAGTTCTTGGAGTAACTAAAGTGAACCTGCTTCATCCTGAATTAAAAAGAGAAGAGTTTGGGGCCAGTAGCTATGTGTAGACAGAAGTGGCTCTGGCCTTTACCTTCCCAGAACCAGGGCTCCATAGCCACCCAGCAAGCAAGTATTAGAAAATTCCAGAACAAAATCTCTGGGCAGTCTTGACTTGACATATCCCCTGTTATTTCCTGGGCAATTCTAAATCGACAGCCCCTCAATTACTGAATAAGATGGTACCCTTGGCCAGGCAGTTTCTCCTTGGGTTGAGACAGGTGGTATTTATCAACAAAGGAAAGAAAATCAGGGGAGGGGGAGCAACAAGGAAGGGAACAAAAGCCAGGATGGTGTTCCCAGGACCCATTCCCTCCCCGCTACAAACCCCGCTGAGGACTAAGAAAGGGATAAATGACCCATTTAGCAGCCTGGAGATGATGCTTGCTGCTTGTGGGGGCAGCGAGAAGGGAGGGGGTGCTGGCTTACATCACAGATTGCTTAGTGATAGGTGGGCCTCCTTAAAGGACCTCTTAGCCCTGACATATTGATCAAATTATATATAACTACAACACCATTAAATATTTACACCCTCTGAGGAAGCCTGCTGGAGTCTTTATGCTAGGAAGATGGAGTACAGGGGAAGCGCCTGTGTCTCGGCATGACCCCGAAGATCTCTGTCTTACAGGGCAAGAATGGCAAAGCTGGCCTGGGTGCAACAGACTCCTCCTGCATCAGGCACTGTGCCCTTCCCATGAGAGGGAGGAACAGAGGAGGGCAGAGAGGAAGGAAGTCACGAGGGCCACCCCAGCAAGAGAGCCTGGGGTTTCTGAGTGGTGACATGACCCTTCTAGGCACTTTCCTGAAAGCAATGGGCCTTCCTTGTTCTGGTAAGAGGTCTACGAACCAGGCCAAAAAAAAAAAAAACAAAAAAAAAAAACGAGAGTGGGTGGGGCTGAGGAGGAAGAAATTGCAACCCCCATCAGGAGCCTGCACCCTGGGGCTGCACCCTGGGGCTGTCCTCCCACCGGGCCTTTCTGCAGCACCAAGGAGGTGTGGAGGAGTACAGCATGCTGAGGGCTCTTGGAAATTCGGGGGGGGGGGGTTGGAAGCACCCTACACAGTAAGACGGAACTGAGCACAATGACAACCCCCACCCCCTACCTCCCCCCCCACCCCGCCCCTGCCCGGGCTCTAAGACTCCTTAAGACTTTCATTTCCCTAACTCTCACTTTCCACCCATCCAGCTTCCTGTTAACAAGATCCAATAATCTTTAAATATTTGTTCACTTTAATTTCTTGGTTCCCAAACACATTAAACTGCTTGCCTCCCAACCCCTACGAAGGGAGACGGCTCTCAAAGAGCCTGCTTGTATGGATAGAACAGAGGGGGCTTTTCAGATTACACCTTCCCCCCAAGCTGCCCACTCATCCACGGGATCCCCCTCCCCTCTCCTCAGTCCTCCCCTTGGATAACCCCCTGTCCCCTCCCCCACCTTCCCAGACTCCACTGGCCAACTCCTGTGAGGAGGAAAAATTCTCAATTCATCCCTGTAGGGTTGCCATGGCAACCCCCAGCCACCTAATCCCCCCTTGGAGCATTATGCAAATCTCCCCCTTGCCCCTCAACAGGCTGTAAAAGTCACATTACCCTTGCTGAGGCAGCTCATTAAATTTTGGGGGTCTCCTCACCAGGTCAGGGTTACAAATGAAACCAACTGCTTTGACATTTTGAGGACAGGGGCTCACTGGGAAACCGAGGTAGCACACAGCAGACTGAGTAGGCAGAACAGAGCCCTATTCTATTTGCTCTCACAAGCACAGAGCACGTCCCCTGCTTACATTAAAATTCAGAAGGTCAGCAGGTCCCCTTTCCTCAAGTACGTGGAGACATTTCACAGGCCGTGGAAATCAAGTTCAGGCACTTGTCTCACCATCTCCTCGCTCTCAAACCAACTTCTCAGACAGACAGGAGACCTCCCACCTCTCTGATGCCATAGGGATCGCTCTCCACAGATCAAGACAGAAATGAGGGAAATCTCCCAGGTCTAGAGCCTGATTCTTCCCTCATACCAAAGGTCTTCTCAGCCACTGCTAGGGAACTCTGGTTCTTGGCGGACAGGACGCTCAGCAATGTCTGCAAACATTTGTCAGGACCACAACAGTGCTGCTGACAACCAACCAGTGGGTAAGAGCCCCTGGACAGGCTGATTCTGACCCAATGCGTGCACTTTAAAAAAACAAAAAGGTTTTATAGAAAGACTTGTGGGCACTGGAACCAAAGAGTGGTTCATGATCATGATATGGCCCGGGTCAAACACATGTGGTCCTGATCTGACCCTACCAGTAGGCCACCTTTCAACCACACACAGGTCATCCAATCCCTTCTAACAGCAGGGCACCTGCTTCCAGGTACTGGGGATGGGCCAGAGACACTGCAGGGCTGAAATATGGAGTAGCTATGTGACAATGAGATGGGCTCAGAGAAGCCCAAGCAGTCTGGTCCCTTCCTCTCCTCTTGATTCCCTTCTCCCTCTCTGAGGCCTTGGGAATTTTGGGGTTCTTATCTGTCCCAATGTGAGAACACCCTACAGAGACCGTCAGTGTGCCTAAATTCCTGTGCATCCACTCCCATAATCCCATCGCACTTCCTAAACCCCCCAATGTCTAGAAAGCCAGGGGCCACACAGGGCCTAGTGCAACTGGATTTAAATCTATTCTAAAGCTCAGTTCTTCAGCCACCACAGGGCCACGTTTCAATTGCTCAACAACAGTCCACGTTGGGCAATGCAAATACACGGTACTTCCACGGCTGAGAAAACCCGAGAAAACTCTGGCTACTCTAGCAGGTAGGATCATTCATTACCCACCCCACCACTCACGAAACCTTACAAAAGACAAGAAGCTGTCCGGAGTCACACTGGCAGGAACAGAAGGTACAGACACCCATATTTGTTAAGACTCTAAAGGCCCACTCTAGCCTTCCAGAGAATTCCATCCCCCCCACTCCCCAAGCTCCTGGTTCTCTCCCTCTAGAGAACCTGGACTCTCTGTGAGCAACTCCGAATCTGCTGCCACCTCCATTCTCACCGATGTAAACGGAGGGTTCAGAAACCCTCCCCAGTCCTGTGTGGCCCTGGGTTTTTGACAGAAGAGTTTAGGGTGTCTTGAGAAGCAGAGTGAGATTCAAGTGAAAGAACGGGGTGGAGGAAAACTAGGGGCTACAGGACACCCCTCCCCCATTAGGCTATGACATAAAAAGTAGTGTCAAACCCACACAGGAGGACCCTGGCAGCAGAGAGCAGCAGCTGCTGGTGATGTGTGAGACCCCTAAGACTGACAGACAGAGGCAGGCGCTGTTCAGAGCTCACTTGCTCCAGGCTGGCCCCCAGGACTTCTACTCTGAGGCAAAGCTAAATTGGGCTGCTGGTCTCCTCCTAGAGAGAAAGCAAAAGAAGGGGCTCTGCTAGGAAAAACAGTGGTAAGGACCCAAGACACTGGCCTAGGCTATACTGCCCTCCTCCGCCGGGCTCCTGAAGCAAACAAAGTGTGTGCTGCCTGTCTGACCAAAGTCCTCAGTGTCAAACAGGAGTCAAGAGAGACCTTGTGGTCTTGGGCAGTGGAGGTGACCTTGGCCCCTCTTCTCTTTCACTCACATGGCTACAGGAGGGATTTCCCACCTGACCCAGGCTGTACTGCACAGTCCCTGAGACAGGACCATGGGATGGGACAGAAGCCCCGGCTGACTTCGTGTCTCCATCTGAGGGAAGATGGTCCCTTCCAGTATAAATAAGTTTAAAGAGGGTCAGTCATTCTCAGAATTACCAGCAACCAACCCAAACCTGGAAGAGGTTGCCAAGCCAAGATAAACAAAGGCCAAGCCCTAGGAACCCCACCAACAAACGCCAAGGTACGGCAAGCATCACGCAACCCAGACAGGGCAGTGTTCCCTGGCGCTTCCTCATTCCTGTCTCCACACCTCAGCTTTATCACCCCTTCTTCTTCATCTTCCCCTGTCTTCTCCCTTTGACTTGATGTGAGGTAACAAGGAAAACAAACAGACAAGACTTTCCAAATCAAGGTGCAGGCCACTGACCACCCCTTTGACAACCACAACCTTGGTCAGCAGGCAAGCAGGAAGAGAAGCCTAGACCGCAGCCTCCGAGTGAGTCTCCTACAGGATGAAGTGTCACCTCACTGCCAGGCAGACAGCAAGGCTCAGTTAACACAGAACACTCCTGTTCCTCAGTCCTGGGCTCCACTCCACACCCCCACCCCACCCCACCCGAATCGACAGGCAAGCCCCTCCAGGCACACACAGGTCACCTCCACCCACACCCAGCTCTTCTGCTGTCTGATCCTCGGCTTCGGGAAGCAAACGCCCCGGTATTTCCGGAGAAAAATGCCTCACCTGCTTGGCAATCAAGCGCTACAGGAATCCCAAGTGGCTGTGTTACTACTCTCTCTCATCTATGACATTTGCACAATCACCAGTTTTTTTGTGTTCGTACGCAAGGATGCAGTAATAGCTATCGCAGAACTTCAGACTGTCACTCGAGGCATGCGTGGGCAAAGGGAAGGGACCCAGGCTCCAATTTATCTATTTATTTATTTATTTTGCCAAGAGAAATTTTGGTATGGAGAGAAGTGAGGACCATTTACAGCCACACTCCAGGTGCTGCCAGGGTTTCTCTGCCTCTCGGATCTCACTCCTCCCCTTCCCCAGAGCTAGGCACTTGGGTATGTACTTTGCCACCGATGGTGGATGAAGTGAAGAAAAGGGGGACCTCTTGTCCAGTAAAATCTCTGGAGTTATCAGCGACCCCCTCTGGATCCCCTGAAGCTTGGTAGAACCTTTTAATTAAGAATGCCAGTCCTACACCACCTGCCCCCTGGTTTTCCAGACAGGCTCCTTAGATCCAAAGGCTCTGCAGAAGGCTGAGCATCCTGGAATCCGACCAGACGGGGAGACTTGGCACACAGTCTGGTGCCAAGGCTCACCTATTCTCCATACCCTATCATGGCAGCCTCTGCACTCAGCCACAGCTCAGTAGCCGGAATCCCCTAGTCTCTGGCTGACATGCACCATGCCCAGCCAACAAAAAGGACTTGAAAACTTTATGCCCGCCAGCACAAGTCTCTGCCCCGGTGCCGGTGTCAGCGGGGAAAGGCCAACCGACCCTGTGGGCTTTGGGCCGGGAGTGGATGATGCCTTCAGCGAGCCCAGTGGATTTCTGCCACTGCTCTTGTAGTAGATCATTCCTCTTCTGTAAGTTGTCTC
>NC_034599.1:56278527-56304377 GCF_900095145.1 Mus pahari | reverse complement strand
AGAGAGAGAGAGAGAGAGAGAGAGAGAGAGAGAGAGAGAGAGAGAGAGAGAGAGGAGCCAAGAGGAGGAGGAGAGGTACAAGAGGAAGGAAGAAAGCATCTTGGATGTGTCTCAGAGAGCATTTGTTGAAAACAAGATATTGTCCCTTTAAGCATATAAAAACAAGACCCTTGAGCATGCAGTTCTCACTCTGGTACACAATTATGGGTGCTTTCAGCTGTCTAGCACTGCCTCAAGTGCGCTCTTAAGCCAGACTGTCAATGGCATGTTGAAAGCTATTTTGCTGGCTGCTATCATTAATAGCAAAGTGGAGAGCTGGGCTGATGAGAATTAAATATGGGGGAGGGGCAGGTCATACCCAGTCATTACAGAATTACCAGTATGAGAAAGGAGACAATGCCACTTTGGGGAATAGAGTTCAAATCAGAGCAGGATGGTGGGGAAGCAGACAGGGGAGGCCACACATTCACAGGAAGCCTCCCCCTCCCCCACTCCCTGCCAGATGGACCGGAGCCAGCCCTGGAGGGCCATATGGGGACAGAGGGAGCCACTGAGTCGTGAATGTGAGGGTGGAGAGGCCTTCGGATAATGCTGTGCTGTACAATATCACCACCTTCTCAGTTCTCAAGTGCAGCCCCTGCCCTCCCCCAATCCACTCTTCCTGACTGTGGCTTCCTGAATGTACTTCACAGCCATCCCAGGAGCTGTTGTCACCTGGGAGGAGCTCTGGCTGCTGGCGTCTGCCTTTAACAACCCCCCTCCCACCCTCCCTGCAAGGCCCCACTCAAGTAACAGTCCTCCTACAGGGACATCCTCTCTGACCCGTCTCTGCTTTCCCAGGAAGAGTGAAGCAAGTGTCGCTGCGGCCACATTGGCGCTTACCTCACCGCATCGCAATTACTTATTTAGAGGCCTGATGCCCCAGTGGAGGGAATGGTGTCTTATTCGGCTGTGTAACCAAGCCCGGCCCACACCCAGCACATCCCAGACCCCTAATAACCGTTTTGGGAATGGATCCAACTCTCTCATTTTGCTGATGAGGAGACTGTATGCTGAACCACAGAGAGAGGCTGAAGACCAGCAGGCAGCCCACAATGACAACCCCCCACTTCCTTCCCGGGGCTCTGTGCAGTGTAGGGCCACCCACCCGCCCACAACCCAAAGAAGGAAACCCCACGTGTTTACTGAGCACCTATTACACAGTGTGTGCTTGACAAAGGGGCATCCTCCCTCGCTCTGAGATGAAGTGGTTCATCTCAAACCCACGAGACCAGATCACGGGTGAGCCCTGCTGAGAGCCGTTTATCTCCTCCCGGCTCCCGGTGTTCCTGGATTTTATACAGCGATACTGAAGAACATTTTCCTATATGGAAAGACCTATATTCTTCTATTTCTTGGCCAACTCTCTCTCCCTTCAACAATGTGGAGTCGAGGACCAAAGTAAAGGAGTCCCTAAGTAAATGAGATCCCTCCTGGGTGGAGGGGGGATTCCAAAGAGGCGGGAGAATGAACGCCTGGTAACCACACAATCCTGCTGCAGAAAAACTTATGGGAGAGTAGAATTGGGAGTAGGGTTTCCCAGGAGGCTTCTCTATCTTTATCTAGTCCTAAGGTCATCTCAATGGTCAGATGTGCAAGAAGGAAAAGTCTCGGGGGTGGGGGTGGGAGAGTACAGAAAGCTTTGCTCTGTACACTTCTATCGTCTACCACAGACAGGAATCCACTGAAGCCTGAGATGAGAGGCAACCCTGAGGGTTAAGTCACCCTCTAGCTGGATGGGACAAAGTAAAAAGAGCTTCAAGCTCAGTAATTCCCAAGGTACAGCAAAGATGGTGCCCTGCTGGGGAGATCACACGACCCCCATGATTCCAAGGTGGAGCAACAAGGCAGCTAAAGTCAAAGAACCCATGGTGTGGGTGAATGAAGGAGCTCCCAGCAAAGAAGTCAGTTTCACAGCTCAACCCAGATGCCACACAAACAGGCATTGCCCTAGTACCAGGGCCTGCATCCCCATCCTACTGCCACCAAAGCCTGTCAACTCTTTGGCATGGTCTTTCCAGAAAACTGTTGCCTGTGGTCGGCCTTCAGTCTTCAGCCCTGTGCAGATGGCCACCTTGTGGCCAGGGTAAAAGGGTCGGGTTTGTTTGGCTTTTTTTTTTTTTTTTTTAATACCACCTTCACCTCATCTGTGAACCTGCCCTCTGTCTTATTACCAAACACACAATCATTAGTTGTGCAAATAGCTGGCAAATGGTGACAGGTCTGTGGACACAGAGCATTCAGCTGACACGGTTATACAACTCCAAATGGGGTACTTTGGACTTTGGTGGAGCCAAGTTTGCAGCCTGAGCCTGGCTGGATAATAGCATGGGACAAGCAGAGATAATTAAAGGTGCACAGCATGCTACGGAGTTACCAAAAGGGGCTGGCTCCAGAGGAGTCCTGGGGTAGGGAGGGCAAGTCTCCAGTATAGCATTCGATCCCACCACCTGTGACTGTGGCAGTCTGGGGATGCCAGGTCCAGTCTCTCTAAACCTACTTCCTCATCCATGACTTCAAAGGTTTGGATGAGAAGTCAAAGCGCTCGCCCTTCCAGCTCTGGGGCTCTGGGACTTGCTTGGGTTACTGAAAATAGTGACTGTCTAGTATTGGCATGATGCTGCCCCCAAATCAAAATGCCTCAAGTCAGCTTGCCAAACATCAGTGCTCACCAACAGAGGGTGAAAGGCCAGCCTGCCGGCTTCCCCCGGCACCATGCCTCAAAGCCACTGCATGACAGTTGCTCTGGAGTCTGTTTCTAAGCTGGCTTTGTCATCTGCTGCTGACACTGGAAAGGCACTGCAGGAACAAGACGGGAACTGATGGGCCGGTCGGTCAGCCATCATCGCCTCCCTAGCCCTCGCTGAATCATCCTTGACAGCCTGCCTGGAAGCAGGAGCCTGGGGGAGGTGGTGACCTCTTCAAGTCACAGGCCAGGCCTGTGATTCTGTAATCTTTGCTTTACCATAATTAGGGAGGGAGGCAGAGGAGTAGGAGGACCCATTTATTACTTCTCTGAGATTTGACAGCTTGGGAAGAGAGATTGGGGGGGGGGTTGGGGGGGAGAGAAAAACAGTCAGGGACAGAGCCAGCCACAGTGAGTTTAACCTCTCAGTAAAATAAAAACGGGCTGGATGTACCTCATCAGCTGCCCTCTGTCAATACCAGGGACCATCTGGCAGAACGAAAGGTTCTCAGCTAATTGGTATTTCCCATGGAGCCAGTGAAGAAGAGCTTTTGAAAAAATATGTGGTGGTGGTGAAGTGTGTGTGTCTTCTGTGTGTGTGTGTGTGTGTGTGTGTGTGTGTGTGTGTGTGATAGGTTGGGGATGACCAGACACACTTTTCCCAAGGTGCTAACTCTATAGACCATCTATTATATAAAAGTACATCCAGTCCCCACCCCCACTCGCTTAAAGATGAAGAATCCAGCCTGTTTGTTCCAGGCAGATGTAATCACACAGTCAAGTCTAGAGGGCAGGACACTGCATGAATAATTCAAGCACTCCAGTCACTTGATTGTGTGTGCAGATAAAACACCAGTCAACCGCTAAACAGGTCAGCTGATAAACTTGTTTGCTCAGGCCTAACCACCATCCGCCAAATGCACCCGAGACCTACACTACAATTAGTGGCAGGGTTTTCTTCTACAAAACCTTGCAAGCCTAGGGAGTGGCCAGCACGCCATTAGGTCAGGAGTGTACTGCCCTGTTTCCCAGTCAGGGTTTCTCCACCTCTCTGCCTCTTTGTTCCTCCACAGCCACAGGGTGAATTCACCCAACCCAGAGACTGCTCAGCTTGCATTCACGCCGGGAAGGGGCTTGGAAGGCACCTGGAGCATAGAGCTCAGCTGCAGAACCCCGAGGCTCTGAAATAAGCCATAGGTCTTGCCGTGCTGGCTTCCTGGATACCTTGGTCTCCCCACCTATTAAAAAAGAGGGTGAAGATCCCTCTGTCCCACCACTGACTGAGAAGATTAACGACAATGTGGCCAGATCTCGGGCATCTCCTCATCTGAGAGCCCTGTGTGAGAAATGGCCAGATACTCCAGATGAACACAGCCGCTCTCTGCACAGAAGTCCCCACCACCAAGAGAGCATTGAGATGCTTAGCTCTTCTGAGTTCACAGCATCCCCGGGGCTCAGAATAGCTTTGCTCTGCCAGCCAAGGTGACTTCTTTGTGCCAAACAACCATGTATTCAGACGCGGGCAACACCACCCATGCAGCCCTCGACATGCAAGGACATATTACACCTTAATTAGAAGCTCTTATAACAACAACTACTGCTATAAATTTTGAACCTGGGTGCAATTACCCTCTTTAAAACACGCCCAAGATACTATTCACCAAGGAGGGAGAGGACAAGAGAAAGGGAGGAAGTGGCAGGACCTTGCACTGTGCATAAATAACCCGGAGACCTTGGACCAGTTCTACCTAGAAGGCAGAAGCCATGTCTAACCTATCTTCCCCCAGAACCTTCTTCACATATAAAGCAATGTCTGTTTATTATTTCTGTGGACCAAGAACTCCAAATGTGGTCGCCTCCATGTGTGCATGCCTAGGGAACCAACTCCTCAGGAAACCACAGCCGGCTTCCCACATCACTCACTAAATGCTGGCCCCTCTCTGGCTACCCTTCACCCAATGGCAGGGCTCCCTACAGGAAGGGAAAAGAAACTAGATTCAAAAGGGTCTATAAGAAGCCACTGGTGCGGGACAGGAATCTGCGCACTTCCCCTCACCTGCCCTTCTCACCTGCCCTGGGCCCTGCCCCTTTTAAAGAGCAAAATTTAAACCTTGTAAATGACTGTTAATTTAGAGCAGAAAATCCATTCAAGTCACGGTCACCAAAGGCTAGAATGAGTCAACAGCCTTCTGAGATTTCAAGAACACCAATTGTTAAAAAGAACAACCGGCCTGCGCCATTTATACGTGCCAAGTCGAAGCTAATCGTCCGCCAAGCCAAATTATAGGCAGCCTCTCCTTGGAACACAAATAGACAAACAGGCCTCTCCCACAGCCTGGCCTAGCTCAGGACCAGCTACTGATATGCTCGAGATAAAGAGTGTTTGTATTTGCTGGGTTTGAGGTATACTGTTATTAGAGGGTGACAATGTGAGGTAGTTTACATATCCATCAAAGGATACCACACTAGCTAAACTGGTTTGACTTCAGGATTACAAAGCTGAGCTCAACTGCCAGCCGGCTCAAAAAGGCCTGGTGAGGCTGGCCTCTGGGCAAGTTACTTCACCTCTGGGCTTCAGCTTCCTCCTGTGAAATGGGACACAGCTGCCTTCAAAATAAAGAGAGTTGAGAAACTCCTCCTAAACGCAAGGCCCGATTGCATTTCACTCTGGCTTTAAGTTTTCTAGGCCGTTAGTGGCTTCATTCCCTTACATTTCGACAGCTCAGCCTGGCTTTTAAGGCCCTTGAAGTGTAATCTTATCAAGGCAGTATATCTCTCTTCTCTCTTCTCTCTCTCTCTCTCAGTAAAGGAAAGAAGGGGACGAGGAACTCTGCCTATATTTCCTTTTTGAAAATTTTACATTAAAACAGATAAAAGCAGACAGCCACCTCCGCCTCCAGGAGTCACCCAGCTCCTGCGAGACCTACTGGACACCTTTCCCTTAGGTCTTTGGTTCTTTATCTACCCAGATCCCAGACCAGGCCTAAGTTCACAAATTCGAAAAGCTCAACATAACCAGCAAAGCCCAGCCAGGCACCAGGGCCCTCATTCAGACCACTCACTGAACATTTACCTCTTCAACACCAAACGGGAGGACAGCCCTCCAAAGAAATCACACATCTTACAATTTAAATACATATTATTTATATAAAAAGGAAAACACTTACCTGCTTGTGCATTTCAATATTCAAGCCATAGGACATCTCATAGTACTACAAAATAAAAAAATAAAAAAAAATTAAAAAAAAAAAAAGAAAAAGGGTCATTAACAGGCAACACCGGGACACTTCTCATTTTACCCCTCCCCCTCACAAGGCTTTAACCAAAACATTCATTGGGTCCAAAGCCACTAAAGTCCACCAACCCACAAAGGTGTCAATGCTGATAGGGGAAGTGGCTAAGCGTTCCTCTCCACTCAGAACACTATACACAAAAATATATGTGCCCCCTCCCACAGGCACCCCATGTACCATATGTGCTGTTTTTACAAGGTGCAGGCTCTACAGGGAACGCTGTCTACCCGCCCCCTCTTGTCCTCTGAGAGCTGGTTAGCACTGGGTGGAAGGTCTCTTATGTGGAAAGCCTGCTGCCTGCCGGCCTGCCCTTAAGTGACTCCCATACCCACTCCCAAACGAAAGATGTCAACTTGAACTCGGGGTTAAAAGATATCTAACTGGAGGAAGAGGACCAGACTCTCAACTGAGATCCTGAGGAGGGAACACGGGAGGCAGAGGGCTTTAAAAGGCTCCTCCAATCAGGAATAACTCTAGGGGAGGAAGGTAGGCACTCCTGTCCCATTCTGCCTAGATCCCTCTGCCAAAACAAAAGTTTCCGCACACTCCCAGGAGGGCTCCGAGAGGGACTTTTATACAACCCTGACACCGGCTCATCCGACTCTTACATTCCTAACCAGTTTAAGGCAACCAGCCCTCTGGGAAACACAACCGAAATGCTCTTTACAAAGGTGGCCAGGACTGTGTTTCTCTTTCGGCCTCCAAGTGGCAGGGAAGAGGAAGCTGAAGAAGGGAGCCCTCCAGGGGGGCTGTCCTGAAGCTGGGCCTAGCTCTGGCCTGCGACTGTCCCAGCTGGACCCAAAGCCTAAGGTGCCCTGCCCTGCCCTGCCCTCCCTCCGCCCTGCTGCGGACTGCCTCTCACCATCACATAATGGCGCTGCATCTCCGTCTTCTCGTTCGCCAGCTTGTCGTACTCCACTTTGAGGCTGTGAGGGCAGGAGGAGACTCTCAGGCCTGGCGCCTACAAGGCCTCCTTCGAGACCCGGACCCTAGGGCCTCGGAGGGCCACTTTACTTGCCCGCCACCCTGAGTAACCCATTATCCAGCATCCTCCGGGCAGTGAGGGTGGCTGTCCACCACCCGGAGCCTGGCAGTAGTACCAACTCCAAACTTCCCTTGATCTGGCGAGGGGACTCGTCTCGGCCACGCGGGGGCGGGCCCGGACGAAGGCGCAAGACCCCGACCCTCGACAGGGCGGGCTTTGAGAGCTGGGCGACCGCAGGACGCAAAGGGTTAAGGCTGCACGCTCGGTGAGGGGAAACAAAAGGCGGAGGCCCAGCCGCCCCGCAGCCGGGGGTCGACGTTCCCCTCGGCTCCGCGGGGGTGTGGGGGTAGCAGGAGCGCGCAAGGCCGCCCTCCTCGCCAGCCCGGGGCCACCCCCCACCCGCCTTACCTGTGATACTGAGCTTGCAGGAACTGGAATTCGTCTTTGATCCTGTCACAGGACTCGGCCACAGTGAATTTAAATCCCGGCTGCCCGGGTTGATGGGGTGCCTGGAGCCCACAAGGACAACATAGGGGAGAGGAGTGGGCACATCAGAAGGGTTCCACGCGGCCCCGTGCCTCCTCTGGGTCCCTGGCCCCTCCCCGCCGGGAGCCACCGGCAAGGCCACCACCCCACAGCCCAGAACCTTCCCAGCAAGTTTTTCAACGCTCTCCCGACTGGGCCGGGAAGCGGGCATCCCGACCACCCCCAAAGCCATAAGGGCTCCGGCGGCCAAGTGCCGAGAGAGCGAGTTGGAAGACTTAGGAGAGGGGCCGGGGCGGAAGCCAGCGTCCCCCTCCAACGCAGGCCGCCCGGGCCACTCGAGCGCAATTACCCTTGGCTCTCTACGGCGCCCCCACCCACCCAGCCCCTTTGTGTGAGCGCACACACACGCGCGCGCACCATAAAGGTAGCAACAAGCAAAATGGAGGTGCTAGATAAACTGCCTCGTTTACTCTGCCATGATAGATGCTTAAATAAGCCTAGTTGCAATTACTCACCGGATGTCTGCCTTGCGGATACATGGCAGGGAGGGGTCGCGATTCCGAGAGCTTGGAAGCGCTGAGAGCCCGAGCCGGGGACGTGCGGGGGAGGGGGGAGGCGAGCCCGAGCGGGGGGCGGCCGGGGAACCGAGAGCTCGCCCCCGGCCCCCCCAGCCCGCTCTCGCAGCGAAATCCCAGAGTCGGGCGTGCGCCCCAAGTGCAGACAAAGAGCCGCGGCGGAGCGAGCGGCAAAGTCGTCGGCGGGCTCGCGCTTTGTGCGTCTAGGGCTCGGCCGGCTGCGGCCAGCCGCCTTTCCCCGGCTGCGTGGACAGTGTCAGAAGCCGGGTCTGCGTGGACATCATCGGCTCCCTGGCGACTCCAGTGCGGGATCCCGAGGCCGGGGGTTTGCGGGGAGGAGGATTCTCCTGTCCCCTCACGGGTCAATCAGCACGATGAGGCTGGAGGGGGGCGCGTCTGGGCAGCCCGGAGCATCCGGGGCGCGCGGGTCAGATCCCAGAGGCGGTCGGGCCCGGAGCTCGCGACGAGAAGAGAAAGGAAGCAGGCCACCGAGGTGACGGCTTGAGGACCGTGGGTGAGGGCTAGAGTCCAGCGAGGACGTTTCGACGCCCCCCCCCCACCCCGGAGAGGAGAGCCTGCTGTTCCGTCTGCTCCTGCCGCCGCCGCCAGCCCTTCCCAGGGCCGAGGAGGAACTCCGGGCTCAGTCGGTGCAAATAATGAGCCCTGGCATCCTAACTCCAGCGGGCATAGGAAGCCTCGGCGAAGGGGTCCTCTGCTCTCAAGTGGATCGGCCGCGTCTCTGGCAAGGAGCGGTCGGCGTCCCTGCCGCCTAGGAGCGCGCAGGCTGGAGAGCACCGGAGGGGGAGACGTAGCCCGAGCCCGGGAGCTCTGCGGCTTCTTTCCTTCCTTCCAGCCTGGCTCTCCTCTCCGCACCCCGACAAACCCCCAAAACACACAAACACACGCACTCAACACACACACGTACACGCACTCAAAAAAAAAAAAAAAAAAAAGTGCCTCGGACCTGCGGATACCACACACAGACAGGCAAAGGGGGCCGAGCACGAGGTCTGAACTGCCGCGAGAGCAGTTCCAAATAGGGACTGAAAAGTAACAAAATAATGTGGCGGCTTCGCCTAGCGTTGGCCAATGGGAGTGCGAGGCTCCCACGTGGGGCCACGGGACTCGGACTGCGACTGGGCGCCGGCGGGCGGGACGTCACAATGCCCTCTTGTGTCTAAAACTATGCATAAAAAGTAGCAATCAGGCTCTACCCGCTGGTGACTTTCGCTTGGGAGTGAAAAACAGCGCTCCTCACATCAGGAATTAACCGAAAGACATATAATAAATAGATATATATTATAGTCCTGGGCTGCTAGGTTTTTTTTCTTCTTTTTTCCCACGATCTACTAGCAAATAATTATTTGGCGGGAGGGGAGAAGGAGAAAACGAGTAACAACAAAAGGGAAAAAAAAGGACAAGTTGTACAATCCTTAAAACCTGTGGCTGGTAGTAATGGATCAGTTGATTCTGCAGAGGCGGCGAACGATTGCCCCCCCTCTAATCTCATTAGGGTTGCAAAGCAGCCCAATTAGATACTATAAAACAAACAGAATCACTTTGTCAGTTTAATGTTTTCACTTCAAAAGATTTAGGACCGATAAAATGCTGGCTCCCAAAGTTACCTCCGACCTCTAAGACTGTTCTCCAAACTGAGTTTCTCTTTTATCCGTTTCTGCCCCCTCTCCCACCCTTGGGCGCCCCGCTTTTCTCCATTGTTCATTCGCCCTTCCTTTCAGAAAGCCAAATAAACAACGCCTCTGATGCACGGCGGCTGCCGGCGAGGGGGAAGTCTGAGAACTCTGGCTTGGCGGGCCGCACAGATGGAAGGGCCTGGCAGTCTGCGGACAACAGGCTCAGTAGTGCGGCTAGCCCACTTGGGGCTCTTGCCCTTTGGGGACAGCTACGTCCTGGCCGCAGCCTTGCCAAGGCTGGTTCCTCAGCAGTGCTCCGGGCCCGAGATGGTGAAGAAGGGAAAGCATGGAGTTGGGGCCCTCCTGGCTACGACCCAGAGTTCCGACCCCGTTTCTTGGCCTGCTGGCCTGCCCGGGCACATGCATAGGCAGCCACCCGTGGAAGAGCGACTGCGAGCCTGGAGCGTCCCTGGTCACCAGCATCGACACCCAAGGAGGCGTAGACATTCGACTCTGGGGCCCATCTGCTCGCAGACAAGGGTCACGTCGGGGCACACTGCCCACCCTAGGTCCGCGGGCCTCGGAGAGCCAACGCCGAGTGGGCCGCCCAGGTGTCCTCGGGTCCCTCCCCGCTTTCCCACCGAGCTTGCACGCAAGCACACGCTCCTGGCCCTCTGCGGGCGCGCGCGAGCCGGCCGCGCGCCCCCGGAATCTATATTTTCCCCTCATTAGGAGCCTGAGTTTCGCGTTTGCATCTTAATGAGTAGCTGGGAGCGCGCGGGGACCTCCACGTGAGCGGCCGCCCCGAGATGGAGCCTCTCAGCGCCCGCTCCGGCCTCGACCGCGCTCCCCTCTTCATTTATTTATTCTCCTAAATAAAAACATAAATCGTGTACGATGCGCACCGAAAAGGGGGAGGGGGCAGGGAGAAGCCTAGCTCGACAGATGCGAGCATCTGGCCAAAGCATCCATTAGTCTCAAAATGGCTCCTCTTTGGAGCTTCCCTCTCCCCTCCCCCTTCTCTGCCCTCCCCCTTACGTCACGGGTGGGCGCACCCGCTTCCTACCCGGCCCGCCCCTTTCTCGCTCCAGCCCCCACGTGGGGCACGCCGGCCACGCCCCCGAGCAAGTCTAGAAACCAATCACAGACCAGCAAAGAGACTCTCGACTAGTAATTGGTGGAGATTCCGAGAGCTGTCAGTCCTTAGCCGTAGCTGTCAGTCAAAACCACGAGGGGTGGGGGAGCGCTGACAAATGCCGAGGCTTCTGAGCCTCCCGCTTGCAAATAGTGCTTGGAATGGCTGCTTAATTAGCTTTGAATGGCTTTTCCTTCCAGCTCAAACAATCTGTCACTACCATGTGGTATAAAGGAGCCATGCATAAAAAAGTAAGCAGAGGCTAAATATCAATTTGATTTTGTGTATCAAAGGAATATTTTATTTTTCTCCCTAGTAATGAAACGTATCAATTTAAATAATAAAAGGTAAAAACACACACAAACCCTGAAGAAAAAAAAAGAAGAAAAAGGAAAGAAAGAAAGAAAAAAGAAAGAAAATCAAAACCCAAACTCCACGATGTTCCTACTCCTGCGCACGTCTGAAATAGGTAATTTCTATGGGCCGTGTTCAGGAGGAAGTCTGAGATTTTCCATCTCCACCGCCCCCCTTTAAACTTGCATTTAGTTTTGTTGTTGTTGTTCAGGTCTTAGGAGTGCTGTGGGGGATGGGTGTCGAGGAGAGGTGAGGTTGGAGAGAAAGGAGAACTTTAAAGGGATCTCTTTGAAGCTGCTAATCAAAGTGCAGGGGTTTTAAGACCCCTTAAACTGGGGGTCCTACATCAGGTCTTGATTTGGGAGCCGAGACCGGGGGGGGGCGGAGAGCGGGTGTGCTTGTCGCCCAGATTTATTAAACACAATGCCTTCAAGATGCCCAAGCCAAGGCGCCTTACTCGGCCTCGCTCTCCTCCGTCTCCCTCCGGACTGGGTCGGACGGCGCCCTCCTCCTGGCGGCCGCCGATGCCTTGGGCTTTCAGGTCGAGTCTATGCAGACTGTATACAGAAAAGCGCCGCAGCTCTGTCTCTGGTCTCCGCGTCTCCTACCAGGGCAGTGGTGCTCCCAAGGACCCCACTAGTCAGCGTGAGCTAGTGCACGGCAGACTTCACATTGAGTTCTCCTGTGAACCCAGGCGCCAGCACCCGGCCTGCCACACGGAGGATGAGCGTGATGGATGCGGTTTTGCCGAGCGCCGCCCCCACGGCAGAGCCGAACTGCTTGCAGCAGCGCTCCCCACAGTGAGGAAGGACAGCCCTTGAGCGTTTAATAGGTACAAAGCAGGCCATGGTTACCCAGTACGTCCTCACTTCACTCCCAAGGCCTGGCTGACAGCCCGTCTTATAGAGTAGAAGAGAGGCTGATACACAAACAAAGCTTAGTAATAGGCCGCGAGCTAGGCAGAGAGAATTGGAATCCAGGACAGCCAGATCCACGGCCAAACTCAGAAACTCCTTTGTTTGTGCAAGCCAAATCTATATGAGCATTTACTGATATTCATTCACTCACTCATTCATTCTTTCTAGCCCTCTCTGAAGGTCTGGTTGAGGAGCCTCTGGTTCCCAGTTCACCGTATCACCTCGGCTTTTTTTTTGTTTTTGTTTTTGTTTTTCCTTCTTCTTCCTTCTTCTGTTACCAGAACCCAGAGCCTGAAAGGTAGAAGGGCCCTCGGTAACTAGGTTCAGGTCCCTTAAGCTCAAAGCTCACTACTGGTCAGAACCGCCACCCCCATGCCCCCTCACAAATTTTGTAAGAAATGGAAATTAGCTTATTTTATGCTAGAGAAAGATGCACACAACACACTGTCCGAAGCGCTTGACAATTATTTTAAAGAAGGAGGGGACTGAAGAAAAAGACTTCAAACAGCTCTGTCTCCAGTTCTAATTGGAAGCGTTTCAACTGTTTATGTTACAAGAAGTGTCAGGGTCATTTGCTACCGGAGAGCTGACTTTTCATTGGCTGCTTAATTGAGTACCTCGGAGTCCACCCCACGTGGGAGAGGAATTCCTGGCACATTTAAAAAAAAAAAAAAAAGTCGCACGGTGAGCTGGAAAGTCCGGGATGGATCTGCAGCAGTGGAGGGCCCCCAGCTCCTCATTTGGGATGTAAGATGACTGTGGGAACTTGGGGTGGGGACAGATACTTCTTCTGGTTTCTTAAAAATAAAGCCAAAACACGTTAGACAAGTGTTATATTTTTTTTTCCCCGGAATTAAGAAAAACGGCTTCTGGCTAGCCACCAGACTGTGGCCTGTCCTTTGAGGAACTGATCTCAAGGCCTAGGGTGGGGTTGTAAAACCTCCCCTCCTGTCATTCCCAACCCCCACCAGCTACTGGCCCAGATTTTTGGGAAGCCTCTTGTTGGAGCCGGCCAAAAAGAGAGTCTTCTCCCTCAAGGCCAACCACCTCTCTTTGGTTGATTCTGTGGTTCCCTTCTGTTCATTGCTAAGGCAAGTTCATCCCCCCACACACACCCCCACCTCCAACCCCACCCATCCCTAATCCCAGATCTTCCTCTACAGGCTAGCACCTCACTATGGGGCCAGAAGCGGAATTTGTTATTTGTTTAACAAACTTAACCTAGTGCTCACTCTGCACCAGATTCCAGTCTAAGCACTGGGCAAATATTAACAAGTTTAATCCCCACCCAAAGAATGAGGGTAGAGCCACTGATGTCACCCCCACCGAGCAGATGGGCAATTGATACTACTCCGAGGTACAATGACTTCCTCAAGGTCACTGTGGGGGTTGATGGACTTGAGTCCAGGCAACTCAGCTCCAGAGTCCACAACTTAAGGACACTTGCCCTGCCAGTCAGGGCTGTAAGAGGAGCCCAGCTCACTTCAGCAAAGAGGGCTAAGGCTCCTGGTGGTGAAGGGACTTCCCACAGTCTCTTAAACCCTCTTCCACCTCTCTAGCTGGGTCAAGCTTTGTGACTTTGGGGCACTTGTGAACTCTTTCTAAGCCTCTACTTCCTCTTCTGTTGAGTGAAGAGAACAATGGCCCTGCCCACTTTGGACTATTGCTTCCCAGATCGATGGAGATTGTTCAAGTACTACTTGGTATAGCCCTGGCACATTAAGTGATCAATAACAGTTAGCTATGGTAGCCCTGATGAAGTATCAACAGCTGGGGGATACCGCATCTGGAACATTTCCTTTGTGTGTGGGGGGGGGAGGGGGGAGTGTTCCAGCCAGAAGACAGCAAAAGTCCAGCATAGTCCTGCTCGACTCAGGAGCACCCAGCTTCCTCTGAGCCTCCAGGAAAACCCCAGAGCTTGCACACCTATCTCCTGGCTCTGGCATTTCCATTCTTTTCCATAATCCTTGGCGACCTTGGATAGCCTACCACCTGCTGAACCTGACTGGGAAAGCTTGGGTGAGGACAGGAAGGAAAGAATGGGAGGGGGGGGGGAGATAATTCAAAGCTAAACCTTTGAGAGGTTAGGGATGGGTAGAGGCAGAGAGAAATTTGAGTAGCACCGCAGCACTGTTTTCTGAGAAAAACTGCAAGCGAGCTCATAAAAAGCATAAAGTAGTCTAATTTGGGGGGAAGTTCGCGTAGTGTGAAGGGCTTCTCCAAGGACCTTTTGGAATGATAAGGTTCGAGCTCAGCCCAGGAGTGTAGACAAAAGCTCTCTCGTCGACGGAGGAGACCAAGAGAAGCCTTCTCTCTCCCGCTGCCTTCCAAGGTAGTCTTCCTTCTTTAGAGCCTTTCTCTTAGGCCTAGCAGGCTGTCACTTGGTCCTGAGGAAGGAAGAACCTGGCTTCTCTAAAAACAAAACACCAATAAACAAACAAAACAATCCTCACCCTCCTCCCACACCTATCTTAGACTTCTCATCCAGTGGAGGATGTCCCCAAAGGCTACTTAGGTCAGGAGTGAAGAGTCCACTCCTTCAGTCTCTGTTTCTACAGCTGTCAAATGGGAAGAATGGTGTCTGGGTGCTAGCCCAACCAAGAGCTTACCGAAAGCCCACAGTCTGCAGTACCAGAATGTGAGAGAAGCCCTTGCCTTTGGATAGACAAGGCCGTCCCGGTCTAGGCTGCGCATAGAGCCGCAGTGTTAGAACTCGGCGCAGGAAATAATACTGGGCAGGAGAGTTGGAGTTGACCATGAGGGTGCTTGTGAAGTTCTATGACCTTGGTTGACTGAGAGTAGCGTTCCAGACAATAATACCAAAGCAGCACAGCGAGGACTCTCTGGAGAGTCCCACAATACCGGATCTGCTCAGTAGCTCCACTCCCTCTGTCCAGAAAGCGAAGGCAACCAGACTGCCAGGTGATGATTTACAAATAGGCTGCCATGTCCACCTGGGACTTGGTGGGGGGGCAGGTGTGCCGCGGTAGGCACGGAATGTGTTTGTTCACCTGTCTTTAGCAGGAGCCTGAGACTGGAAACATTCTCCCGACACCTCCTCCCAAGCTAGGCTGCATTGCATCCTGCTGTTCCCAAGGTGCACTTTGCTGACCTCTATTGACTAATGGCGCCGGGTTTCCATGCCTCATGCTGGAACCGGGTAAATATTTATCGAAGTGATTGGGCGTCCTAATTAAGAGATTTGTGCCGTTTCTCTTTCCTTTTTAAAGATTCAAAGCTGAGGCTTAGGAGATTAAGAAATAGTTTGCTGGTATTAACGCATCCATCTTAGCAAGGGTGGAGAAGAATTACCCATGCCAGTGGCGTGGGGCAGGCTGGGGAGGGGGTGCTTCAGGGAAGCATGAAGCCTAGGTGAAGGCTGGGACAGAACTCTGGCCCCGTGTGCACGCTCTGTGATGGTGGGACTGAGCTGTACTTGGAGGAAAGAGACGAGGATATTTGCCAGACAGCTCCCCCCACCCCACCCCCATTCCAGTTCTACTCTCTTTCTGTCCTTTTAGAAGTGGATTTACAAATATGTTTGTCATGCATACACCGTGACAGTTTGACTGCATATCAGGTTTTCGTACCTGCTGGTTCTCAGCTGAGGGTCATTTTGCCCTCTAGGGAACATTAGGCAATATCCAGAGACTTTTTGTTGTTGTTGTTGTTGTCATAACTCAAGAATAGGGGTGCACTGTTATCTGGATTCTGATTAATAATAATAATAATAATTTGTTTAATTTTTCTCATCATTTCTCTGTTAGTGTGTATGTGGAAGTCAGAGGACAACTTCTGGGAGTCAGTTCTCTCCGTCCATCCTGTGGGTCCTAGGGATGGAACTCGGGTAGTCAGAGTGAAGGCCTCTGAGTATACTGCAGTGCCAAGAAAAGCCACCACAGCCGGGAGTCACATGGCTCCTACCCCTGCTAAAGCTAGGTAACTTACATATTCCAGAGTAGTTACTTTGTGTCACCATGACAAAATGAAGACAAAGGCAACTTAAGGAGGGAGAGGTTTATATTTGGCTGCTATTCCGAGGGTCTAGTCCTTCATGGTGGGGAGAACATGGTGGTGAGAGTCAGGCCTTCTGGCACTGAAACTGATTCTTTCTGTAAACCAGTCAAGGTTTCCAAACAGAGCTCCGGGAAAGTCCTGGGACCTTCAAAAGATGATGCAGGGAGAAGATGGGGAAGTAGAGATTGTGACCTCAGAGACCCACACCCACCCACACACACACACACACACACCTTCTATCACAATAGCTCTGATTTTTATCTTGTCATGTAGGTTAACTTCTCTTAAAGTTCTTGGGGGGGGGGAGGGCAGGTGGATTCCTGGGGCTTGGGTTTCTGAACTTCCTAGCATTAGTATAGAGGTTCTTGGTGTGAGTGCTGAATTCAGAGAGCAGAGCTGTAGTTCCACGAGTGGGGATGTGTCCTGGGTGCTTCACATCATCAGCCCTTGTATTCTTTTCACACATAAAGAGTCTGCTTGCTTGCATTCAGCAGTACCGACTCCTGTGTAAAAGCCCAACAAGCGGGGGTGGGGGGTGGGGGGGATCGTCTCGAGAGTTCACTCCTGTAACTATTGACAGAGAAATGGGGGTACCGCTCACTCCAGAACTATTATGGAGAATAAATAGCTCAAGTTCAGGGTTCTTTGTTTTTATTGTCAGTCTTACTTTGTGAGTGTGCACATTCGAGGTATGTATGCCACTTGTGCGCAGGTGTCTGTTGAAGATCAGGCGAGGGCATCAGATCCATGGGCCATGGGTTTACAGGCAGCTGTGAGCGGCCTGCTGTGAGTGCTGGGACCTGAACTCCAGTCCTCTGCGAGAACAGTGAGCACTTTTAACCACTGAGTCATTCTCAGTGGTTTGTTTTGCTTTGAGATGGGATCTCTTAGAGCCAAGCCTGGCCTTGAACCTCCAATTCTTCTGCCTTTGCCTCCCAAATTCACTAAGGCAGGCCAAGCTCAGGTCCGGTATGAAATGGCTCGGCAGCCTGCAGAGATTAAGCCATGGATTCCATAGAGGATCCAGCCTTTTCTCTCCCCTTTGACAGAGGAGGCTGAAGAAAGACCTAGGTAGGGGTGACCTTCGTGGAAGATCAGGGTTTACATACTGACCTGTGGAGTTACAGAACAGGTGCCCATAACCACTGCACAACCCCTCTCAGCAGTATCCTGCCCTCTTCTCCTTACAAAAGATCCCAGTGAAACAGCGTTCTGTTCTGCTAAGCAAGGCCTGGTGCTTTCTGATACATCCCCTGACACATGCCCTTGACCTCCTGGCTTCATTATCCAACCCAACCCCATAATGGAGCACCCATACCAGCACACAAGCGAGTCAATAAATGGATGCAATTAAAACAGAGAAAGCCTAGGCTGGTGGCACATGTCTTTAATTCCATCGGTGGGGAGGCAGAGACAAGCTGATCTCTGTGAATTTGAATCTAATTTGACCAACAATGAGTTCCAGGCTAGCCAGGGCTATATATCTAAACCATGTCTCAGGGGGAAAAATTACTTTAAAATAATAAACAAAAATAAAGAGGGGACCAGCAAGATAGCTCAGAGTGCAAAGGTAATTGGTGTAACACTCCTGCGATCTGACTTCAGTTCCTGAAAGCCACAGGAACAGGAGGGAATTGATTCTGCAGCACTGCCCTTTGGCCTACAAATGTGTGCTGCTTCCATCATACACAGACACACAGACACACACACACACACACACATAAACAAACACACTTTAAGGTCTAACAGAAAATGGCAAGCGTCATTGCGGCTGTGCAGAGACCCTCGTGTGCTGTTGGTGGGACTGTGGGGTTGTGTAAGTGCCATGAGGTCAGTGTGGCAGTTCCTCGGGATGTTAAAAATAGAATGACCATGGGACAGGGCCGTCCCACTTCTTTTGTATATTCCCAAAAGAGTTGAAAAACAGAATGTGATAGAGAGAGTTGCACAACTGTGTGGGCTATTGCAACATTGCTCAGCATGAGCAAGAGGTGAGAAGAACCTACGTGTAAGCCAGAAAGCGACCTGATGAAAAGGATGGGACGCCCGTATACAAGGAGAGAGCATCCAGCCATTAAAAGGCAGGAAATCCAGGCACGCGCTACAGTGTGGATGAATCCTGAGAGGCTGACACGGAGGGGAAGGCAGTCATAGACAAATGTTTTATGAATCGGCTTTAATGAGCTACTAAAGGAACAGGCTCAGAGAAAGAGAAAGGGGGATGCTGGCTGCCATGCTGGGGAGGGACACAGCGTGGGGAGTTGCTTAGGGCTACAGTTTCAGCTTGGCAGGATGAAGAAGTCTAAAAATTAGCAGTGTGACTGTGTATACTTAACACTATTCTTTGTACATTTAACAGGGACAGAGCTTATGTCCAACGTATTTTTTTACTACAGTTAAAATAATACCGGTACCCTTCTCCTGCTTTGACGGATGGGTTCTCTGCCATTTTACGATCAGTTCCTGGAGACCACGCCTGTCTTCTAGCCTTCTATTAGCATGCTCTGTTTCAAACAGGAGGAATGGACTTGGTTTCTGGACCCAGTGCCTGGCCTGGCCTCATTCAATTTTGCTTCTCCTAGCATGTTCTTTACCAAGATTCCTTCAGCCTGGCTTGGGCCATTGAGAATATTTCATCTTTCCCTATTTTTTAAAACTATCCTAAAAAGTACATTTAATTCACTTGGAAGGGGCACATCTGTGCACAAATGCATGTACACACACACACACACACACACACACACACACACACACACAGGTCTCAGAGACCTCGTGATAGTATTGCCAGAAGCATAGGGATACAGGGCTGGCGAGGACTGACCCATGGGAACTCGGAACCTATAGATGAAATGTCAACATACACAATTAGAAAGGGCTCCCCAAAAGGAGCTGAGAGCCCTCAGATGCATATGCCTTGGCCCTGGTCTGCCATTGGCTAAGCAACTTGGCCTGTGCTCACACACTGTTAAAAATCAATAACAACTGGATGGGTGTCAGGATTGGGCTTGCACATATTTGCACAACCACCTCATGGGAGGCCATAGGGCGTAAGGGCCAAGGTTGCAGACAGACATGTTGCACCACTAGACCAGAGACCCCAGGGACAGCCTTCAGAGAAGACAGCTGTCTCATCCAAGCTCTTGTCCCCCCCACCCCCACCCCCAAGTTCAGGAAAGCCAGCAAGCGTCCAGGGACTGCAGGTCAGGGTGCACATAGACAGGACTGTAACCGCTCCTTGGTTAGAGCAACTCAGAAAGCCTACAGAGCTCCCAGTGGGAGGCCTGCCTCTGTGTGACTTCACCAATCCAGCTTTCCAAAATGGCACACCAAACCTTCTATACATGGCTTTGGCCAGGTTTAGCAAATCAGAATGCAGGGTCTCTAGTTTGATCAGAATTCCCTTAAACAATGATTAGCTGTTATTTAGTGCAACAGTATCTCAAATATTGCCTGGGACAAACTCCTACTAAACCAAAAAACAAACACACCCATTTATTTATAACATTCTGATTTGACTGCATGACCTTGTTTGCCTGGCAGCCCTGCTCTACCTTAAGTCTTTTTCTGGGGGACCTGCTCTAAAACCCCAACAAGTGGCACCCCCATTTTAGAAACAGAAAACTGAACTTCAGGGCTGTCTCTCTGTGTGTGACCTTGGTTTCTATGGAGGAGCAAACGGAAAGCAGGGGTTTCAGGGGTTGGGGTGGGATACAAAACTACCCAAGAGTGTTTGAGGCACCACCTGTGTCTCAGTGCCCCACCCCCAGTTCCGGAAAACATCTCCAGCTCGGGTTTTCCAGGCAGCCTTCCCAGGCAGGGCTGAGCAACCCCCTGGAAGAACATTTTAATCAGCCACCTTGTCTCTGCCTCTCTTGGCCTTTGCTTTCATTGTCAGAGTCTGTGTCAATAGCTGGAAATCCAGGCACAGCCCACGGAGACATCTCCTCCCCATCCCAAGCAGAAATCCCACAAAGGGCAGGACTCCCTCCCCCCTTTATAGGGAAAACAAACAAGTCTGGGGGTCTCCCAGGGGCTGTAAGCTTGGGGGAGGGGAGTAGGGGAGTAGGCAGCCAGCTGGCTCAGCCCGGCCCAAGCTCCCACCCTCAGTAGCCTCCCACTCCTAGCTGCCTTTCTTGGAGCAGAAGTGGATGGGGAGGTGGGGGTGGGGGGACTGGAGTTCAGCAGGCTCAAGCCTCAGCCTGTCTCCAGCCGAGGCATCCCTCTGGGTACAGGTCTCTCAGCCATGGTGACCTCTGAGCAAAGTAGTCACTTCCACTTTCCTGCTGGAAACCCTTCTACAGCTCCCTGTAGCCACCAGCCAGGTCCTTTCATGTCCCTGGCCTTCTTTCTACCTGGACCCTTCTCCCCTTCTGCGTCAAGACCTTTTTCTTCTGTGCAGTCCTCACTTCTCTTCTGTGCTACCCAAGTGTCCTTGTTGGCATGGATGACCCCACACACCGCGTCCTACCCTCACCCCTCACGCAGCTGGGCATCTATAGGTCTCTCCTCTAGGAAGTACCCAACCGTGGGTAAAGGTTTATACTGATTCTCGACTTAAGGGGATCCAGAATCAGCAAGAAGACAAACCTGGGCATGTCCGTGAGGCACAGTCTAGACTTGGCTACCCTGAGAAAAGAGACTCACGCTAACCATGGGCATCACTGTTCCATAGCTGCGGGCCTGGGCTGAGGACAGAAGAGAAGGCGAGCTGAGTGCCAACGTTCATCTCTGTCTGCTTCCCAGTCCCTTCCTTGGTGTCCTCTGGGGCTTCCCTGGCCAGAGGGCCTAGGTAACTTTCAGGTCAAGATTACACTGAGTGTCCAGGAGAAGCAGCTTCAGGTCCACGGGATAACTGGTGACTCTGACATCCCCTCTGTGTCTTCCTGGCCTCCGTTCTTAGTCTGCTACTCACGGAGGTTGTGGGCATTGTGCCTCTGAGCTGCTCCAATCCCTGCACAGCTTCCCGAATCTATCGGAGAAAAGTTCAAGTCCTTATGTGGTCCAGTAGGCCCTTTGGACCTGTCTTGGTATCCTCTGCCCCCATGACTGGCTCATCCCTGTGTGCTGGACATAGCTCTCCCTACAGACCTTTGTACTGGTTCATCCCAATTTGTAAGGATCTTTCCGCAAACGCACTGAGCTAACATACACATCCTCACTTCCTCCCACTTCCACCCCATTCCCATGGACAGACACTTCAGCTCTGAGCAGGGCTTGCCTTGGTCACTCATTGAAGACAGAAATCTGCCCACACCTGACCCTCCTCACTCTTACTCAGTCTAACACCCTGTGATGAACCCTGCAGCTCCTTCCAATTAGCTGGCTGTCCTGTGCCCTGGAGGGTCAGCCCTGCAAGGCCAGTGCCTCTACCTTGTTCACTGCTGGAGCTCTAAAGCAGCCCTGGGTGCAGGGGGATGCACTCAGTAAAACATGTAAGCCAAGGCAGGAGCTAAATCAACGCAGGGCTGAGGCATTAGCTCAGTCACTAAAGTGCATGCCGAAACTGGTGACAGCTGCACACATGTTAAACTCCAGGTGTGGGTGGCACACACCTGAAATCCTAACACTGGGGAAGTAGAGAAAGCAGAGTCCTCATAGTTTATTGGACAGTCTACCCTAATCAGTAGGCCCCAAGTCCTAGTGAGAGAGCCTGTCCAAAAAAGGTAAACAGTCCCTAAGTAATGATACTCTAGATCACGCATGTACCCACACGCGTGCGCGCGCGCGCGCGCGCGCACACACACACACACACACACACACACACACAGGAGCACAAAGAAAGAAGGGGCAGGGGAAGCTGGTAGGTGTGAATCCATTAAGCACACAGAGTCCAGCCTGGCCCTCAGTAAGTTCAAAGGATATTATAGGATTAATATGCTAAAATGGATGGGCTAGGAACATGAAAGGACCATGAACAATAACAGCATCCCCACAAGGTAGGGGAGGGCTCCTACATTCTTCCTTCCTGTTCAGGGCTGGGGCCAGGACTGATTCATCAAATGAGCCCTCGACCGACAGAGTCCTAACCTTCGACTAACCCAATCTCTCCCTCTGCCCCTGTCTACCCAAGAGGGCAGTGGAGGAGGTTCCTTGGCTCAAGACCCTAGGATATTTCCCCCCTTGACGGGACTTGGAAGTGTGCTGGTCCAACCCCTGTGCTTAATTGTATAGGAGAGAACCAGAGCCCCATATGGAAACAACTAAGGTCACAGAGGCTTGGCACCCAGCAACCGAATAGTCAGACTCCCATCTGGCAGAGGACTTTTGAATCAGCCTGTCAGTGACATGTTTTAACACAGAAGGCTTTATTCAGCATTTTCAATCTTTACCTGACCGTGTTTGTATTAAATCGCATTTGTTGTGAGGAACAAAATGACAGGAAATCTGAGGTGCCTTGAAAACTCTGGCGTCTGTTTTCATCTTCCATGTTGGCAGATGTTTATTAAGGACCAATCGCATGTAAATCCTGGAGATATAGAAAGGCAAGACACAGCCTTTGCCTCCCAAGAACTCTTCGGTGAGACTGGGAGGTGGTGAGAGTTATCCTACAAAGAGCACCCAGATAGGACTGAGATGTAGCACAGTACCGAGAGCTTGTCTTGTGTGTGTGAGGCCCAGGCTCCACTCTCGCCAACACAGAAACAAAACCAAACAGCAGCATAATACTCAGCAGTCACCCGAAGGAGTTGAACGCTTGTGTTCTCCTAGAAATCTGCGCACAGATATGCCTAGCGACTTTTTCTTCATTTATTTAGAACTTCCCAACCTTGGAAACAAACAGGATAGAAGTCCTTCAAGATGCAAATGGCTATGCTGTGGTACGTACAACTCATGGGATACTATTCAGGGATGTAAAGGATATATACCTCTCAGCCCTGAAAAGACAGGCAAGAAACCCAAATGCAAATTACTGAAGGTGGCTGCCAGACTGAAAGGGCTCAGGCAGTGATGGGAAAAGGCAAAATGGTGAATGGTGCTTGCCAGTGCAAAGGAAGAAGAGGGATGGGGTGGAGCATGGGTGATATGTTAGTGTAATAAACCTGCCCTGTGTGAGTTTGTGACAGCTGTCTCTACCATATAGTAAAGTACCAATGTATGTCATAAGCTTGTCAAATAATACAATGTGCCACACATTTGTCAAGCCCATAGAAGTATTTCAAAAAGGAGTCAGAGAATGTATAACTCCTGTGTAAATCATGGGCTCAGATGATAATGACATGTCAGTGTTGACTGATGGATGGACTGAAGCACGGACGCCATCTCTAGGAAGTGTTGATAATGAGATAAGGGGTGTGAGGGAGTCTCAGGGTATCCTCCGAATCTTCTACTCAGTTTAGCTTTTAATTTAAAAAAAAATGTGGGCTGGAAAGTTAGCTCAGGGGGTTAGACCATGTGTTGCAGAGGACCTGGCTTTGAGACTTAGCACCAACATGGTGGCTCATAACCATCCCTAACTCCAGTTTCAAAGGATCAAACACCCTCTTCTGACCTCCACAAGCACCAAGCATGCATATGGTACACATATAGAGATACAAGCAAAAATCTCACAATAAGACAGTTTCTAAAATGTATTACTAAAGGGGGGGGGCTATTCCACAGCACTTTTTCAGAGGTCAGAGGACAGCCTTGTGGAATCATTCCTCTCCTGAACTCAGGTTGCCAGGCTTGTGCAGCAAGAGTCCTTACCCACTGAACCACCTCAGGGGACCTAACCCAGTTTATCTACAAACCTAAAGAGGTCTATGCAAAACTAAAATTATTAAACTTTTTGTTTCTGAGACAGAATTAATAGAAAGAAGCAACCTGGGGAAGCCAGAATAGATAAACTTCACAGATCCACATCCAGGAAGAGGGCAGATTGTGAAGGCCTCATTGTCCCTATTTCATTCAGTGGCCATGGCCTTTATGAAAGACTCCCTTGCAGCTACACTTGTTCCAAGCTTGATTCCCTTGCAGCTGCATTTGTTGCAGGCTTCTTCACTACTGAGGCAGGCCTTTCTGGGGATCTTAGTGCGTTAGATGTTAAGGATCTTGCCAAGGTATTAATTGGGCCCTCTATAGTTCCAATAGCACTGAGCTATGGAGAGGTGGTGTAAAACCTGAGTATCACAGCAGTGTACTGAGCTTGAGGCTAGCCTGGGCAGACAGTGTCTCAAAAAAAAAAAAAAAAAAAAAAAAAAAAAAAAAAAAAAAAAAAAAAAAAAGAAAGCCACCAGCAGTACTTATGAGGCTCTAACTCATCATCCATTCTCTCTCAGTTACTTAATACCAGACACTCTGCACAGGGATATGACTTTGCAAAGCTCTGAGTGCAGTAGGCTATAAGGTAGTTAGCTTTAATTGCCAACATAACACAGCCCAGAATCACTTGGTAAGAGAGACTTAATGAAGAGCTTCTAGATTAGGCTGGCCTGTGGCCATGCCTATGAGGGATTGTCTTAATGATTCCGTGAGGTGGGATGGTCCACCCTGAGTATGGGCAGCAGCCTTTCACAGGCTGGGCTCTTTGTAAGAGTAAAGAGAGCAAGCCGGGCGTGGTGGCGCACGCCTTTAATCCCAGCACTTGGGAGGCAGAGGCAGGCGGGTTTCTGAGTTCCAGGCCAGCCTGGTCTACAAAGTGAGTTCCAGGACAGCCAAGGCTATACAGAGAAACCCTGTCTCAAAAAAAAAGAGTAAAGAGAGCAGACTAAGGGCAGTCATGTGGGCCTTTGTTCTCTTGAAGTTCCTGCTGACTTGACACCCTCCACTGTGGACTGTGTCCTAGAACTGTGAGCCAGCACACATCACTTCTCCTCTAACTTGTGTTTGTACATGGTTTTATCACAGCAACAGGGAAGAAACAAAAGATGGCCATGGAAGAAGCAGAGGCCCGAGGCCACTACCTACACGTGCCACCTGCTTACTGAAAAGCTCATGGCCTCCGAAGACCTACAGGGCCTGCCCATGCCAGCAGCTCTGATGTTCTTGTTGTGACTCAGATCCAATACCCGTCCATTTGTTTTCCCAATGGTACTTACCACAGCCAAGTGATTGACTGGAGAGGGCATCACACCACAGTCACGGGCAGGTTGCCCCCCTGCCCGACCCAGAGTCCAATGGGACTTCCTTAGGGACACACTCTACCTCCCAGACCTGGACACACCTGCCTGTTTCAGGCCAACATGAATGGATAGTGCATGTCACACTTCTGAGCTGAGTAGAGTATGGAGTCTGTGGTGGCAACTTGGGAGCTGATGAGGACCTAAGTTCAGATCCCCAACATCTACAATAGAAATCTGGTTGAGGCAGGTTTTTTTGTTTGTTGGTTGGTTGGTTTGGTTTGGTTTTTTGTTTTGGTTTTTGTTTTGGTTTGTTTTGGTTTTCTGAGACAGGGTTTTTCCGTATAGCCCTGACTGTCCTAGAACTCACTCTGTAGATCAGGCTGGCCTCAAACTCAGAAATCTGCCTACCTCTGCCTCCCAAGTGCTGGGATTAAAGGCGTGCGCCACCAGGGTTTGAGGCAGTAATCTTAGCAGTGGGTGGGGGTGGGGCTAGAAGGTTCCTGGGGGTTCAGAGGGCTTCAGTCTGGCCAGTGGGTGAGCTCTGGTAAGAGACTGCTCTGTTTAGTTTCCTGGTTTTTGTTTCTTAGCTCTATTTACTTATTTTTATGTATATGAGTGGAAGTGTGATTGAAAGAAATGCCTTAGCCTGGGCTGTGCACCGCATGCCTTTTTTTTTTTTTTTTTTTTT
>NC_034599.1:56225542-56278012 GCF_900095145.1 Mus pahari | reverse complement strand
AAAAAAAAAAGAAAGAAAAAAAAGAAAAAAGAAAATAAAAATAAAAAGGGAGGAAGGAAGGAAGGAAGGAAGGAAGGAAGGAAGGAAGGAAGGAAGGAAAGAAGGAAGGAAGGAAGGAAAAACAAAAGAAAACAAAAAACAAAGCAGAGAATGACAGAGGAAGACAACTAACCATGACCTCTGGCCTCCACTCTCACCTGCTAGGATGGGTGCACATGCTTGTACAAGCACACACACACACACACACACACACACACACACACACACACACACACGAGTGGGGGAAGGGAGAGGGAGAGGGAAAGAGAAAGGGTGTAGAGAGCAGCAGGAAGGGCCTAAGGCAGGAAAGGTGAGAGAAGCGCTCTCTTGGAGAATACTTGCCCAGCCCTTTCTCTTTCTGCTGCTTGGGGGCTCTACCTTCTTCCTACACCCTCCTCCCAGGGAAAGATGATTCCCATGTTCAGCCTTGCCAGCTTCCAATCCTTGCCAGTCTATTAGGGGCTGAGGCCGCCACACATCCTTCCTCTCTGTCAACAGGAATATCTTAGCAGCCCTCCCAGCCCAGCTCTGTGTTCTCAGCAAAGCCCCTGGAAGTTGCAACACACAAATTAGGCAGAGAAACCAGCTTGTCCCAGCAGCAAAGATGGAATCAAGTATTAGGCCTGGTTGTTGTTTTGGACCAGATCTCATTAGCCCAGGCTGGCACTGAGCTCACTATAGAGCTGAGGATGACCTTGAACTTTTAAACCTCCTGCCTCTGCCTTCTGGGTTCTGTGATGCCACACCCAGTTTATGCAGTACTGTGGACAGAACCCAGAGCTCCTGCATGCTAGGCAGGAATTCTGCCAAATGAACTCCATACCCAGCCTCCGTGTTAAGCTTTGACGGGACTTTGCCAAGGCCCCCTTAATCTAATATCATTACCAGTTCATTTCAAGACTGTTGAGTTTGCATCTAATATGACTTTGCCCCAGTGGCCGGCTGGTACTGGAAGTCCAGAGGCAAATGAGATTGATCCTGGAGGTACCCGTGGGGGGGAGGGGACAGAAGAGGTGGACTTATATCAGAGCTCCAGCTGCTCTACCCAACCTTGTGCAGGGCTTCGGGTGTGTGTGTATGTGTGTGTGTGTGTGTGTGTGTGTGTGTGTATGTGGGTATTTGTTTATATATTTGTATGTGTGTATACATGTGTGTATGTATGTGTATATGTATGTGTATATATGTGCATATGTGTGTATGTGTGTGTGTAAGACACACACATATATGGTTTTTGCAAACTCTTGAGGTTCCAGAGGGATCATCCTTGGTATTTGTGCTAAAGTCTTAGAACCCAGAAAATCAGCCCAGAGGCAGCTTCTCTGTCTCCAGACATTCCTAGGTCACTTGCATTGGTGCCAAGGTCTGGCCTCTATGCTAGGGATATTATGGAGTCAGAGCGGCCTAGACCCCAACTGCCCCTTCCCACTCCTCCACTTGCCTCAGGACCCTGTGGATACTGAGCCTCCTTCTTGTAGAAACTCAGGCTGCTGGTCGGTGGGTGCAACAGGGACCCAGGTCACACTCAGGTCATGTGCTTTCAGCTTGTGGGTCTGCCAGGGACGGTGAAGGAGAGAGCACCCTCCCTCCACCTTCTCCCCTGCCCTCACCGCTTCTCCTTTCTACCTGATTCTGGGAGCCAGGCTCTCATTATCTCCAGTGATGTTGAGGGATAATAGGCTACACCTGAAGGCTGCTTTTCATCTTCAAAGCCCTCAGCAGACTGTTCATTAGCCTCTCCACCCCCACCCCACCCCCAGCCTGCCCCGTGGTACAGATAAGTGCTCTTGGGTTAGGAGGGGGCACCCAAGGGAGGCCAGGGACTTCCCCTCAGGAGACAAGACTGAGCAAAAGTCAGAGAGGGCATGGAGCCTTGGAATCTGGAGTCTTCTCTTTATGGACCCAGAGTCCCTGGGCTCCTTCTTTCCTAGTAGGAGGGTGAGATAGCTTGGGGCAGGAGGACAGATTCCAAGATGATTGAGGAAGGATCCAGTCTAGAGATGCCCTGCCCTTTGACATGTCAATGGTGTTGCATCTGCAAAGTTCAGGCTTTATGGCAGTGCAATCAACTTATAAAAGAAAATGTGTCTTTTAAAAGAAACCCTCATATTTTAAGCAATTTCGTGACCTTGTATTGAGTCACCTTCTTAGCTGTCCCCTGATGCATGTGGTTATTCGACACAGCTTGGATAGGCCTGCTGCTTAGCCCACTGCTTCTTCTACAAAGTGGGGACCATGTCTAAGCTCTGATTGGACCAAGGCGAAGGAGGTGACTGGCACTCCTCTTGGAGTTTATGGTGGATGGCTGTGAATATTGGTGGGGTGGGGTGGAGGAAACTTGATGATTGAGAGAGACCAGTTGAGTGGCAATGGGTTCAAGAGCAGAGATAGGCTCCTGTGCTGCCCTGACTGTCCCAATCCTTAACCCCAAGGCCAACATGAACTATCATCTATCTGCACATTGCCAAGGGAGGTCACTTCTGTCTGCCCAGCCTCTTTTATTGAGCCAGAGAATCAAGGCAGATAGAGGTCCCAGGTAGGTCTGGCTTTTGAGTCTTCCAGAAATGGGTGGCCTGAGTGGCCAGGAGCTGTCCAGTGACCTGAGTCAAGGGACTTGGGATGAGTCCTCAGGTCCTTGGTCACTGTGGGGGAGGGGCTCAGGCAATGGGCACTGAGGCTGCTTTACCAGCCTCTGTCATAGGTTGCTATGGGGCCCAAAGAGGAGAGCTGAGAAATCTCTCCCATCCTTGAAAGTCATTCCTTAACGTTCTGGCACCTTCTACATTTCAGAGCCAGAAACAGCTTTGCACTCATCTTTTGCCCTACACAGGGCACCAAGGAAGTCATATAACAATAACTTTTAAAATATTTTTACGTTTACTTATCTTATTTTATGGGTATCAGTGCTTCACCTGCATGGATGTGTGTGCACCGTGTGTGTGTGTGTGTGTGTGTGTGTGTGTGTGTGTGTGTGTCTTGTTCCTGAGGAGGTTAGAAGAAGGCTTTGGGTCCCCTGGCACTGGAGTCACAGAAGGTTGTGAACCACTGTGTGGGTGCTGGGAATCAAACTTGGGTTCTCTGCAAAGGGAATACGTGTTCTTCAGTTGCTGAGCTATCTCTTCAGCCCCACGAACTAGAATTTAATTTTTCATGTTCTTTGTCCAAACCCACTAAAAGCCGGAATTAAATAAAATGTGGGGCACACATCTGTAACCCCAACACTCCAGAGGAGCAGGCAGGAGGAAAGAAGTTCTAGTTTATCCTTGACTACCTAGTGAGTTCATGACCAGCCTGGGTACTTGTGAAATGACCTTCCCACCAAGTAAATAAGTAAATAGTAAGGAAATAAGGTCTCTGCTTTCCCCATCCATCTCAGTCACAGTAGGAGATCAGTAAGTGTTTGTTGTTTTTTGTTTTTTTTTTTGGTTTTTTCGAGACAGGGTTTCTCTNCCAGGCTGGCCTCGAACTCAGAAATCCACCTGCCTCTGCCTCCCGAGTGCTGGGATTAAAGGCATGCGCCACCATGCCCGGCTTGAGTGTTTTTTGTTTTTTGTTTTTTTGGTTTAGTAAGTGTTTGTTGAATGAAAAAAAAAAAAAAAAGAAACCAACCCTCCACTGGCCAGTATACAAGACCACTCCCAGGCATATTAAATGAGAATACAATCATCAATTGAATGGGCTTCCTTCAAAAGAGCCATATATCCTGGAAGCTCCATTCCAGACACCCAGATGGCAGGGCCTGGGAGAGTTCCGAGTTATTCCTATTGAAACTGTTTCCTCTCAGAGGTCCAGAGTTCAAAAGCAAAGCATTTGCCACAAACAATTGGTCCAGTGTGAGAGGATGTGGCTGGCAGGGCTCCAAGGCCTCGTGGGACTTTGAGCAGTTACTAATGCAAATAGAAGGGAAAAGACTTATCCTGGGGGCAAATGTGGTCACCCAGAAATGCAGCCTTTGGCAACAGAAGGAGAAAGAGAAGGTGAGGCTCTGTGCCTTGGGGAGAATGTCCTGGGACTTTGGAGGGGACTTCAGTCAGGAGGTGTAGGCCTCAGCAGGGAGCTGGGTCTCTGTCTCTCTCACCTTGGTCTTAAGGCTGAGTGTAGCGGTGGAACATGACTGTTCATACGAATTAGTCAGCAGGAGAAGGCATCAGGTGCTCGGACCTACTACTGTCTGCCTTGTCCCCTTGAGACAGGGCCTCACTGAAGCTGGAGCTCACTGTTGGGGGGGGGGTATGCTAGCTGGGATTCCTGGTTTCCACTCTCCTCAGTGCTGGTGGTACAGAGGGTCACTTGGCTTCCACGGGGTACTGGGGGTTTGAACTCAGGATCTCATGCTCGAACTGCAGACACTTTTTTTTTTGTTGTTTTGTTTTTGTTTTTGTTTTCTGAGACAGGGTTTCTCTGTGTAGCCCTGGCTGTCCTGGAACTCACTCTGTAGACCAGGCTAGCCCCAAACTCAGAAATCCGCCTGCCTCTGCCTCCCGAGTGCTGGGATTAAAGGCGTGCACCACCACCGCCCGGCACAGCAGACACTCTTAGCCACCGGGCCATCTCCCAGTGCTCAGACCTAAGTGTCTGTTCATCCAACTCTGACTCATTTCCCAAGGAAAATTTTCCCAGTTCAGGGTTATGTGCAGGCACATCAAGGAATTTTCCTGATTGGTGCACTGACTTCAGAATGGAGCTCCTTCTCTCATGCATTGAGGATAGCCCTCTGCTGAAGGTAGATAGTATCCGTGAATGACCTTCTGCTGTGACATTTGTCCCCGAATTGCTGGCTATGCACATGGTCTTCCCAGCCTTTGTCCACACTTCCCCTCCTTTCCAGTCACCTCTTCTCATATACTGGGTCCGATCATCATCCATTCTATGAAGGCTTTCTCTTCTCACCACAATTAGTAGGGATCCAGAGAGTAAGTGTGGAAGGAAAAGAGAGAGAGGGGGCAGAGAGAGCATTTGGAGTTACCTAGATGTTTGTCGCTAAGCATGCATTGAGCATCCGGTACCAGGTGCTGTTTGGAACTTGCTGCATGTGCGCATGCCCGGTCCCCTCACCATGCCCCAGCAAAGGACTTCATTCCTACTCAATTTTAAAGGTGTGTGTGTGTGTGTGTGTGTGTGTGTGTGTGTGTGTGTGTTTAGGGACAGTGTGTGGAGGACAGAAAACAACTTTATGGGGTTGGTTCTCCCCTTCCGCCTTTATGTGAGTCCCAGAGCTTGAACAGAAGTCACCAGGCTGGCCCTGTGAGTGAGCTCTTTCACCCACTGAGCTGTCTTGTGGGTTTTCATTCTCCTTTTAAAGCCCATGCTGTGGTAGCGACTGCACTACACTCCTGCTTCTCCTTCCGGGCACAGGGTGGAATTTCACTTCTTGACCCAATGTGCTTAGGTGGAACCATGGTAACTGTTCCAGCCAATGATGTGAGAGAGGAAATAGCCATCATTCTAGGGTGACGAGTGCTTCCTCTTTTGTCCTGCACATGGTAACAGGCCAGCAGTGCTTGACGAGGTGGCTGTTTCCCCAACTTTCTTTTCGCCAAGTGCCTCCTGACCTAGGATACACATAGAATATTAGTGAGCAACAATCCCAATTTGATGGCTTACACCATGGAGGTCTGGACTTGTTACATCCAGCCCAGGCTGACCAAAGCATGGTTAGTGTTGGTTGTTGCCATGACAAGATTTGGAATTACCGGGGAAGGGAGTCTCAGTGAGAGATTGTGTAGACAACAAAGGCCTTTGGGCATGACTGTAAGGGTTTTTCCTTAGGTGGGTGAACTGAGATGGGAGGCTTCTCCCTGAATGTAGGCCCCACCATATATCATGGCCCCTGGACTGAATAAAAAGAGAGATGGAGTGAAACGTATATATCCCTTAACTGCTTCTTGACTGTGAATACAATGTCACAAGGTGCCGTGAGCTCTGGCTGCTGGGACCCTCAACCTCCACATGATCGAGCTTAGTAAATCTTCTCTCCAGTAAGTTGCCTTCATCAGGGTATTTATCACAGCATCCAAACCCCCAAAACCAAACCCAAACCTTGGGAGGATCTGGGTAGCTCTGGGAAGGAGGTCGCATTGATTAAACACTTCTACTGAAAGGGGAGAGGAGCCCTCAAAGATGCAAGGCATGGGTCTCTTTCGGTCCATCTGGAAAGATCAGCCCTGAAACACGGGCTTGGCCCACACAGAAACCTTTTGGCTAGCCTGCCCTGTGCATCCACAGTGGCCCCACAGGACGCAGCACGGCAGAGCTGGTGGGAGAAGAGGGCTCCAGGAGGGCCTTCTCTGCTACCTATGGGGCCCTGTGGGCTTCCTTGTTTTTTTAAATGACCATGAAACAGCTCGAAGACAAGTGCCAGCTAACAAGGTTAAGGGAACCTTAAAAACAAATGACGCCACCCCACACACATACCCAATTCGCTACTGAGTAAAATTTGTCACTTCAGTAAGCATTTTATTGGTAATTACAGAGTTACTTTATTTGCATATTACAGAGCTGTGAGCAGCCCTGGCGAAGATGTTTAGTGTCCCTGAGCATCTTGGAGGGAATTACTCAACCCAGACAGGGAGAATTCAGTAATTAGTCCCTTAAAATGGGAATTTGCTAATAACTTTGCAGTAGATCACTTTATTTTTTACTACCCAATAAAGCAATTAAATAATAAGCAATTAAGTGCCAAAGTGACTCTGCAGAAGGCCTGGCCCTAAATCTGGCCTCTGTTGCATTTTGAAGGGGCAGTTAAGCCTTAACTTCAGGAACACCAGAATCAGGAACCAGTTAGAAAAGGCTGACACCAGGTTTTCCCCCCTCTCATCTTTAGAGTGGGGTCCAGGATAGCTGAAGCGCCATCTGTCCTTGGAATAAGGCCCAGCTGTCCACCCCACCCTGAGGCCAAGCCTGGAGGCCCTGAAATCCAGCCGGCTGTGCTCACAGGTAGCTCCAGCAACTTGGTATACAGGTAACGTGGACAGGTGGCTCTGCCTGTCCAGGCCTTCATGTTCTTCAGTACAGAGAGGCTCCTGAAGATGTGGTGTCACCTGGGGACTGTGGTGATCATGAGGTAACTGAAGTAGGGCTCGAAAGAGAGGAAGTAATCAGTGAGCTTGCAATCCACTGTCTGGCCCAGGGCCACTGCCACCACACCAGTGAGAACTGGGTCTCTGCCAGGGAACTTGATGAAAGGAGAGAAAGGAAAGGGGATCCCTCAGCAAGGTGTGGAGTGGTGGGCAGTCAGGGGCACTTCTTCCAGGATTCCTTTGCCTTTTGGAATCTAATCCTAGCCTTCAGGAGCAAGTGCTTCAGGGGGTCTGAGAACACTCACTGGGTAACATCTTCATCTTCATCTTCATCATCATCATCATCATCATCATCATCATCATCATCATCATCCAGAGAGAATGTGTGTGTGTGTGTGTGTGTGTGTGTGTGTGTGTGTGTGTCAGAGTACAACCTCTGGGAGTCAGTTTTCTCCGTTTATCATGTAGGTTCCAGGAATTGAACTTAGGTTTAATAGCCTTGGCAGCAGCGAGCTCCTTTACCTGCTGAGCCATCTTGCCAACCCCACACTGGGATCCTTACATGAAAGACAAGAAGAGTGATACCTAGCTGAGGGCCAGGTTGCCAAGTGTCTCGAATCTAAGTGCATGCCTCATCTGCATAGCTTCCTGTCAGGCAGAGTCCTTAAAGTTATCTTTCAGTGGACAAGATCTCGTCCTCAGAAAGGAACGCTACAATTTCAGGCTGGCTCTCTCTTCACTGCTGATGGACGCCTCCTCGGCAGTGGTTTGGAACACTCGCTCTCCCTCTCTGTTAAGTATTTCATGACTTGAAAACAAACACTGGAGGGAGGAGATGCTACCTCAGGCCCAGAGTGTCTGCCGTCCTGCTCTTTCCGTGGTGGCTGAGTTCACCCTCTGTGTTATCTGTCTGCCAGGTCTGCTCAGCTGTGGTATAGTGATGAATAATGTAAAATGCTCTTCCAGGAAGGAGAGAGAGATCACATACATCTTTAAAAAGACCTGCTTTCCCACCTGCCCCCACACCAGGCCAGCTGACCCCGCCCCCACACCAGGGTAGATGACCCCACACACACACCAGGCCAGGTGATTTTGTCTCCAGGGAAGGTCGGGTAAGAAGAGAGACCTCATGACTTGGTCACGATATTAAAGGCAAAGACAGCCCCCTGCACAGGACTAGCCCTGAGGCCTGCACACCATTTTCCAGTGTGGTGCTTCTTGACAGGAGGTTTCTCTTTCCAGTGTGTGTGTGTGTGTGTGTGTGTGTGTGTGTGTGAGAGAGAGAGAGAGAGAGAGAGAGAGAGAGAGAGAGAGAGATATGTTTGAGCGTACAGGCATACACATGTGCAGTGTTTGCCTTTATCACTGTCTGATATTTTGCTTTGATACAGGGTCTCCCAAGTGTCATCTTTAGGGCTGGGTTCCATCCTCAGGACCAAATTACCACGAAAGTGCTCTGCCTCTGATCACATCATGAGGTCTTGAACCCCATTAACCCCTAGTACTGGAATAGTAAGGGGTCCATGGTTGCTTCCCCTGACCAGTGTTCAGCCTTTGGACAGTCTGGCCCTTGCTTCTCCTAGCTGCAGAGATCTCCCTTAATGCGACACAGAAGTCAGACTGCATGCTCAAGTGGGGACCTTGCCAAGGCCCAAAGTCAGGAGCTCTGGGAATCAGTGTATCGGCAGACTGAGTGAGGCCTGGTCCCTGAGGCTTTAGCTGTCAGCTGGCTTTGGGGGTGAGCCTTGATTACTGCCATTCACCGAAGTGTATCACACACTCCCCTAAAAGCAAGGCCAATTTTCATTCCCCTTTAAGGATAGTATCATGAAAGACTTGAAACTAACCAGTCAACTCCTCCTCTGCTGCCCAGCCAGAGAGCAACAGAAAACAGTCGCTAAGCAGAGCTGGAGGTTTGGGGTGGAGGACAGAAGCAGTAGGCACTTGGGCTGGACTAGGCGGGAGTCTAGGTGTTCTCCATGGAGACTGAATCTCGGCAATAGCCAAGTCTCAGGGCGGTCAGCAGGAAACACAGAAACCTGGAGACGTATCACAAACCGGCCTGGAGAGACCTCTGGGGAGCAATCTAACACAAAGCCTAGCGTTCTTCTCCGTAAGAGAGGACCATGAACTGGCCACGGAGCAAGTGGTCACATCTTCCTATCTGTCCACCCCAGCCTCGGGGCTGTCAGCGTGTGTGTGTGTGTGTGTGTGTGTGTGTGTGTGGTATGTGGCTGGTCCTTCCACCTGACAATACTGAACTATGTTTTATTTAATTTGTCATCCATCCCTGCTATGATTGGTCTTTACAGTCCTGGCTATGTTTTAGACTCCTTTTTAAGTTGAAGGCTCTTGCTGTGTCGGTCGGGTTTACAGGTGTAGGCCTCTATACCTGATGGGTCTTTTCTGATTTTGCCTCAAGAATCTCTTCAGTGAGATCTGATCATCTCTCCTGTCCTGTCCTGTCCTGTCCTGTCCTGTCCTGTCCTGTCCAGTCCTATTTTGTCTTCTCCTCTTTTCCCCTCTCCTCCCCTTACCCACTCCCCCACCCCTTTGCCCCCTCCCTCCCCCTCCCCCCTCCCCTCTGTGTGATGTGGAGGGGTGGGGCCGATGCCAAGTTTTATAGCCTCTGTGGCCCCTCCAAGCTGGGCTGGTGTTTCAGTTTTGCTGTAGGCAGGGAAGGGCATCCGGGGTGGAAGAGAACAAAGACCAGGGGTCGAGAGTCAGGGGGATACATTTACGACCTGGAAATCCAAAGCCCCAAAAGCCTATCCCAGAGAGGAATTTTTGCAGGTTAAGACCCTGACCTTAGATGACAATTTCTTGCCCCCAGCCTGGGTTCCTTTTTTTTTTTAATCACTCTGGGAAGCTAGCTGGCCTCCACATGGCCTGTCCCAGCCTTGCAGATGTCTAACTGGAGGCCAAGGCTGAAGTGAGCAGCATGCTGGTCTCAGTTCACAGATGATGGCTGGCCTAGAGGAAGGCACATTTGTACCCTGAGGAGAGTGGCAGATTTTCAGGACACTCAGTGTGGCTCATGTCGTACCACCCACAGGAAAGCTCTGAGCACCTTGGGCCCTCCCCAGCACCTGCTTCCCAGAGGAGCAAGTTCAGTCTTGATGTGCCCTAGACACCTCTGGAAACTGTTGATCCCAGGCCTTACCCCAGCCACATTATATCAGGGTCCCCAGTCACAGCTTCTGTCTGTCTGTAAAGTATACCACCTGACTCTAAGGGCCTATCAAGTTTAAGAAGTTCTGTTTAAAAGAAAACAAAAAAACAAAACAAACAAAAAACTGTCAACCAGTGTCCATTTCTATCCTCCTTTGGGCTCCTCCCAAGTTCCTGTAGGCTTTGTACCTGTATATAAAGACGTTACAGGTGAAGTTCCACATGGGAGAGAATGGGGGGGGAGGGGTGTCTGTGTGTGTGTGTTTTGTGTTTCTGAATTTGGGTCACCCTGTTTAATGCTATCCTTTCCATTGATGACAAAGGGCATCCAAGGGGGGAGAAAAACGGCATATGGGACATGAAAGAGGAGCAGAGAGGTGGGCAGGCAGGATTCACGTCGGGGACAAAGGGTAGAAGGAGTTAGGTCAATGAGGAAGAATCACAAAAACATGCTTTGGTCAAAAATGTCATGTTATCTAAGACTGTAAATGCTAAGTTAAAACACTTTTAATTTAAAGAATAAGTAAAATCGAACATATGTGTGCATGTACATGTACACATACACAAAACATTTGAAAACATGTTTAAAAATTACGGGAGCAAGTAATCAAGTAAGACTTGATGTTGACATCTGGCCTCTATACATGTGCAGAAACATATGCAAAAGCACATATACATACTCCCCTGCAACATGCTCACCGAACTCTCCTATCTCCATACTCCCTTACCCGCAAACCCCGTGATGTTGGAATTATAGACATGTACCACTGTGCCTAGTTTACATGGTATAAGGGTTGGAACTCAAGGTTCAATACTCTACCAACATCTATAGCATCAGCTACAAGTTTTTTACACACACATACACAAAGATGCCTAGAGGGTTCCCACTCTTTTCAGAGTGGGTGACGAAGCAGATGGTTCCATGTAAAGAAAAAGTACAATGGCAGGTGTTGAGTGCATCGTAGGACTCAGACCCAGACCACAGTTCCCAGAGTTTCCAGATCAATTTCATCCCACTTGTTTGCTGGCTGCGCACTTGCTTGTGGTCCTGGGAAATAGACAAATGGGACACTGTCTCTTCTGGGGACTTCCTTTCCAGTGGGGAGCCAGGCTGTTAGTAAACAGACAAGTGCCTGTTTGGCAATGGTAGCGGCAACACCCTGGGTCAAGTCCCCTTCTTTTCATGCTTCCTTTATGTGAGTCAGGAAAATCCACTGATAAAATGTTCCATCTCTGGGTTTGCCTATGTGGGGTCCCTAAGAACAAAATGAGACTTAAAAATAAAGCATCTCTTGTTCCTTCTATCCCCCCACCGAACGAGGAAAAAAAATGGCAAATGAAACATCTTTTTATTATACTTTTCTCTTTCCCCTTTCCTTTCAAGACAAGACCTTATGTAGCTCGGGCTGACCTGGAACTCACTATATACCCGAGGATGAACTTCTGAGTGTCCTGTCTTCACCTCCCTAGTGCTAGAGTTACAGACATGCACCAGTAGTCAGGCTGTGCAGTGAACATCTGTAATTTCAACTCAGTGCTCAGACATGCTACACAACAAACACTCTTCCACCCGAGAGACACCTTAACCCCAGAGCTTATTCTTTATATATTTTTAAAATATGTGATGCTCCAAGGATCCATGACTTTTTGGGATGAGAGATGAGGCAGACTATCCTGGGGTGGCATGGTGGGCACGCTTACTAATTGTGGAAGAGAAGGGTACTTGCTGTTTCATTGCAAATGAGCTACAGGGCCCCATGGAGCTGAGGCAACACTGACTGGATATGTCACTTTGATTGGAAGTAAAAATCTTCCCACTGTACCAAGGGGCTTTGCCCTTAGGCAAGCTTGCACCAGGCCCCAGCAGCCTGAGGCAACACCGGGTGTACTTCAAATACAAGCTTTTGGATATGTGCGTGCATGTGCGTGTGCGTGTGCGTGTGTGTGTGTGTGTGTGTGCATGTGTGCGCGTGCATAGAGTCACAAAGACTCCAATTTGAGAATCTATAGAAAGGTAACACTTCATTTAGCTGGTGTCATTAGGGAATGAGGGGTTCCACATAAGTGAGTTTTCCAGATAATTGAACTTTATTCCCCCAAGAGCCAAAGCTTAAAAGACATTAACCACGTTGACAGAAGGCTCCCCTAAGCATGTAGCTCTGCCTCCAGACCCTAGGCACCCAGACAGCGGTTTGGCAGCCTCTCAGCAACTTGGGTTGGACCCTCCACATCTGTTTCTGGGTTGGGTTGAGTTACAATAGCTTCAAGGAGGATGGTTCTCAGCCCAAGCTGCACGTTCAAACCATCTTGAGAGCTCTGAAGGCTCCTGAAGCCCATGCTAACCTCAGGCCATTTAAGCCCGAGTCTCTGGGTGGCAGACTAAGGCCCGAGGGTTTACCACCCCTGGTGATGCCAGCCTGCAGACAAGTTTGAGGAGTAGTGTTTTCTTCCAGTAACGTCTAGGGGCCTGAGCTGGTGGCTTTGTCTGCACTTACCTCAGATGCATGAGGACCTGAGTCTGGTCTGTAGAACTCACATAAAAAGTCAAATTATAGGGGGCTAGAGATCTCCCAGTGCCTGCTGTTTCTGCAAAGGACTTGAGTTCTTTTCCCAGCTCCCATGGTGAATGGCTCACAACCACAGGTAACTCCAGCTTAGGGGCGGGGCGGGGTGGGGCAGGGCAGGGTGGGGTGTGAAGCACTTTCTGCCATCTGGCCTCTGTGGGCTCTCCCTGCCCTCCCCTGCCATAGAGCCAGGGGTGGTGTCATGTACCTACAATCTTAGCCCTGATGTGGAGACAAGGAGATTCCTGGCACTTGCTGGCCAGCCTAGCCTAGCCTAGAGGGAGGTCTCCAGGCCAATGGGGAATCTTGTCTGAAAAAAGAGAGCAACAAGGTCGATTCAACTAAGCAATGTCCTCTATCTTTCATATATTCATTCATGTGCATGTGAACCTGCACATACACGAACAGACACACATATACACATCCAGGCACATACACTATCTAACACAGCATCTAAGTGCTCATTGGCTCAGGTGTCCTGTATCTTTAATCCCCGTGGTTTTCTGGTAATCTTAGAACGACTTTTTAGATGGGGGAAGTGATCCTCAGCATAGCAGGAGCTGGCCCATTCTCTTAGCTAGGTAGCAGCTGAGCTGAGCTGTTGAGCTGTCTTCATCAGCATCTTCATGAGCTGTCTTCATCTGCTGTCGGACAACCCTAGCAAATGGCTCCGTCTGGGTCATGATCTCTCCTGGCTTTGGATATCTGTGCCTCCTTCCTTCCAGTCAGTTCCTGGCAGTATCTCCCCCTGCAGACGACCGACCGTGCCTGCCTCTACCCCACCTCACCATCCTGGTGTCTGGGGATCTGGATGCACATGCCCATGTACGTGTGTACAGACCAGGGCAAGATGTCAGGTGTCCTCTCATACCCTCAGCTGGCCTCATCCCTTTGAGATGGAGTCTCTAGTGGAAAGTGGGTGGAGCTGGCCTATGAAACCCACAAGCCCAGCAATCACCCTGTCTCTTCTTACTCCTACTGCGAGGGTTCCAGCCATGCAGGTGGTCATACTGGCTTTTTAGGTGGGAGCTAGGGATTGAGACGTCATCTTCGAGTTTGCTCAGCAGGTCCTCTTACTCAGCAAGCCATCTCCCCAGCCCCGCCCCCCCAATCTCACCGTTCTGAAGCAGAGGTTCTGGTCTGCCTGGAGCTGGCCAGTCCAGGGTTTTCAGCTACAGAGCTGGCCAATGAACTCCAGGGCTCCACCTGCCCCTCCTCTCCAACTCTCGGATTACAAATTTTTAAAAAGTATGTTATTATTATTATTATTATTATTATGATTATTAATGTGAGGTATGGAAACTGAACTCAGGTCCCAATGCTCACGTGACAAATACTTTACTGACTGAGTCGTCTTGCAGCTCCAAAAAAGGTGCCCTTTCTGGGAGGAAGGTGCTTGAGCTTGGGGCAAAAGCTCCAAAAAGTTGGTAATTTCGCTGGTTGGGTTTCTATCAACTTGACACAAACTGAGATATATCCTGGAAGAGGGACTCTTAACTGAGACAATGCCTCCATAAGATTGGCCTATGGGCAAATCTGTGGACTATTTTCTTGATTAATGATTGATGTGGGAGGGCCCAGTCCTTTGTGGGTGGTGCCACACCTGGGCAGGAGGTCCTTCCTGAGTTGTGTAAGAACACAGCCCTAGGAAGCAAGCCAGTAAGCAGTATTCCTCCATGGCCTCTGCATCAGTACCTGGCCTGACTTCCCTGGATGATGGACTACAGGCCTTGAGATGAAATAAACCCTTTCCTCCTCAAGTTGCTTTTGGTCATGGTGTTTTATCACAGCAACAGAAAGCTAACAAAAACACATGGTCCCCCCGAGGCCTCTCTATTCATGAATCAGTTCTGAAGCGGATCCCTCAGCTCTCCTTTGGGGTCCCTGGCACTGGGACGCTATCAGGATTTACTCATTCAGAAGTGACTTCTGGCTGAGCTCCCGTGACATACAGGGCCAGCTGGAGTCCCTTCTATAATTCTCTCTTGGGCAGCTCTGACATCTCTCCAGCCCGTCCCCACTTCCTATATAGTCAAACCAGGCCCCGGACCTGCCTTGCTTTGATGCCTTTGTCCCAGCCTCCCTGGAAACTATGCCCCTTCTGTCATTAAGCTCTCCCTTAAAGCCTCTTCGTCTAAGGTTGGTCACTGATGCAGCTCTGAACAAGCTTTCCTCGCTGTGGTCCAGCACCCACCCGGGTGATTGTCTGTTCTCCATCAGGATTGTCTGTGGCCTGGGCTGGTCCTGCCTACCTCAGGAGACTTCGAATATGCAGGGTTGTAAAGTTCCAGGTGCAGATGACATCTAAATTGTGTCCCGTCCTCCTCGGGGAGCAGATCCAACTCCCCAATTCCTGCGGAGGAATAGATTTGCCACCCCATCGGACCCTGCTTGTTGGCCTGCATGAACTACCCCCAGGTTTCTGGTTCGCTTCATACCTGTGTTCTTGGTCTCTCCATGCTAGGCCTGGGCTTCTGGGTACAGGGCCCTGGATGGCTCTCACAGGTCCAGTCAGGGAGGAGAGGGTGGTACGTCCCAGCTGGGGCCTGAATGTGTCCCCGCACAGAGCCTCTGAACACTGGAACACAGGCCTTGAGAAACCTGGGCACCAACAAGGTTCCAAGAGCAAACAAGGGGTGAAGTATTTCAAAACCTGGTCTTTCTCCAGGACCGGCCCTTCAGAGGGGCCCAAAACACACAGCTCAGTGTTTGCACTTCAAAGAGAGGGAGGCCCAGCCAGGCTCTGCGGGTAGCCAGGTCTTCCCTGTGTCAACAAGGGAAAAGAAAACAGCCCAGCCGTCTGGCCACCCTGACAAAGGGGTTTTCCGACCAACTGGGGCTGGAGGGGGGTGGGGGAAGGAGCTGCAGGCTCCCCTGGGCCGTACAGCAAATTCTGGATACCTCGGGGCTTTCTTGGTGCTCACAGCAATCTCCAGGGAATTCCCCGAGAACGGTGACATCTCCAGCTCCATCTCTGCCTGGGATGAGCTATGCTCCTGCTCTCTCTAATCTGGATAATATCAATCGGTCATACTGTTGTCCCTGCTTACCGGATGGGAAGACTGAGGCTCAGTAAGGGATAGAACTGGGTTTCAGCACAGCCCACCCTGGGACCAGCACCTGGGCAGGGATAGTTTTGAATGAAGTCCAACACAAACTCATGAGCTCAAATAGGATATTTTCCTGGCTTGTAGCTCAATTGCATGGGTCTGGGACATGAACTTTATAGATGTCAACCTAGTTTAATAGTGTTAAAGGTAGGGCATTCCTGGTTACAGCTTGCTCCTTTCCTGCACCCCTCCGTTTATGGTCCACTGGGAGCTGCAGAGAGAAATCGGACGCAGCCTCTGCCTCCAAGGAGCTGTGAGCCAAGGGGAAGATGGCTCTGTAGCCCAGTGGTCACCATGAGAGAGCATAGGAAGGCTCGAAGGCTCGGTTGGATCCCGGGGCCTGGGGTAGGGCATGGAAGCACTTGCTTCTTCAGAGCGATGCCTAGAAGACTCAGTGTGTGCCAAGTAAGGAGTGGGAACCGCAGCCTTGTACCAGGCAGGCCCTGCCAGCTGTTTGTTGTGACCCCAGGGTGGGTACAGGCTGCAGACAGAGAACTCTCAGGCCTGAGGTTAGATGGAGTAGTGAGTGACACCTCGGGGACTCAAGGGACTTTGGGAACGCCTAGGCCTCTGTGAGAGCTACAGTCCCGTGCACTAGAAAGACCCCATCGTGCACGGCAGCCCAGAGAACCACAGTGACCATCTCTCAAGGCAAAAGGCAGACGGTAGCACGCGCTAACTCCAGTGTGCCCAAATCTCGCCAGAGTCTCTTTTTCTGTGCCCTGCCCCTGCAGGACCCATGACGACAGGACAGTGGGACACCTCTCTATGTGTGCCAGGAGGATGGACTGCTTTGTGGTACGAGCTGGAAGGGTTCTTTTACTTCCCTCTCAGCAGACCTGGAGGTGGACAGGGAGGGCTATGAATTCCTGGCTGGAACAGAGCTCCTGGGTGGAGATGAAGGCGCCCCAGATCCGTTCATTTCGGGGCTATAAACTAGAGATAATTACCCCTCTCCTGGCTCCACACTGGGGTTACCAGGAACATCAAATGAAGTAGCAAGCCTGGAAGTGTTCTGCCCTACCGCTTCAAGGACCTGGGCACCATCTAACCCAGTTCACTCGTATTCCAGGAGAGGAAACAAGTTCAGAGTGGCTTCAACTTGCCCAAGTCCAAGGCAGAAGTGTCTCCTCTCCCCCTCACCACGCGGCTGCTGCTATGAATCAGAGGCCTTGCAACATTTTGTCACTGAGGAAAAAAAAAAAGAAATTCAACCATTACCCCACTGACCTTTGGCTCAGAGCATCTCCTTGCCTTCAAAGGAAAAGAGGAAATTTAAAAAAAAAACCAAGGGCCGCCAACCACGGAGCAGTTAATCCCAGGAACAACCAGCCACGCTCGCTGGGGGTTGGGAGGTGGGGTGGGGAGCCCACCTTGATGGAAACTGGCTTCCCTGCTTTCTGCCAACCAAATGTGGTCTGTTCTTGGTGGCTTGGTGGTCAATGTCTTCCTGTCACCAGGCTCCTCTAAATCACCTGGGAGGTTGTTTTGACATTTGATTAGCCACAGCGTGTTACTTGTGAGTGCTGGAGCGAGCCAGCTCTTTGCAGTCAGGGCGCTGAGTGCTTTCGCCTGTTAGAGATAGGGCTGTGTCGGGAGGGAGAGCGAAGGTGGGCAGGGCTCCAAGAGGGAAGATAACTCGGCTGTTGGGAGAAATTAAGACGGAGAAAGGAAGTGGGGAGTGAAGGCAAACGAAAGCCAGGTCTGACGGTACCCGTGACTCATAAATTTCGTTGATACTAGGGATGTGACATCCCTGCTCCCCCTTAGTTGGTAAACCCCCTGTCCTCGGGACGACCCTGGGGGAGGAGTAGGGAGGGACAGCCGCTGGAAAGCCCAGATAACTTCTAGGAGGGGCTTACAGGAAACATCCTACAAAACGTAAATTTTAGGTTAAATTCATTCAGGGCAGAAGACCGACCCTGGAGGAATGCAGGGGGCGGGCGGGGTGGGGCGGGGCAGTAGTGGAGGTGGGACAGATGTTGAATGGACTCCAGGTCTTTGAATGTGATTTCTTTTTTTTTTTTTTTTTGGTTTTTCCAGACAGGGTTTCTCTGTATAGCCCTGGCTGTCCTGGAACTCACTTTGTAGACCAGGCTGGCCTCGAACTCAGAAATCCGACTGCCTCTGCCTCCCGAGTGCTGGGACTAAAGGGGTGTGCCACCACGCCCCGGCTTTGAATGTGAATTTTTGAGCAAGACTGCTCTAGTGAATTTAGTCCCAACTGTTTACCAGAGGCACTCTCTCTTTTGAGAATGAGAGTGCCCTGTATTCCAGTCTGGTCTCGAACTCCCTACATAGCTGAGGATGACTTTGAACTCCTGTCCTACCTCCCAAGGACTGGGATGACAGGTGTGCCCCATTAGCCCTGGTCTCATGCAGTGCTAGGGATTGAACCTGGGTTGTCCTCATATTCCACCCACTGAGGCACAGCCCAGCCCCCTTCATTATTCTTAACCAGCATGAATACCCTGGTAAAAGAAATTGAACTGGCCATGTGACTTGGGTCTCACCTACATCTCAACCCTCAGAGTTCGACGCACCTTCCTTCCCTAGAGTCTAAGTTTAGGTCCGTGTGTGATTCTGAGCAGGGCTTTTGAAATGTTGGCAGTCACTCAGGAGTCCCACACTTTCTGCAAACTCAAGGCTGAGTGGCAGCTGCTAATCCAGTGCCATGTCCCACATCCCCCATGTCCCATGCCCCAGGCCTGATCCCATGTTGGAGAGAAGACAGTTGAGGGCGGGGGGGGGGGATGGATAGTGGAGAAAAGAGAAAGGGCCAGGCTGAGAAGCAAGGGATGAGTGTGGGCCCAGAATGTGAGAGGGGGAGAAGTGGGTGAATGTTACAGCAGGGGGCTTCTCAGAAGTTTGGATTCACTAATACTGCCTGTCAGCACTCCAAAGCTCTGTGACATTCCTGTCAGACTCATGTGTGTAGAAAGGCTACCTTCTCTCGGCAAGGGAAGGCCTCATTAGACAGAGGGACCAACTTCAGAGTCCTTAGGTGTGCACCCCCCAGTAAGGCCGACTGGAGAACACCAAAACCAGGTGTAGAGGGTCCACAGGATTCCAGAAAGCAGGCCTGTCATATAACTCAGAGGCAGAGACTGTCATGCCTAAGCTCAGGTGGTAACTCCAGTGACTCTCATCCTAGCCCCAGGCCTACAGTGGACACCTCAGAGCGACTATCATCTGGTTAATGGCAACTTGCTCAGCACTGCACACTGGGTGCAGAGTTTGACTCTAGCCAAGGCTAGACCCTGAGCACTTAGCAGGTGGAACAGTGTCCCTGGCCATTTGGATGACTCTGTTTAAACACACACTTACAGGACTGGAGAAAGAGCTCAGGTGGGACAATGCTCGCCTAGCCTGCACGAAGCCCTTTATTCAGCCTCCAGCACTTCTAAACCAGGTGTGAGAGTGTGGGTCTCTATTCCCGGTACATGGGAGCTGAAGACAGGTGGATCAGGGGTTCTAGGTCATCCTTGGTTACACAGTCAGTTCAAGGTCAACATGGGATACATGAGACCTTGGGTCCCTCGTAGGACAGAACAGATCCAGTGATACATGGGGTCAGCGCTCAAGACTTTCAAAACGGTGACCTAGTGAGTTAACACGGGCACCAAATGCAGGACCTGTTGAGAGCAGGCTGCCAAGCAGGCCAGCACTAGAGAAGTAGACATGTCACCTTCCCTAGTTTCAGGGTCCTGAGAGAACAGGGAGAGTAATTGTGTGGTACGGTGCGGTGCGGTGTGGTGCAGTGGAGGCCTATCTCAGGCCGTTGTGTATTCTCAGCATGCCCAGGAGAGCACCTCAGGGGGACAGCATGAGAGTGACATGAATGTCACAGACCAGGTCATCTGGCCGCGAGCCAGGCATTTTCTAAGCATTTCTGAATATTAAACACTTAGCTCCTTATAGCCTTGTGCTGGGCAGAGTCCCGGTGCTGGCTGAGCTCATTTCCCAGGTTCATGACTTGGGAGAGGCATGATTTTCCTCTTCAGAGCAGCCCCAGAAGTTTGCCTGCTGCAGTGCCACGCACCTTCCACACAGGTGACCTCCATGAACCAACTTCAGGAGGACAGCATTGTCCTCAAGTTTTTTGGGGGTCCGGTCACGTGCTAAAATGAGCTAATGAAGCAGTGATGGAGCCGTGGGCTGCTGGGACTCGGGTGGGGTGCTGCATGGAAGAGGAGGGAGAGGGTGAGGATGGTAAAAACAGACGCATTGCAGCTTTCCCGTTATTAAAGGGGGAAACATTGAAAAGCAGTATTAGAGGATATATACAGGGGAGAAAGCCCTCCGCTGTCGCTGTACCCCAAGGCTACTGCTCTTAATGTTTTAAGTGTTCCCCGCTACTCTTAGGGGAGGGAGGGAAAGCGTACCCTCTTACAGTGCAGGAGAAATGAAAAAGAGATCTAATGTTTGTCGGAAGCACCCTGGCAACAGCTCCCGAAATAAAAATAATAAAATAAAGTGCGTACACCCCTTCAGCCTCTCAGTCTCACTCCTGGGAATCTAGCCCAGGGAGATAAAAACCCCATCAGGTATAAACATAAGGACAGGGATGCTTACTGCAGCATTATTTAAGTGGTGTGTGTGTGTGTGTGTGTGTGTGTGTGTGCATGCGCGCGCGNACACACACACACACACACCACAGAGCACAGTGATACCTTTGTTAGGAGACTGTTGAGTACATGATAGTGCATAAACTCATTGAAAAGAATCGGTACCAGGTAACTGTGGATGGGGAAATAATGTTGACAGAGAGCAGCAAGATGCAGGAACACGTGTGTAGCATGATCCACATTTTGAATAACACTATGGTCTGTTTTTTCCATTTCTTATTAAAGTCGATTTAGGACTGGACCCGCAGAAGGGTATATACTAAGTTAACTCCGTGGCCTAGTTAGCACTTTTTGTTGACTTGAGACAGCCAGACTCGAGTCATCTGAAATGAAAGTCTGGGTTGAGGGATTGCCTAGATCAGACTGGCCAGTGAGGAACTGGCTTGAGCATCAATTGATGTAGGAGAGCCTCGCCCACTGTGGGTGGAACCATCCTTAAGCAAGGTGAGAAGTGGGCTGTCTAAGGAAGGTAGCTGAGTATAGATAAGTCTGCAAGCAAGCCAGTAAGCAGAATCCCTTCATGGTTTCTGCTTGAGTCCTGGACCTGAGTTCCCTCAGTGATGGATTTGGACCTGTTAGTATAAGCCAAATAAACCCTTTTGCTTCCAAGTTACTTTGGGTCAGAGTGTTTATCACAGTGACAGAAAAGAAGTTGTGATACGTGGTTGTCAAAGAGAGGGAATTGAAGGGAATCTGGGCATGAGTGGACACAGACATTGTTACAGAGATGACAGTGTGAAAACAGGAGGAGATGGAATTCTTAGACAAAAATGGAAAAAAAAATAAACTACATAGTCTCCCTGCAGCTGAGTCCCAGCTTGCTTCCCAGTCTGGGTAGCCTGGAAACAAACACTGGAACACATTCCTATACAGCACACAGGAAGCCAGCCCCTGGTTCAGGACCCACAGATCTGCAGGCCCCCGTGTTTCAAGTTCTTTCCACCTCTCTGGTACTGTGTCAGTCATTTGGAGATTCTTTCTAAAGTGACCATTGCCTGCCAAGCCTAATGGGACTCTCCAACTACTGCTACTAAGAATGTCACTGTCCCCACAGTTCTCAAAACCTGAGGCATGGCCTCCGTGAAAACTGCTGGAGCTCCGTGCAAGACCTGCACATACGGTCTGCTTTGATTCCTTCGCCCTGGGGCTTTTAGGCGTCATGCAACAGGAAGTTAGGCTAATCCAGACAACAAGGGAAGAAGCTGGAGAAGTGCTGGCCCCTGAGCAGCTGTGGTGGTGGTGGGGGAGCCCACCCTCACCTTCCCCATCTTTGCTTAAGAGTCTATTGGTCCTGTACTTCATCCCTGGCCTTAGCAGGGCAATGGAATGGAGGGAGGGAGCCTGTTCTCTCACCCCAGTGAGCCACAGCCTTCACAACAGCTCAGAGGACTTGGTGGTGCTGGGGGAATGGAATGGGAGACTAGAGGCTCAGAGATGTCACTGACTACTTAAAGCTGCCTCACCCAGGCTGAGGGTAGGGAGAGGAGTTGAGTTGCTTTTCACTTAAGATTCGTAGGGTCATAAGTAACAGAAAGTAGTTCAAGTTAACTTTGTCATGAAAGGAGCTTTGGCCCAGTGAAACACAAACTCACAGAACTCAAGGCCCTATGAAGAGCCAGTAGTAACCACCTCCTCCTTGGCCTGTCTACTTAACCCTGCCTCTCCAGCCCGCTTCCCCACTGATTGTCTAAGTCTCTCCTCCAGGCTCTCTCTCCAGATGACTGTTTGACTGTCTGCCCTTCCTGCCCGTATACCTGGAACACTTCCAGCCCACAGTGCCTTCCTTTACATTTCCCCATGTCTGAGAAAACAGCCTGTTTGACTCTCAAACTCAATTATACATTTCCCAAAGACTGGAGTTGCTGTGCGTGGGTGTGACACTCACCTTCGCTCCAACCAGCATCGGGCTGACAGGCAGGGGCAGTGTAAAGATGGCAGCCAATGAGCCTGGGGCTGGGCGAGAACCCCTGATCCTGGGCAATGGGAACCCAGGAGAGAAGAGAGAGAGAAAACCAAGGCTGAAGTGCTGACTCAAACCGAGAGTGTCTCTAAAACCACAGAACATCAGCAACCAAAAAATATGGACACCCTATAGGGGATCAGAGCAAGGAACAGGAAAGTGAAAGAACCAGGTTGGGGGCAAACAGGAAGCCACAGCTCTGTTCACAAACTCAGTAATGTACTGAGCCTTAGCAGTTACACTGGGCTGAAATGTGGAGATGGGTCAGCCTGGCTTCACAGGCCACACAGGGAGCTGACATTTACAATGGAGCTGGAGAAAATTGGAAATTAATTCTTACCATTCTCAAAGTAATATAAATAAATCTAAATGGCTTGGGATGCAAACTAGCCGGCCCCTGCTTCTGAGAGCACACCCCTCTGTTACTCTCCAAGGAAAGCAGTTTCACAGGCCTTAATCGCTGCTTCAGTCATAAAGCCAATTCTTTGTTCTGTGTTTCTTTCCTTTTGTATACTGTGCATGTGTGTGTGTGTGCGCACACACATGCAATGCAACGCTGTGTTGAGGTTAGAGGACAGTTTGGGTAGGTCTCAGGGATGGAACTCAGACATCAGATTTACCAGCAAATGCCTTTACCTATTGAGCTTGTCTATAGGCCAGATTCTCTTCTCTTCTCTTCTCTTCTCTTCTCTTCTCTTCTCTTCTCTTCTCTTCTCTTCTCTTCTCTTCTCTTCTCTTCTCTTCTCTTCTCTCCACCCTTCCTCCCCCATTTTTTGGGGGGGACAGGGTTTATTTGTGTAGCCTTGGCTGTCCTGAAACTCCCTCTGTAGATCAGGCTGGCCTGGATCTCACAGATCGACCTGCCTCTGCCTATCTAAGTGCTGGGACCATGGGTGTGTGTCACTGCTGCCCAGTTGCAGGCCTTGTATAGTGAGGGACTGGGTCTGACCCCCGCTCCCCACTCCCATTTATTGTCATAGGCTTCTAATGCCCTGCTGTGAGGCTGCCCCCATGACCTATTGACCTCTTGATTTGGTCACCGAGGACTTCACTACTGTACCTGCTCAGAAGTTCCCACCTGGTGCTGTCTGTTACAGTCTGGGACTGTGTTTACATTACCATGGCTGTGACAACACCGTTACCCTATGACTAAGATTCTGTTCCCTCTGGTACGTCATCATCAGTTTGGTTTTCCTTGATATGACATCTCTTTGCCTCTGTCATCTGCTCAGTTTTCTCTGCTCTAAGAACTGCACGGAATGTCTACCAATATTGCTTTCTAAGCGTCTAAAACAACAGCCTGGATAGTATTCAGATTTTGCCTCCAAGCCTCCCCCACCTCATCCCTCGGTTGTACTTCTGTGGCTGTTACTGGTAATCAGGGTGTGGGCCGGGTGTTTTCAGGTTCTCAGCTCTTTACTCAAGGAGTTGAAGTAAAGGCTCACACTGATTGCCCGCATAGCAAGGACCTTTGACTCAAAGCAAAAACTATAGAACGGGTCAGAATATTTTGCAAGCCACATGGAAGGGAAGTGCTCAAGCCCTCGGATTACTGTGTGGGCTTCTCCTTTATGTAGCTGAAGAGAAGGTGTTTGGCTGCTAGGGGTTGGATGAGGACAATGTTATGTTTTGATTGATAGATTCAATCATCTGTTTTCCCATCATGCATTAGATTTTATTCATCTGCATACCCAGTTATTTACAAGCATAAGATAGTAAATAAAAGACTCTCCTTTAGAAGTTCACTTGAGGACACAGTTTAATCTTACCATAGGTGTACCCTAAACCAGTTCAGGCTAGATTGGTCCTCCTACTCTTAGACCAGGATTTAACAGAGAAACAGAAACTGTCCAAGGCTGATAGTTGTTAGAAAGGGTCATAGCCTGACATAGGTGGGTTTCTGAGGTTGCTAGGAGCAGTATTTGAAAGGAATGGGTGGTCTGTGTAGTGTGGCGGTGAAGGAGCTGAGCTGCTGGTACAGTCTTAGAGGAGGGGATGCCAGAGCCCAGTGTAAGCAGAAGGCCAAGCTTCCCCTGGTGCTTGCCTGCCTTAAGCAGGTCCCTGATTGTCTAGTGCTTCCGGCCCACTCCGTCCCAGACTTCTGAAATGCTACCAGCTGCCCTGGGGGGGTCTCCCTCCTGGGTCCACCAGGTTCCCATTTCTTTGTTTATGCTCTTGTTTGTCTGAGGCACATGCTATGGTAACTTCCTAAGAAGAGGTCCATGGGATTCCTTGCTGGTCTGAAAGGCGCCTCTTCCGTATTCACGCTTGACTTACGACCGGGTTAAGTACAGACTTCGGCTGGAAATGACATTCCTGTCACGTGTTGACATCTTGACGCCCTTGTCTTCTGTAGTTCCAAATGAAGTCAGACACCATGGCGGCTGCGCGCTGCAGTGGAGGTGAGAGAATCCTGAGAGGGGAGCTGCCCCTTCTGGGGACTTTTCACCACCTTCAGCTCCCCACAGCTGTGGAGTTTTGCAGGTTAAGGTTTTCAAACTAGGAGTCTCTCGGGAATTCCTAAGAGAGATCCATGTTTCTCACTGGTCTCTGAGGGCTGTGGCTTTAGCTTCCCCTCCTCTGTTGAGTTCTGAGCCCTCACCCCTCTGCTTTCCAGAGCCAGGTAGTTAGGTCTCATCCACAGATGTCACAAACCACTTCAGACTCTGCCTTTTACTCTTCTTCTTCCTTTATTGCTAACTTAAAGGACTGTTGCTAGCTGGAGAAGGGCAAGATACATTTGACTATGTTTCACCGGATTGGAACCGTGAGTTCTTTTTCCTACTGTTAAAGCATCTCCTTTCCCATGTAACTGTGAGTTTTATGGACTTCTTTCTTTATTGTGATATAATATTTTATATCTAGTCAAGAAGACACGGGATGGTTACTTAACCAGCAAGTCCCTTGTGGCTCTGTATGTATTTGGCTTTATTTTACCCCAGCAAGAAACACCTGTGCACGTGTGTATTTGCATCCTTGCCTTGGGGTGGCTTCGGAGGATATGAACCTTTGTAAAAACCGTGACACATCCCACCAGGCTGCCATCCAGAAACGCTCACACCTGTGGGAAAGAGAAGGAAACATTGTCTCGAGAAACCAAGTTAGTTTTTTGGTGACTACCTGTGTTTAAAATTCAGATCTCCTGTGCTCAGTCCTGGCAACCATGTGCTAGAGAATCCAGGGAAGCTGACAAAGGTGTGTGTGTGTGTGTGTGTGTGTGTGTGTGTGTGTAAGATTTATTTATTTTATATATGTGAGTACACTATTGCTGACTTCAGACACACCAGAAGAGAGGGTCAGATCCCATTACAGATGGTTGTGAGCCACCATGTGGTTGCTGGGAATTGAACTCAGGACCTCTGGAAGAGCAGTCAGTGCTCTTCACTGCTAAGCCATCTCTCCAGGCCAAAGCTGTCCATTCTTGCTAAGAAATGTCTGTGTATGATTGTCTCAACCAGTGAGAAGAAGAATACTGAAGGAAGAAAAGAATGTGGTCCCTTTCCTCCCTACCCTTCCTTATCCCCCGCTTTCCCTTGTCTACCCCTCCCATCCCTCGTGTCCATTGAACTGGGATAGGTTCTTGCTATGTATTGAAGCCTAGCCTGGAACTTGCAATCCTCCTGCTTCAGCCTCCTGAATTGCTTCAATAATTGGAGCCACAGGTATGTACCATGGTAACCTCTGGGTCTGAACCCAGAGCCTGGAATATGTTAAGCAAGCTGACCAGGCTGGCCTTGAACTCACTGCCTTCTTATCTCAGCCTCCTGAGTACCTAGGATTATAGGCTTGTACCAGCATGCCTGATTCCAGCTCCCTTCTTCACAGGGTTCCATTTTGCAGATGGAGAGACAGGGCCCAGAGAGAGAAAGGAGCCAGTATAGGGCTAGGGTCACAGAAAAGCCCATTCAGGTTGGTAAAGAGTCCAGGGTACTGGTGTTGCCTAGTTAAGGAAATCTCTCTGAGTCAGGCAGGTCTGGAATGTGACTGGTACTCAAAGCATCTTGCTTGTTACAAACAATGTCAGAGGCAGGACAGGGCTAACAGTGGCTTACCTCCAGCCCAGTGCTCTCTGGAGGAATCGATAAGGCACTTAGCAGGAAGCACTGCTGGATGAGCTGTAAACTGGGGCTCCTAGTGCCTGTGGTTGTGAGAGGCCTTCCTGTGATAAGCTCTGACTGGGCATTGACACTCTGATCGAGGGTCCCCAAGAGCCCAATGGCTGACCTTTGGGTGCCCCTCCCCATGCATAAAGTATTGTTTTGATTCTTATGAGGTCTTTTAGACCCCCCTAACTGACCATGGCTTTGTAGAACCAAGAGGTTTAAGTTGGGAATGGATGGACGTGCGGAAATAGGGCTCCTGTATCACCTTTTTTCCCTCAAAGCCTGGAGCTTCTCACAGGACTCTCTGTACTCCACAAACTGAAGGGACGGGCTTTGATGCTACCTGTCTGCAGACAGCTTCACGCCACCTTTAAGCCTTGAGCGTAGCACACTGAGCCCCAAGGACCTTCTCAGTACAGCAGAAGGCGTGATTGTGAACACGTGAGATTGCCAACAATTTTTCTCCCCCACACTCAAGAGTGTGAACCTGGCCCCTCAGAGGTAAGTTCTCTACCACAGAACTACATCCTATCCCAGGTCCTTATTTAGTTTTCGAGACAGGATTTCAAAAAAAAGAAGTTGCCCAGTCTGGCTGTGGTCTCTCTCTGTTGATGGCCCAGGTAGGGCTTGAACTTACCGTACTCACCATCCTGGCTCCCAACTCGACCTCCCTCGTAGGTGGGATAATAGGCCAATGCCATCAGGCCCAGTCTGAAGTTGTTTTTGTTTGTTTGTTTGTTGAAACAGGGTCTCAAGTACTGTAGAGGGGCCTCAAACTTACTACATGACTGAGGATAATCTTGAACTTCTGTTCCTCCTGCCCCTACCTCTGAGTATTGGGATTACAGGCACACACTACTACATCTGGTTTATGTGGTGCTGGGGAGAGGACCCAGGATCTCATGTATGCTAGGCAAACTCTCTACCAACTGAGCTACTCCTCCAGCCCCTTTACAGTCATTTTTGAAAATAGAAACAACAGATCTCATAGGGACCCAGATTCTTTTTCTTTTTTTCTTTTCTTTTCTTTCTTTCTTTCTTTTTTTTTTTTGTTTTGTTTTGTTTTGTTTTTCGAGACAGGGTTTCTCTGTATAGCCCTGGCTGTCCTGGAACTCACTTTGTAGACCAGGCTGGCCTCGAACTCAGAAATCCACCTGCCTCTGCCCCCTGAGTGCTGGGATTAAAGGTGTGCGACACCCCGCCCAGCTAGGGATCCAGATTCTAATGCCACCTGCCATCCAACACCAGGAGGATAGAACACAGTCCTCTGCACTTAATGCCGAGTACGCGTCTGAAATGAGGTAATTAGTGACATCAGCAATGTCCTCTAGGCCCAGGGCTAAGGTGAGGAAAAGAACGGCGGCAGTGATGAACAGGCCGACTTGCTGCTGGCGTCCATTCACAGCCTCTCATCCAATCACCGTTGCCAGGGAGCGTTGGCTGATCTCCATCTCCCAGACCAGGGCACTGAGGTACAGAGAAGTGAAGTGGATGGCTCCAGACCACAGAGGTGGTCAAGCTGGGACTGCAATCTAGATTCTACCTCTGGGGCTCACGGCTCACCCTGAACCACTCTGCCCTTCCTGAGTTCCAGTGAAGGAGGAGACCGGGTGTTCAGGATGTAGTGGTCTTTCCCTCACTTTTAAAATTCAGAATGTAAGCGAAGCTATTCAGAGCTACCCCCCGATGAATGAATGCATCTCTGGTGTATGTTGTTTGGTGTGTGTTTACAAAGTCATAGAAACCATCAAACTGCTCTGAGGGGGAAGTCTTGTCTCCAGTTTACAAAACAAACTGAGGCCCAGAACAGTTCTAGGACCTAAGGTCACACCTTGGGAGACGGAGCAGCTGGATCCGACTGCAAGCGTCCAAGGCTCTAAATCCTGTACTTTTCTCCACGCTGGGCATCCTCTTCCTATGCCCAGGGCCACAGTGCCACCTGTGTGTGGGCACATCCAAAAGACAAAGGGGGCACCTTTTCATTCTGTCCACCCTGTGTGCACTCTGCCTGCACACGGAGCCCAAGAGCAGTCCATCCCTGGATCACCCTGCATCAGGCTTCCCAGTACCCTCATCCCCCAGCGCACACATGCCACAGCCCTGGGGGGAGGCAGAGGCCCTCCTTGCTCAAAATAGCTCTGTGCTATTAGCTGCATTTAATTGAAGGTGTTTCGAGGGCAGCCTCCACCGAGCCCGAACCAAATGGAAAATGACACACTGTCAAATTAATGTCCCCAGACCATGATAAATGGCTGGGCTTTGTGAGTAATGCTTCCATTTCTTGTTTTAAAGGGAAGGATGTAGCCAGCCTCTCTATGTCTGTCCCTGTTGGGGAAAGGTCAGGGCCGTCCTCAGGATAAATAGCAGTCCTGCTAGCCGGCCTGCCTGGGTTGGGCTTCTGCCTTCTGCCTTCTGCTGTGGTCTGAGTCCTTTCTCTTCCTGTCTCTTGAGGCTTTAAGATTTTGAACAGCTTGTGAACCTCCAGGCCAGCATCCATGGTGGAAGGAGCTGGAGATAAGGTTAATCCTTCCCAGAGCCCGCACTTTTACCTCGAAGAGAGCAGTCACTCTGTTATCTTATATGATTAGTTGGCACACCAGATCTGCTCCTGACCTCCAACTGCACCCCACCCCCACCCCACCCCCACCCTGGGCCGCTGGTTTCAGCTACACAAATTCCACAAACCTACCCTGCATACTGCAACCTCTCGGGCAGGTAAGGGTACAGTTGCCAGTCTGCACTGTGCCAGGCTTTGCCCCTGTTCTGGAGGACACAGACAGCCCTGGACAACAGGAGCTGGGCAGGTCCTTTCAGCCAGCTGTAGGATCTCCTGAAAAGAGTTGTTTTAGAACAGAACTGTCAGGCAAGGCCACAAGCAAGACACAGACAAGATGGCTTAGCATGAGCACCATCCTCGCTTCCTTAAATCTTGTCCTTGGAGGATGCTCGTAGGGTAGGGGGAAGCTTAGCTCCCCCCCTCATTGAGACACCCCTCTGTTACCCACCACACAGTGCCTTTTCGGATGACAGGTATCCTCACCCCCGCCCCTATCCCCCCCCACCAGTACACACACGCCCCCCCCCCACACCTTTGTTGAACCACAGATGTGCTTATGGTGATCTTTGGCTAAGCCCTGTTGTTAGTGCCAACCTTGGCCACAGGGCCAGGCACAGTGATGGAAGAGCCAGCTCAGAAATCATGTTACTAGAGCAAGGGTGTTGGACCTGTTTGTTCTGCTTGGGGAACGCTGCAGAGGGGTGGTGTGAGCTGACTGCCGAAGGAGAAGCAAAACAAGCAGGCAAGCTTTGGAAAAAAAAAAAATAAAGAAAGAAAGAAAAGAAAGGAATGCAGAATCTTCCAGGGAACAAGAGCCTGAACAGAAGTCTTGCAGGGGTGGGCGGTGGGGTGAGCAGGGCTGAGGCTGTGGCTTGCATCAACAGACCTTTCCAAGTCTCCCGGAAAGGCTGACTAGGATGCTAGGGACGTGGCAGTGCCCCAGGTCACATAGACTGTAAAGGGCCTGCCCATTGGAGGTTCAAATCTAGCTCCTTCTATCTTTCCATCTGCCCACCTATCTGCTCCTCTGGGCTCAGCCTCCCCCCCCCCACAACCCCTCCTGTGACTGCCTGAGACAATATTGAGGGCACAGTCGCTCTCCTAGCTCCATTATCGCCAACTCCTTTGCCGCCAGGGAACGGACCATCAGTCCCTGATGATACATCGCAGAAAATTGGTTGTCAGGCCAATAAATGTATCCGATTGGATTTTTGACATTGGGCTAACCCATCCGCAAGGCATTTGATTAAAGTGCTAAGAGGCTGTAGCTGGGCAGAGCCTGCCCTGAGTCTGTCCTAAATAGGCACTGTCTCCTCTCCAGGCCCCTCCCTGCCTGTCTGCCGCTCATCCCCTCCTCTCTCATTTCCATCCTTCACTGCTCTGTAAGGGTCCAGCTTAATCAGGGCTCCCTGAGGAGAAAGGGACAGCCAGTTTGGCTGGAGAGGGATCACTTTTGCTTGGCTGCTGCTGGGGTGGTTCCCGGGCCCCAGGATCCTTGTCTGGAACCCTGTCTGGGCCGCCTTTCCTCCCAGGTCTGGGCTGTCAATAGGCACCAGTCACCAAGGCCATCCTTCCCCGGGGAGTGGAGTAAAACGAGGCCCTCTTATTACCCAAATGGTTTTCAGAGCTTCTCAGGCCCCTCTCCCTAGCTAAGTGGGTGAGTCTGTGACCCATTTCCCAACCTACAAAGATAGAACCATGAACCTGGGTGGAGCCCCCCCACCCCCACACACACATACTTTCATGACTTGAATCAGAAATAGTGGGGCTGATTAATTGGGAAGCATGGGACCTATTACTGGTTTGCCATTGAGGATGATGTAATCACAGTGGGTGATGATGTAATGTACCCTAGTGTTGGGGGGGGGGCTCGATCAGGGAACATACTGTTCCATTCTCTGTAGCTTGGGCCCTTAGACATTTTAATTATTGGAATTACTATGGAGAAAACCTTATTGTGAATCCATCTCCATTAGCCCGTTTTCTTCTTTCTCTAATCTCTCCCTTTCTTATTGCAATTTTTCCTCTCTGAGGTTTTTTTTTTTCCTTCTTCTAAAAAAACCAAAACCAAAACCAAAACCAAAACCAAAACCAAACCAAACCAAACCAAACCAAAACCTGCAGTGTCTCTCAGAAAGCAGCCATTCATCCAGTTGTGCTGGGGGTTGGGAAGACAGGAGATGGTGAGTCTAAGGGACTGCAGTGCACAGTGTGTGACTATACACATACTGCAGACACCCTGCCCTTCCTCATGGGTTCCAAACTCGGGCTGCCTTGTCCTTCGGGCCCCGGTGACAGCCCAGAGGAGGGCTAGACTTTATCTACTACTTTGGAGAACTAAGAGGAATGCTTGAGGAACCCTTCCCTCATATAGAGTGAGCCTCAGAGAGATGGACCTCAACCTCAGCCAACGTAGTCTAGGCAGTCAGAGGGACAGGGCCCTGGGCTCTGGGCTCCCATCCAAGTTCTTCCTCTGTAACCTGCTCTCTGTTTTTTCCGATCCATAGGCCTTCCCTTGACCTCGGCTTCTGATGAAAGACTGGATTCCTATATTTTCCAAAGCACATTCGCCTTTTATGTAGTCGAATCTCTTAACCATTCCCTGGACGTGAACTCCGGCCAATGACCTGGCTCCCAGAGAGATACAGGTACCAGGAGAACACACACCCTACCCTGGTCCTGCCTTCTGGACTTCGCAGCTCAGGGCAGGAGGCCTCTGTAGGAGGTTGGAGCAGACAAGGGTACAGTAAAGAAGCAGCACTCCATGTTTGGAAGTGTGCAGACTGTAGACCTAACCATCCTCTCCACTCCAAGAAATAAAGTCAAAGGACTCAAGGCTTGTAAGTCAGGGGCTGAAGGTTTGGGAGGATCTCTAAGGCCTCTTAGACCCTCAGCATTCCTGAGGCCAGGAGAGTATGACTCAAACATACCTGGGAAGGAAGGAAGAACGGGAGAGAAGTTTACCTAGACACACCAGTCCCAGGCCAGGTGTCTTCCCTGTCCATGCTTTCCTCATCGTGGGGTCGTAAGCACTGGCCTTGGGGGCTGAAAGAATAGGGAAGAGTAGGGGTGCAGAGGACAGAACATACTGGGAGCCCCTAGTGTGCGTGGCTGCCTTTCCACTACTTCATGGGTTAATTGTAGGAACAGAGCTAGGACCCGATTTACAGTAGACAGTAAATGTCCATTGTCCTCAGTGGTCGCCTGGAGCCAGAGCTGACTCATTCAAGGAGTCTGCAAGGCTCAGGGGAAGGTTGGGCTCAAACATTACCGGAATGAAGGAGGAGCTATGTGTGGCCAGACCAGAGGCTTCAGGGTCCTCCTGTAGGCTGGGAATGACGCGTTTTCATGAATCAGCATGAGTGAAAGGAGGGAGGGATTTGGGTTAAAGTTCTGGCACTACCGTTCACAAGCTGGGTGATCCTGGGCAAGTTACATATTCTCTCCAAGGGTTAGTGTTCTGCCCTGCAAAACAGGAAGGATCAAGGCCCGCCTCTCTGGCTTTCTGGGAGAATTAATTACGTGAGTGACGTATGTAAGACACCTGGTGCACAGAGGCTGTTCAAGACACTCAGTGACTCTCTCCTTCCACCCTGCTTCTGTGCTCACAAGACGGAGGCTAAGGAACCATCAGCAGGGTGGCTCCCTGGAGGACTCAGAGGAGGCCCAGAGAATCTAAGGGTTAGACCGTGATGCTCTCCTCTCCTCCTGAGGGCATCTCCCTGTCAGAGCACAACAGAACAGACGGCTACCCCACCAGGCTGCCTCTAAAAATAACCTCGTGTCTTGGCTCAGTACTGACACATGCTCAGGGCTTCCTCCTGGCACCATCCCTGCCCTCGCTTGGTCCTGCTCTGCCTCCGTGTGAGGCTCCTCCAAGCAGCACCAGAAACATGCAGATCTCAGCAAGGCAGGGTGTGGTTCAGAACAGCGAGCTCTGGGGTTGAGAGGACAGAGGTTGAGGCTGACCTGGAGCGAGCCTCAGGGTCCTCTGCCCCTCATCTTCATCCCACACCTGATGTTAGAGAGGGTGAAAGGAAGTTCCCATCAGCCCTCTTTCTAATGCTGTCCAACCCAGGAGGCTTGCTGGAGCGAGGCATCTTGAGGGTCTGGCGGAGAGGAGCCCGTGAGTACCCCGTGGCATGCATAAGGCCTTCTCTACCCATGATCTCAGCCTTTGCCTGCCTTCGTTACCTGTGCTAGCTCTTGGCAGAGCCGTTTCCAGATCAGACCCAGTTCTCATTAGCCGTGCAGCCTTTAATTCAGGGAAAGAGATGGAGGACAGGGAAGAGAGAAACGGGATCCCAAGAGAGTTCACCTAGTGAGTGTTGACACTTTGGGTCTGAGTGAAAGAAGGGAAAAAAAAAAAAAAAAAAAAAAAGATAAACAGAATCAGTTCCCCGCCACGACCTCACATAACCTAGACTAGCTTCCAAGTCACTCTGCAACCAGGAATGAGTTTGAACATCTAATCTTCCTGCTGAGTAGTACTGAGATTATAGACACACATTGTCATGTCTAGTTTATGGACTATTGTGGATCAAGCTTTGGGCATGCTGTGTATCACTCTACAACAGAGCTATGTTTCCAGACCCTTCCCCCTTCTTTCTTTCTCCTCTCCTCTCCTCTCCTCTCCTCTCCTCTCCTCTCCTCCCCTCCCCTCCCCTCTCCTCTCCTCTCCTCTCCTCTCCTCTCCTCTTCTCCCCTCCTCTCCCCTCCTCTCCTCTCCCCTCCCCTCCTCCCCCCCCCGCCTCTTCTTCTCTTCTCTCCTCCTCTCCCCTCCTCTCCTCTTCTCCCCTCCTCTCCTCTCCTCTCCTCTCCTCTCCTCTCCTCTCCTCCTCTCCCCTCTCTCCCCCATCTCCCTCTCTCCAGAGGCCTGTCCCTATGCTGTCCAGACAGGTCTTAGATACCCTTGAATTAAGGGTGTCTTAGAACCCCGTTCTCCTTATTCACAAGCATGGGCACAATCTTAGTCTCCATTTCTGGACATAGTCCTTTCTATATAGGTCTCTGCAAAGGCCCCCTGTGGAGGCCATGGGGTGGTGGCCGGGTGGGAGGTGACCAGAGCTACTCAATGAACATGTGCAAATGTGAGCTGCTGCCCTCTAGATCTGCAGGGGGTGCACACTTCTCTTCAAGGATTAGGCTCCAAAGCTGGGCACCAGTGATCACCCCAGAGTGGTGAACTGATCCTGGACCCAAGAGCTTTGCCTGAGGAAGGAAGGTAGTGGAATGGAGGAGGTGCCCGCATGGTAAAGTGGGGCCTGTGGAAGGAGAGAAGCGCCAGCCTGACAGAAAGGTCTACAGGCCTGACCGTGGAACCCTGAGAAGCCTGAAAACACCCCAGGGGCCTGGGGAGTAGGAAAGAGAGTCAACATGAAGGTTCTGTGGTGGTTAGGGAGGTCCTGTGGAAGTGTCGCAGCTGCTGCTGTCTGGGCCGCAAGATCCCTCCTCGCCTCCAGGGGCCTTAGCTCTCTTCATATCGAGCAGAGTACTGTGTGCAAAGGGACTAGCTCAGGGCCCAGTGAGACCTGGGTTTTCATCAGCTTTTCAAATGGGGAGATCACTTTTCCCTTGGGGATGGATTACAATTCTGAGGGGTTAAGGTTGCTGTGAGGCTGGGGGACCCCTGAGAGCCTTCTTGGGGTGGCAGATGAGTCTGCAAGCCTTCTAGTAAGGCCACCAATAATCAGCAATATCAATTGTCCCAGGGCCGGGAGAGGCCCGTGAATCACAGCAGGTATGTAATGAGTACCAGGAAGCACTCAAGTTATTCATTCAAACCACCTTGGTTGAAAAATCACAGATGCAGCCGCATGTGACATTGACGGCATTCTGTTCCCTGCCCTGCTGAGCAGGCGCCCAGGCAGCTGCCCCAAGGACAGTGTGCCATCCAGGCTGGCTCAACCCCGACTTCCCAACCCTTGCCCCGACTGACACGAAGCCCTGCCCTGTGGGCTGGATCCCAAGCCCCAGATGATGCGAGTGTTGGAAACATTCAGAGGGAAAGGAAAAAGTGAAGCTGGTAATTAGCTGCAGAGGATACTGGGAAAATCTCTCCCCAGCTCCTCCTGGGACTCCGACTGATGAGGAAGCAACCCCCTGGGGGCCCGGCTTTGGCTCACTCTCTCCTTTCATTACTGCAGTTTTTCCACCCTGGAGTTTCCATGCTGGGCTCTCCGGTTTCCTCTGGGAGATGCCAGGTGGCAGAGTGGAAACAGCCAAGGCTCTGAAGTCAGAGGGTCTGCGTTCAAATCCCAGCTCCGACAGCTGCTAAATGTGTCTTCTTGAGAAAGGGACTTAACCACTTGGGGCCCTGATTTCTTCAGTTGTGACTCCAGGGTGACAACTCAGGGACTGCTGCATTGAGGGCTATGCTTATATTGTACCAGACACTCAGCTCATGTTCTGTAGGTCTCTTTGCTGAGTGTGGTCTCAGTCCCACAGAGAAAGAAAAGAGGGAGGAAGGGACATTGTGATGCTAGTGTTAATTATCAACTTGACAGTTCTGGAATCACTCAGAAGATGGGCCTCTGGGCACGCATGGCGGTGGGGCTGGGGCTGGTTGGTTGGTTGGTTTTGTTTTTCCAGATAAGGTTTCATTGTGTAGCTTTAGATATTATGCTAGCTCTATAGACCAGGCTGACCTCACAGAGATCCACCTGCCTCTGAGTGCTGAGATTAAAGGCCTGTGGACTAAAGGCCAACAAGGGTGGCTCTTAATTGCTAATTGAAGTGGGAGAAGACTGGTCCACTGTGGGTGGGACCATTCCCTAGGCAGGATATGCTCAACTATTTAAATAGAGACAGGCTGAGTGCCTTTGCTTCAGCTCTTTGACTGCAGATGCACGTGACTAGCTCAAGCTCCTGTGGTTCTCGTTTTCCCACCATGATGTGGGAAACCCTTAAGAAACCTATAAGGAGCCTTTTTGGGGGTATTTTACCATAGTACAAGGAAAGCAACTAAGTTGTCCTCATAGAGATGTTAAGGGGGAGGGCTTGGCTAGGAGAGGGGGAAGGGGTGGAGGTGTGTGTGGGGGGGGACAGGAGCAGGAGCCAAAGGCTGAGGACTGAGCTTATCTAAGAGGGGAGACAGGCCCTGAGCTCTGTCTCCTGTGAGACCCTGGAGCCTCCTCCCTGTGAGTTTCTCAGAGTGGGACTAGCTTTTGAGGCTGGTGGCCAGGCTTCAGGTGGGATAGGAGCCATTAAACTCTAAATGAAAAGAAAGGAGGCAGAGGCAGGTGTATTTCTGAGTTCGAGGCCAGCCAGGTCTATAAAGTGAGTTCCAGGGCAGCCAGGGCTATACAGAGAAATCCTGTCTCAAAAAAAACAAAAACAAAACAAAAACAAAAACAAAAACAAAAACAAAAACAAAGCAAGGCAAGGCAAGGCAAGGCAAGGCAAGGCAAGGCAAGGCAAGGCAAGGCAAGGCAAGGCAAGACAAGAAAGGCCCAGCAGGCCCGAAGGCCAAGGCTCAGTTCTTTCTTTGGGTTTTAGTTTCTTCATCTGAGAAAAATAAAGTCAGTGGCAACTGTCTCCCAGGGCTACCATCTAATTATGTATACGACATAAATCCTGGGGATCTGGGTGCCCGAATATTCCTGCACAGCTCCCAGGAGTGCTGACACCCATATACTCTTATCTGTGTAAACGTAAGAGGAACCCTCGTTAGGCAAATTACATGGTCTGTCCAGAAGCCTGAAAACTTCCTGAGGGAGAACGTTAGTGAACACTCAGTGGCAGGCATAGTGCTAGGGTATATATTTTTTTTCTTTTTTTTTTTTAATTTTATTTATTTATTTATTATATGTAAGTACACTGTAGCTGTCTTCAGACACTCCAGAAGAGAGCATCAGATCTTGTTACGGATGGTTGTGAGCCACCATGTGGTTGCTGGGATTTGAACTCCGGACCTTCGGAAGAGCAGTCGGGTGCTCTTACCCACTGAGCCATATATATATATATATATATATATATATATATATATATATATATATATATATATATATATATATATATATATATTCAATGATGCAGATATTCTGTGACCACCATCTGCTGGGGTACACAGAGGGTAATGTCTGAGAGTGTGTGGCTCCACCAACAGCCCTGCCCTGTTCCCTCTCCTCTGTAGAGCTATATGTGAAATACATCAGTAATATTCTGAGCATAGCTTTGGTAGGACCTTGTGTACAGCCAGCATTGCTGTGGAACAAGCAACTCAAAACCTTAGGGTCTTGGGGTTTTTTTTACAGTTTTGTTAGTAAACAGCCAATGCTGTTCATGTTTATCTCATGGGACTCCCCCGAAAGTTGCATTCCTTTGGATGGGAATGCCCACCAAAGGCCTGACCCTGGCTGTCCACTGAGTGCCTGTATCTCTTCCAGGTGTTCTTCGCATCTCACATGGGCAGCCCTGGTGGAGCATTCTAAAAGGGCTAGGACAGAAATCCTGCAGTCTTTTGAGGTTCTTGCTGAAAAAAAAAAAAAAAAACCTGTACAACAGTCTTCCCACCATGTGCCTACAGTCACAGTGGGCCCAGGGAGCAGGTGACTGGGGGCGGGGAGCACATGTGATCTCTCACTAGATACCCAGGTTTAATTCCAGCCTGGATGCTAAGTCCTGAATGTGAGCTTTTAACCTCAACCGTCTGTACTTCAGTGTCTTCTGCGAGATGGACAGTATTGATCCCTGCTAGTCAGGGGCTATTATGACCAAGAAAAGAGGTTGTACAAAGTGCAGAGCGTCTGACATCTGGATGCCCCAAGCTGGCATAATGCACAGCTTTTGCACACACTAGCTCACGAGCCCTGAGCTGAGGGAGAACTCCCATGAAGCAGGGGATGAGGCTCTTTGGCCAGCTAACCACCCAATCTCCAGACTCCTGGTTCAGTGCTCTTTCTATGATGCAAGCTGCTACACAGACGAAAGCCAAGAAGACAAACGCTCCAGTGCGTGGAGGGAGCATTCATCTCCTCATACACAGTGGTCCTAATTGACCCGAGCTGCTCAGGGTCACATAAGTTGGTCTTGGTGCAGGAACAGAGAACAGGGGACATGTGTCATGTATCTGCCACCCCAGCTCTGCCTTAAGCCTTGACCTCATCTCTCCTCCTGTACTAGTGTGGAGTGGACGTAGTCTACTAAAGACCTTTCCTTTCTGTCTGAGGAAACACAGGAAACAGAGTGAGCAGGTACTAGTATGAAAGAAGCCAGGACACAGGAATCAGGCGCTCATGCCCCTGTACACACACACACAACCCCTGAGGTCAATCCCCAGATTAGGGCAAAAAAATCCTGGTTGGGTCAGGGTTCCAGCAGCTGCTTTAGACAAATGGCAAGCCCCAGGTTCCAAGGAAAGACCCCACCTCAAAAGCAACATGGAAGGTTCCTGGAGAATGACACCCAGTTGTTGACATCTGTTTTACACACCACACACACACACACACACACACACACACACACAAGTGTGGAACAGAAGGCCTGTATTGTTCTGGGCTCTAGCTGTAGCTCCTGTCCAGGAGTTCCAACCTTGTTCCCAGAGCATAGGTACAGGCTGGCCCCCCTTCAAAGGCTCTCTGGCAGCAGCACAGCTGTAGATTTGGATCCTGTAGAGCTGGGAGGGCCTTTGGGATTAGAGGGCTCAGGCCATTGTTTACTAAATGAGGTGATGGCTCAGGACAGGCCTGCACTTGCCTGCAGCTGAGCGCTGCCTTCAACCATCTCCTCTGTGTGTAACACTGGGGAAGTCCTGCCCCCAATCTCCTATGGAATGCAATCTGTGGAACTCTGTGGCCCAGACGGGACCAATGCCAGCTTGAACGACACCTTTTTTGGATGACCCCCTGGAAAAAAAAAACAAAAAACAAAACAAAACAAAATTAAAAACCCACCCCTTCCTTGGTAGAATAGAGCTCCCCTCAGCAAGCCAGACAGATTGTAGCAATTCCGTCCCTATTTGACCCCAAACCTAAGTGCCTTGTATAGTGCACAACCTATTCTACCTTCTATGGAGCCCTGGCCCATGCCCACTACTGGAGACCAGCATCAAAATTGGCCTCCAGGAGCTGCCCATGAGCTAAGGTTTGCCAGAGTTAACACCAGGCCCATCTGTGAATGCTGGGAGCTTAGTCAGCTCCAGGCCAACACTGCTCTGCAGGAAACCTCCCTCAGCTCAATAGGAAATCTGGATTTTCGTGTGAATCCTACAGTTTTCAAAGGTTGGCAAGGAACTCTTCCCCCCGTCCCCTCTTACACCATGCTGGCCAATCTTCCTCAGACCACAGACCACACGGGACAAATCTGTGGGCTGACAGATTTTTACCATCTCACTTACCCCAGATTCTCCCCAATACAGATGCGAGATGACAGGGTAGTGACGTGTTCAAGATGACACTGGGAGCCAGTGACAGCCTGTCCCCACAGCCTTCTCCGGTGCCTGTGACCCACGCTGCGCCTGCGTTTCACAAGTCAGCGTGGATCGCACACACACCTCCCGCCTGGCTCTGGGCCCCAGCTGATATTTTTACCAAATGTCACAGCAGTTTGCAGGAAGGCCCCGGGTCTAGCTTGAGCCAGTGAATTACGATTGCTTGCCAGAGGGCTGTAAACACGATTCTGATTAATGAATTTCTTAATGGCTGGGCCCTGGGTGCAGACCTTGCCCGAGTGTCACCCCCGGCAGACACATAAGGAAGCGTTGGCCCAGCAGTGGGAAGATTTGTGTCACGTCTCTGCCTCTGAAAGGGTGCTCCAAGCCTGCTGGCTCCAGGAGCTGGTAATCAGCACTCCCTGGCTATAGATCCCCCTGGCTCTGTTTGTGAGCGCCAGCCGCCCTGTGCCTGAGACCAGGGACAGCCTTGATTGATCTTTGGGTGGAAATAGCACTGGCTGGCTGCCATCTTGAGCTCAAGGAGCCTAAAAAATGCCCTTATCTCAATCCAAACACATAGAAAAGAGGCTTCCTCTTGTACTGGTTTGAGGACGCCCTGCCTGAGACCTGAGCCAGAGCAGAAAACCCTGGAATGTTAAGTTGGAGACAGCAGAAAAACCCAAATTCGGACCTGTCCAGACTCCCCCACGTTTCAGAAAGCACAGCAACTCGGGCGGTTTTCTCGGACGAAACTCGGACAGAATGCTCTCGCTGGGCAACTTCAGGCTAATCTCTTGACCTCTCTGGGCCTGTGTCTTCTCAAACAGAAAGGAAAGGTCTTTGGTGGACTTCGTTAACTCGCACTAAGTGCAGCAAAAGAGGTGAGGTCAAAGCTGGTGAGGTAGAGCTGGGGTGACAGATAAATGACCCATGTCCCCTGCTCTCTGTTCCTGCACCAGTGCCAACACCAGCAATCAATTCTGGCTGGGGCCAGTTCTCATAGCTTCTTTTGTGCAGGTGCCTGGGCAGCCAGCTCCTGTCAACCATGATTGTAACACCCAGCAGCCTCTTCGGACCTCTCAGAAACCCCACCCACTCACCTCCAGGCTTCCCTGGGAAGCCCTTAGGTTAGGAAACACCCCACATAGTGCCCCAGACACCCACAAGCTTAGGTGAGGCTCGCTAGGCTCTGCAGTATTGATCCCTCCACTCCACCGTGCACATCTGGGAGTTTACCCAGCTTCCCAGTCTGCTCTAGAGTATAGAGGAGAAAGCAGATGTCTCTCTTCGTCAGCTGTGAGGTGGCGAGACCATGAGAGGCTCTTTAGAGGCGAGGACAGAGGTTTCTGTCTGGGAGAAGGAAAGGCTGTATTCTGGGTTGGGTGGGCGCAGGCATCCAGTAGGGGTCTGGAGTCCTGACGCACCCCCTTTCCTCAGGCTCCCTTTGGACAAGCGCCTCCCCACTCTTCACTCCTGGCTGACTCTCTCAGGCTGACTCTATCATTCCTGAGGCGGGGGAGGGGTGACCAGTTTGCTGCTTGTTTGTGTATTCTCACAGGGACAGAGGCACCCGGCTGAGCATGCGCCACAAGTGTTGAATAGCTGGGACAGAGAAGCCATCAATGTTCTACAAATTCACTCTTCTGCTTTTTCCAGAAAAAGTTTTGCCTTAGACCAGAGTCCGTGAAGACAGAGTCGTGAAAGAATTATCCACCCAGTTTCCTTGCTTTACAAAGGGAAGTAGGTTACAGAGAGGGTTAGCAAGTGGCCCATGCTCACACAGCAAATGAGCAGAGGGAGCGATCCCCGGGGTCCTTCTCTCCTAAGGAAGGTCACTTTTCCCAGGTAGTGAGAATGCCAAGCACAAACCAAAGTCAAGCACACAGGCAATCTGTGGCCTCCGGATTGGCCACTGCTTCTGAAGCCATGATCCTCCTGGGACCCAGTGGACAGTATATTTATATGTGGTCATTCGAAGAGGAAGCTGTACGGTGGAAGCCCGTGTAATCAAGCTCTCTTTTTAAATCTTAGTTCCTCTACTCACTCTGGATTGCAGACATCTGCATGTGACAGCCTGCTGAGACGGTCTGAACTGGGAGAGAAGGTTCTCTGAGCATCGTCCCACATAGAGGGGTTCCTGAGAGTCACAAAGCAATAAATGGGCCTGCCATTTCCCAAGCCCAACTCGTACAGATTGATGTTTATTTGATGGACAAACTGATTTCATTTTCTTTAAGAGATATTCTCCCAGGGGCTAAAGAGATGGCTCACTGGGTAAACTGTTCGCCAGGCAAGCATGAGGACCTGAGTTTGGATCCCCAACATCCTGGTAAGATCTGGGCAGAGCCATGCCCACTTGTAATCCTAGCACTGGTCCTAGGAGGAGGTGGAGATGCCAGGCTCCCTGTGCAGCCCACTGGCCAGCTAGTTTTGCCCACCAGTGAGCTCCAGGCTCAGCGAGAAGCCCTGCCTCAAAATGTAAAGCAAATGAGGACGACATGCAAGGTTCTCCTTTGTCCTCCATATAAGCATACATGGGCACACTCACCCGCAAACACATGTGCACACAGACACATATACCATACAGCATTCATTCCTTGGACTATATTGCTAAGGAAAACTGCTCCGGTGCCACTTTACATCAGCCATGGAACCATTTTCCCATGAGCCATTGGCTGGGCAAGGGTTACTATTTCTGCTCAGATCAAATAAGTTTCTACAATAACATGTTTGCAGGATGTGTTATATATGGTGTGTTTTGTCGCAGCTCATAAATTCCAGCTCCCTTACCTTGAACAATAAGGAAAACAGGGCTAAATAAAGAAAAGACAGAGAATGTTGATGGCAGGGCACCGAGTTAACCTTTAAAATCAGAATCAAATACCTGAATGGAAGCTGAACCCTTTCCTGGAAGTGGCTCTCCATGAACTGATGACTAAAGGCATACCCATAAACCAACAGGCCAGTGGGAAAACACCAGTCTTTTCAGAACAATCATCTGGGTCTACGCAGTGAACCAAACAGCTTTACGCCAAGGACAGTGTATTTAACTACTGTTCAAGAGCAAGCTCAGTTTCGGGGGTGGAGGTGGAGGGGGGATGTTGTGGGGGAAGGCTTGAAATACAAAAATCAAACCTGCTCTTACTGCTTTCTGAGAGACGACATTTACTTCCATAATGCTTGGAATCCACATGTTGTGTACCGAGCATTGTGGGTAACACAGCCTCACTTCATGGCTGAGGCAGTGCCTTCACACCCCAGCCTCTTCCGCGGCTTGCCCACCAGTCACACAGGAGTTCTTGGCATGTGCCTGGCTTTGACTGAGAAGAACTCATTTGCACTCTTCACGGTCCCTCTGCTACTTCAGCAGAGCCATTGATCAAGCTGTCAGGTCTCAGACCCCCGTGGCAGGATGTTGGTGTGGAAAGGCCCTTCTCTGGGATACCCCAGAAGGGACAAGGAAAGAGGTTTGGTTAGGGAGCCACTATGAAGGCTGATCTGTTCACCAAGGCTTGGAAGCACATCAGAGTTCTTGGTGCCTCGGTTTCTTACCTGCAGAATGGACACACAGTGCCTACTCTACCACCACCTAGGGGGAGATAAAGGTGACAAATGAACACAGAGGTTTTGGTGCACGAGACGCCACTCTGGATGGGAGCTATTATTTAGAACAGTTCACTGCCTTCCCTGCTCTGAGATCGGAACCACACACCAATTGGACACAACTGGACATTTGCTTAATGATGGGAGTGTGTGCTTAAACTCTGTTGCTGAGCGAAAGGTGTTCCCGTGAAAAACACATTCCAAACTTGGTATGGTGGCTCATGCCTGTCATCCCAGCACCTAGGAGACTGAGGTAGGACACTAGCCTTGAGTTCCAGGTCAGCCTGGGCTACATAGTTAGATCTTGACACAAAAAAGAAGAAAGGGAAGGGTGGAGGGAGAGAGAAAAGGAAAGCACACACACACAGAGGGGAGAGGGAGAGAGAGAGAGGAGGGGAGGGGAGAGGAGAGAGAGAAGCTTCATTCCATACTTTTTCTTAGAAAGTTGAGATGCCTTCCACTCTCTCCCTATGTGTAATTCCAGGCTGCCCATCCAGCTGGCTCCCCGTGGCCTCTGGTCAGGGACTATGTGTGTCTGTGAAGCACCACAGGTAAGCCCCATGCAACCGCAGGCCTAAGAACTCCCACAACTTTTCTCTTTCCTTTGAGGACCCCCAACCTCCCCTTCTGAGGTTCGCAAGGGCATCTATTGGCCTAATTGAGAAGCTAAGGTGCAGACTGGCTGAAAGTCCCTCAGAGGGGCAAGGACAGCATTCAGAACCAAGCGGCAGAGCCAAGCGGCAGGCTCTGCACGGGACCCCTACTTGGGAGAAGTTGGCTTTGGTCCCCGTGCTTTCCTGAAATCAAGCTTGAGGGTCTCAGGGAACCAGCCACCTCGGGACTGAAGGTTCCTGCCTGGCTTCCGCCTGGCCTCTGCAGCAGCAGCTCATGCTGGGAGCCTCAGCTGGTTCACCAGCAGCCCTGACTCCCCTGAGCACTCCCAGTTAATAAATCCCAGGCCCCTGTGGTGTGAAAGGGAAGAGATTACTAGTCCAGGCACTTGGCTGGCGCTGCAGGGTCTCTACACACCTCATACATCACATCTGATACCTCAGGGAGGTGTAGGCTGGCTTGGAGTGTTCTGTGTGGGGTGAGAAACAGCATCGCCTCCACTCATGTGCCCCTTCCCAGACTCCTCTGCTTCCACCTGGACCCCAGAGGCAGTGTGCCCTTGTGATAGTGTTGGGAGACAGGACATCCCTGCTCTGGTGGAGTACAGTTATCTCTCTGTTTCTGTCTCTCTCTGTCTCTGTCTCTGTCTCTCTCTGTCTCTCTGTCTCTCTTTCTCTCTCTGTCTCTGTCTCTCTTTCTGTCTCTCTGTCTCTGTCTCTGTCTCTGTCTCTGTCTCTGTCTCTGTCTCTCTCTCTCTCTCTCTCTCTGTGTGTGTGATGCAAAGACAAGGGCATACCCATGTCCATAGGGCCTTCAGAGAGACCAGTGTACTGTGTGGTGTATGTATATGCTCATTTATGTGTGAGTGTGCTAGAAATCAAGCTGAGAGCAGGAGTGGGCAGACCGGGGACAGAAGGAAGGGGAGAGAGGGTAGAGAAAAGAAGAGAGACAGAACATGTAGGGGTTTCATGGAGTCAGAGGCCTCCAGGATCTTCATAGTCTAGCTGTCCCCTTCAATTAGATAGCGAGTCTGAGCTAGTCCCCCAGGTCAGGGGACAGAGGCAGGCACAATCTTAGGAGTCCAGGAGATAACAACATAAGAACCAGGCAGGCCAGTCCCAGACTTGGAACGGGACAGCTGGCCAGGCTTGCTCAAAGGTCTCAACCCCAACACAGTTCCAGTTCACTCTTGCCATGGAGAACAAGAACATTCTGTTGCCAGATTTCTAATTTCCCTTCCCCTGAACGTCTGTAAAAATTTCCAAATTTTAAAGAAGTCCCACTTGGGCCAAACAACACATCCTGTAGCCAGATTTTGCCTGCTCAGCACTGGGCTTGGTCTTTCCGCAGAAGAGGAGGGCAGTTGGAGGGCATGTTTGCCAGGCTACTGCCACTTTCTGTCTGTGGGGTCCTGGGCCCCTGAGTTCATCTCTGAGCCTCTGTCTTCTTATCTACACGATGTGGACAGGAATGGCTGTGGTGGCCTGAAGATAACACTCCCTCCTACAAGAGCCAGCAGTTGGCACGCAGCAGAACTCATCAGACACTAGACCCTTTGATCTGCAGCTCATCTCAGGCAATGGGTCTTAGAATCCCCCTTTCGGACATCTTCCTTCCTGGAATCCGTCTTCCTGGGTTTAGGCTAGAGATGTGGACAGCCTGCCTAGCTTGGTGGTGCTGGTCAGTCATCCTGGATATCTGACTGAAGCAGTATCCTAGGCTAGTCGCAAACCTTGAACTTCTCTGACCCACCTGCTTACAGCTCCTGCTTGCTAGGATTACAGGTGGGGATCCCCACAACCAGTTTATACAGTGCTGGGGATTGAACCCTGGGCTTTGCACATACTGGGCAAGTACTCTGCCGAGAGAGCTAAGTCTGTAGACCTCAAAGTGAAGATTAACCCTGCCTGTGGGTTAATCTCCCTTTAAAGGTAGCTTGGACAAGAGCAGTGAGTGGTTCCAGGAGTTAGTGGGCAAGAGCAAGAGGAAAGAGGAAAAGGTTATTTGCATCTCAGGCAGAGCCAAGGGGAAGGGGACAGTTAAAGAAAACGCAGTTTGCATATCTCAGAAGCAGAAGCCAAGGGCACAAGAGGCCCCGCTGCAAACTTTATAGATTGCACAACTGCCTTTTTAAAGACATAATCGTTCCAACTAAATATGCCAGCTTCCCCAGTCCCGCCAGTGCTCCATGCTTCTGCTCTCAGATTGGTTTTGCTGGTATGATAGACAGGATGCCAGCTCTCCCCCCAGTTAGTCAGGGGAAAGTCCCAAGGCAATTAAGAAAGAGTCCTCGCTATGAACTAATGGGCATGCCTGCCAAGGAGGAGGAGGAGGGATCCTATGTGTCTCGAAAGGGCATGGTGAGGCAGCATGGCTGGAAGCCCAGGGCAGCTGGGACTCAGGCCAGACCTGGCTAGCCGCTTCTCCTACCCATCTCAGGACTCTAAGGCTTGGGAGAGCCAGCATGAGTGTGTACCACCCATAGGCTTTGACATTTGCTCCAAGTTCACCCAGATGAGACTTTGGGGAGACAAGCTAGGCCTACCTTAAACCCACACCCTATCCGTTCTAGAGAAGCACTCACAGTTGGGAGAAGGGGGTACAGAGAGCTCTCCCTGCTGACAAGCTACAACCCAGCCAGTCCCGGGTTTAAAATGGTACCCTGTCCACAAGATTCGTTTGCTTGTTCGCTTGTTTTGCAGTGATGAACTCAGGGAACCCGAAAGGCTATGCGGGTGCTCCACCACTGGGAGCTGTCTTTAGCCTCCTGTGTGTATGGAGGTCAGAGGTCAACATCACTCCTCTCTCTCTCTCTCTCTCTCTCTCTCTCTCTCTCTCTCTCTCTCTCTCTCGGATACTCTCTTACTAAAACTGGAGCTCATTATTGGCCACTCTGGCTGGCCAGCAGGTTCTAAGGATCTACCTGTCTCCCCTAAGTGCTGGGGGTCAAGCTGTATGCCACCATGCCCTGCTGCCCACCCTTTCCTGTAGCCCTACTGTCTGCGGCTGAGTCTTCTGAAAAGTGCCCACCACTTTCTCCTTATCTTTCCTGAGAAAGGATGTGTGGATCCTCTACATCCCTGTCCTGTAGACACCTGTGCAGTGGGCATATCTGTGTATATGCACCTGTGTGAGTCCCTGGCTCATCTGTCAGAATGTCAGTGTTTACTCCCAGCTGAGACAGTTCCCCACGGCAGGGGGTTGCAGAAGGAGAGCTTGGTGGATGGTATCTGGCCACCTAGTTGGATTTCCACAGGCTGATTCTGAGGCTTGGAGATGGGATCATTAGAGGCACTGAGCCTGATATTCCTACTAATTACATACAGAACCAGAATTACAACCTTGGTTTGTCTGCCCAGACCCCTATCACTGAGTTTGAAAAATGATAGGCTGCACCTAATTAATGTTGGGGGTAAAATCAGGAAGAGCTAGCTACACAGATTACATACATGCATGTGCACATGCACACACACTTGAGAGCGCGCGCGCGCACACACACACACACACACACACACACACACATATGGTAGGGGAAAGCTCACTCCATGCCTTCTCATGGATAGGCAGAAGATAGATGCTACCTAGAGTAGGTGTATGCCTGAAGCAGGGAAGGCAGAGGAGCCACAGTGAGGTCTGCTGTGTTCTCTCAGTGGCGTGGTAGTTTCTGATCCATGTGCACGATTGATTGTGTGGATCTAGACACTTGCATGTCACCAGGAGTTGTCTGGTAAATTAACACAAGCCACAGTAGACTTCAGTCTTGTCAAAGTGCCTTATCTGTCACCACGTGACTTCAGTTCAGGCCTAGGTGCAGTCTTACATGCTTTAAACAAACAAACAAACAAACAAACACCGGAGCTAGGGAGACGGCTCAGCAGTTAACTGAATTTGTTATTGTTCTGTCAGGGGTCAGAGTTCAGACCTCAGCACCCACAAGACTGGCTCACAAATGCCTGTAACTCCAAGAGAATTCATGTTCCCTTCAGGCCTTCATGGGCACGTGCTCTCATAAATAAAAACAAATCTTAAAAGAAATATTAAAATGCTATCTTTACATTTTTAAAAGTAAAGCAGAAAAACACAAATTTCTAGTATTGATACATAAAATTATCCATAATCTTTAAGGTATCTGATATGTCTGAATAGTAAAAAAATACAGATCCTATTGTATATAAAGTGCATTTTCCCACCAAATACTCTGGTATGTTTCCTTTTTAGGTATCTTTAAGTTCTTGGCAAGCATTATTTAAAACTTTAAAAATTACTATTCATGTGAATGGGTGCTTTGTCTGTGTGTCATGCACACAGCACTCTTGGAGGTCAGAGAAGACATTGGATCCCCTGGGACTGAAGTTCCAGATGGTCATGAGCTGCCTAGTGGTTGCTGGGAACTGAACTTGGATCCTCTGGAAGAGCAGCCAGTGCATTTAACTGCTGAGCCATCTCTCCAACCTGGCAAACATTTTTGAAGGTTGCATAGCTATATGTGGTGGTGCACAACCAAAGTCTTACCTCATGGGAAACAGAGGCAGTAAGATTATGAGTCTGAGGTCAGCCTGTGTCAATGAGCAAGACTTTATGAAAACAAAACAGTTTTAGATGGTAGCCATTGTGAGACTACACTGTAAGTCATTCTGTAATATGTTGTTTGTCTTAGTTAGAGTTTTACTGCTGTGAACAGACACCATGACCAAGGCAGCTCTTATAAAGACAATATTTAATTGGTACTGGCTTACAGGTTCAGCGGCTTAGTCTATTTTCATCGAGGTGGGAGCATGGCAGCATCTAGGCAGGCATGGTGCAGGAGGAGCTGAGAGTTCTACATCTTCATCTGAAGACTGTTCGCAGAATACTGGCTTCCAAGCAGCTAGGATGGGGGTCTTAAAGCCCACACCACAGACACACACCTACTCCAACAAGGCCACACCCCCCAATAGTGCCATTCTCTGGGCCAAGCATATATAAACCATCACAGTGTTGCTATCAGAATTTGCTGTCACGTCTCTCTAACATAGTTGCATGTACATACATTTTTATCCCAAATCATGACTGTTTCCTTGGGTTAGATTCCTAGGAGGTGGTTTGCTGTGTCAAAGGAACGTTTTTTGGGATTGTGTGTGTGTGTGCGCGCACATGTTAGGGGGTGTTGGGGGGTGGGGTAGGCACAGAGTCAATGTCAGATGTCTTTCTGGATCACTCCAGTGGTGGTTAGAATAAGACTAGCCTCCCTAGGCTCCCAGATTTGAAATGCTAGGTGTTATGGTTTGTATATGCTCGGCTCAGGGAGTGGCACTATTAGGAACTGTAGCCTTCTTGGAGGAAGTGCCACTGGAGGTAGGCTTTGGGGTTTCATAAGCCCAAGCCAGGTTCAGTTGCTGTCTTCTCTCTTCCTACTACCTTCAGAATCCAAATGGAGAGCTCTTAGGCTACTTCTACACACTGTTTACTTCAGACAGGGTGTCTCAGGGACCCTCCTGTCCTTACCGCCCCATTGCTGAACTTACAGGCATATCCTGTCATAGCCTGCCTTGTCTGGCTTTCTAGGTGGGTGCTGGGGATCCAAAGGCAAGTACTTGCCATTTCTCAGTAAACTCTTTGCCTCCTGATCCATCTCTTCCAGCCCTTCCTTTGGGGGTTCTTAAAAGACAGCACCAAATCACTTTCAAACGCCCGTGGAACCCCTTATCTGTGTCCACAGAGAGCAACAGTTTCAAAGGGTTTTGTTAGTTGAATTGCTTAGGCATGATTTTAAAATGATTGGTTGAGTTTGGTTCCCAGCCTCCACACCAGGCAGCTTCAAGGGATCTGTCCCCTCTTCTGGCCTCCCCAGGACCTTCACTCACAAGTACAGACACTCACACTGACACACAATTAAAAGCAAAATCCCTTATGGCGCTCTTTTAATTACCTGCCCTTTGGAGGCTATTATTTGCGTTCTCTCAGTTTTAGTGTGTGTCCTACCGATCCCCCACCCCACCCCCTCTCCTCATTTGCTTTCCTTAACAATGGGATTGAATATGGTTGAAACCAATCCTGTGTAAGCAACACTGTCTCCAGGTTTGCCAGGAGCTCTTCACTCTCCTGCTGATGCTACAGGGAGTGGAGAAGGCTCAGGCTTCCCCTGGTTCCCTGCGCTTGTTCCTTCTCTCCCTCAGTCTCGTGTATTTTAATGCTCTGGAGATTTTTCCCACCCCATTATAGGAACTGGTAAATATTTACCTTTGTTTTCTTGCAGATTTTTATGGCTTTGCCTTTTATGTTCAGCTCTTTCATCCTCTGTAATTTATTTTGGCACCAAGTGTCATGAGAAGAGCTGAATTTATTTAATTTTCAAAATAGCTCACCAATTGCCCCAGCAGCGGTTAATCAGTAATGCTCTGTCCCAGACAGCTGTGCAGGGCCACCTTGTCACCATGGACCTCACGTGTCTGGCCTAGGCACATGTTAGCTCAGCTCTGCCTTCTGCCTAGTGCTGTTCCCCTTTCCTTTTCCGTCTGTCTCAGAACTCGGATGCCGTGGCCGTACAGCTTTATGGCTATCATAACTTATCATTGTTGTCGTCGGTCATCATCATCACAATCATTGCCATCCTCACCATCATTATCCTCATGGTAGTCATTGCTAGTTTGAAATCCTAGGGATTGAACTCAGAGCCTTAAGCATGGTAAGTGTCAGTGAGCTACATTATATCCTGGTGCTACATTGACATTCTCCTCCCCTCTTCCTTCTTTTCTTCTTTGCTGGAGACAATCTTCTTTATATAACCCAGGCTGGCTGTAAACCCCAGGCAACCCCCTGCCTCAGCCCAAGCTGTGGGGATTATAGGTGTGAATCATTGCATCCAGAACCATATCATTACACTTAATTTCCTGACTCCTCTTTGCTAGCTTTTCTTCGTTTTTCCAGAGCAAAATTTAGAGTAGTGTGACTAAGGCCATGATTCCACAGTTACCTTTAAACTTATTGAGCTTACACATTAATTTGGGCATTAAACATCACCATACAATTCAGTTCTCTGTGACATGCCACACCATTTATTTCTTCAAGTCTGGACAGCTCTGATTTTTCTCTTCTTTGTGGTGTCTCACATTTGTGGGCTTAGATTTTTTTCAAAGCCTACTTTTAATAAGAGTTCTTAAATGCTTTAACCTCCCTTCTAGCCCACCAACCACCAGAGGCAGTGGAAAGGCAAGGTTACTGGGGCAAAAGGGCATGTTGATGTGTTTAGAAATAGCTCTTTGGGGCGATTCCAGCCTTTGTTGTCAGGATAGCAGCAGTCCAGTTCACACGAATCCACGTCGATAGCTCAATCCACTCACAAACATTATTCATGAATCAGCAATGACGGCTCCATAGGGAAGAAATCACAAGGCTCTGCCAACTGGCTCGAGTCTACAGAAGTGGCAAGGAGCTGCCAGAATATTTCGAGAAGGGTGTTTCTCTCTCCAAAGTCATGATAAGTGATGGTCAGCAAAGAAGGCAAGGTGAACCAATGCTACAGCATTGCCCCTGAAGACCAGTGTCAGCAAAGCCCAACAATGACCAGCGAAGAGTAACAAGGTGAACCAATGCCATAGCATCATCCACTCTTCTGAGTTATCCTTATACCCTTTCCAAACTTCGTGTGTCTTCTTGAGCATCTACACTAGCAAAGCATCACATGCCATTCTTCTAGGCGGCTTCCAGAAAACCACCACGTGTCTGGTCTGTGTCTCTCACTGACCAGTGATTGGCTAGACTGGCTGGCCAGCAAGGCCCAAGGACCTGCCTGCTCAGCTCTGAGATTGCAGATATATGTCACCATCCTACCTTTTTGTAAGGGATCTGAACTCAGGCCCCCAAGGTTGTACAAGTACTCTGTCAACTGAATCATCACCTCTGTCCTGTCCCCCTACTTTGACTTTTTAAAGTCAAAAACACACTGGTGACACAGTTAAGCACCCCATCAAAATCAGAGAGAAAAATAGTCCCAGATGTACTGAGCCCTGTTCTGTGAGTCACAGCAGCTACAAGAAGACAGGGAAATCATGAAGTATAGCCATTCTGCCTGAAAGATTGCTCAAGAGAGGTGAGGACAGCGATGCAGGCCTTTAATACCAGCACTTGGAAAGCTGTAAGGAAAGAGGATTGTGAGTTCCAGGCCAAGCTGGGCTACACAATAAGGTTACAGTTCAAAAAATAACAATAATTCTTCAGACAAATAGGAAACCTATTAGAACTAATAACACTCAGCTCAATGAAAAGTAAACAAATGGAAAGTATTCTCCCGTCTGTATTCCCCCCCCCATCAGGAATTATTTAGGTTCTGTAAAATGGATCAGTGGGTGCTTTCTGTCTGATGACCTGCGTGGACCCTACACAGGGGAAGGAGAGAACCAACTTCCCCAAGTTGTCTTCTGCCTTCCACGTGTGCCATGAAATGTGCACATGTACACACATGCTTTTGTGCTCCTGAGCTCCTCCCACTTATGACGGTCATGTGATCAGCTTTGTTCTTCCTTATCTGAGGCCCTGGTGAGCACCCCTCACCCATACACTACCATGTGCCTTCCCAGGGGTGCTCACCCCAGCAGCAAGCTGAGTTCTCCTCCCCAGGTATGAAGCAGCATTCCAGAGAAGAAGGATCCACACTTTGCAGATGGACAGATTTCTTTTCTTTTCTTTTCTTTTCTTTTCTTTTCTTTTCTTTTCTTTTCTTTCCTTTCCTTTCCTTTCCTTTCCTTTCCTTTCCTTTC
>NC_034599.1:56223044-56225494 GCF_900095145.1 Mus pahari | reverse complement strand
CTTTCCTTTCCTTTCCTTTCCTTTCCTTTCCTTTCCTTTCCTTTCCTTTTCTTTCTTTTTCTTTCTTGATTTTTCTTTTCTTTTTTCTTTTTCTTTTTCTTTTTTTTTTTTGTTTTTTGTTTGTTTGTTTGTTTGTTTTTTGAGTCAGGGTTTCTCTGTGTAGCCCTGGCTGTCCTGGAGCTCATTCTGCAGACCAGGCTGGCCTCGAACTCACAGAGATCCTCCTGCTTGAGGAGTGCTCCATCACCACCTGTTTACCGACTGGCTTTTATTTTTGCTGACCCGGGAAGCGTCTTGGTGTTCCAAAAGCCTCAGTGGGCTCTTCTGTCCTCACAGGGCAATTGGAAAACAAACAAACAAACAAACAAAAAACCTAGATGTGGGGCAATTTCCTTAGCTTCGTGCCTAATACCTAGAAGGTGTTCAGTGTTTAACAAACCCTCCTTTTCCCTCTTCCTTCTCTTTGAGCAGGGATATTTGTCACATGTATGTCTCTGGCTAGAAACTAGCACAAGCCAGGCCAGGAATGTTTCTGTATAATGACTGTGTGTATGTGTGTGATATATGCACATGTGTGAGACACTGGATGCCCTTGTGACTCTTCATTTGATTATCTTTTAATAGTTACTATGAGAGAGAGAAAGAGAGAGAGAGAGAGAGAGAGAGAGAGAGAGAGAGAGAGAGAGAGCTGCAGGACTTGCAGGACACAGGGCTTCCATAGCACGTCCTTTTACCCGCTGAGCCCATGCTCTCTCCTTTTCCTTTGTTTGGAATGAGACAGTGTCTCTCAGGAGCTGGGAGCTCACTAATGCGGTCAGGCTTAGCGGTTCCCTGAGCTCCAGCCACTCCCCCGGATTTCTTAGAACTAGTTACTACACTCAGCTTTTGTGTAGGTGGTAGGGATTTGAACTTGGGTCTCACACATTGGCGGTCAGGTAGTTTACCACCGAGCCACTCTCTTACCTCCAGAATCATTCATTGCAGTCTTTTTGCAGTTAAAGAGGCAGGAATTGGCCAAACCAAAACAAACCAAAAACCAAACCCTCTGCAGGTGAAAACATGGAGACCTTCTGCTTAAAATGGCTGTTCCACGATCACAGAGGAAAGTGTCTGCAGAGACAGAGCCTGAGCCCAAATTCCTTGTTTGGGTTTCTCCTTAAAGGCACGGTTTCTCTGGCCCATGAGAGATGTACTTCTAGGTGTCTCACACCCCTTCCCCCCCCCCCCCCGCCATGCTGGGAGGGAGATCTTGAAAGAGAATTCTGAGGAGGAAAATCTCTGGGCCAAACCCAAGGCTTCTGCACTGTTGGTGTTCGGTTCCTGTTGTCTGCCATCTCCAGGCAGGGGTGTCCCTCGCTCAGGTTCTGGGGTTGGTGAGTCCCAACAAGGAGTCCCAACTCCGCTACTGGGCCGCTGATTGGCTTCCGGGAAAATTAAATAAATGACAGAGTCAGGAGTTGCGTTTTGTTTTCTAGACTTAGCAACGTACTGCCCAGCCAGAAGCAGGACACCTCCAGACAGACCGATGCCCGTTACCACACCTCACCAATTCAAGAGCCTGGGATACCAGAGAGCCTTTTGCTGCCCTAGATGAGGAAAGAGAGGCTCAGGCTGGTAAGAGGGCTCACTCTCAGAGACACCGACCCGCTGGCCACGGAAGCTCCGATGGTTTTTGTGTGGCCAGGCCAGTGTTCTAGGGAAGACATGGGAATCTCATGTTGGAGCACACCTGCCCTTCAGAAGTCACAAAAGAATCTACAGAGAGACGAAAAAAAAAAAAAAACCAACAAACCGGAAGTGTGGTCATGAGGAGAGTTGTCGTCCTGGCAACCGATGGTCTAGATGCTTGTCCTGATGGAGGCAGAAGTGCCAGGCTCTGGCCTGGCGTTGCTGGTCCCATCCTAGTCTCTGGCCTACACGTTGGTGGCCTCCACGGGTCTTCATCTTCAAGCTCTCCATTCTTTAATAACACAGGGGTGGCAATGAGGTTCTGCAGTCAGGCGTGGCTGTCCTCGCCTGTCTACACCGTAGCCAGGAGTGACTGGGCTGGACCACCTCGGTGTGGAAGGGGATCTCTGTGCCCTTCCCTTCCTGGGCCTGGCAGAATGCATTCCTCCCCGTTTCTCTTCCCCGGGGCCTCACCTCTTCCTGGCCAGAGCTGTCCCTTGCTAGGACTTTTCCTTACTGGGAAGTCAAACAGTCACCATTCAGCCCTGATAGGGTACACACATACCACACATGCCATTCATACAAACATTCCACATACAGACATCACATATATCACACATATACACAAACCACACAGTATACACCCCAACCCATCTACCACTTACATACCTACATATATACAGAGAGCCCGATCTCTCTCTCTCTCTCTCTCTCTCTCTCTCTCTCTCTCTCTCTCTCTCTCTCTCTTTCTCTCTCTCCCGATGGGTAATTGAAGGGTTCTA
>NC_034599.1:56177499-56222953 GCF_900095145.1 Mus pahari | reverse complement strand
TCTCTCTCTCTCCTCTCATACACACACACACACACACACACACACACACACACACACACACACACATACACACACACACACAGTCCTACCCAGAAGTCCACTTGTCTCTGCTATTACCATTTTGTACTCTCCTGGGAATCCCCTCCCCCAGCTGCCCCCCTCCTCTAGCTGCTCCCTCTCCCCCCTCCCAGTCCCTTATCTCCACCTCTCCAGCGGCACTCAGGGCTGTCTACCTTGTGTCCCAGGGAAATAAGTGCTTGCTTAATCCTCTTAAGAACAAGCTACAAACCACTTTGTCAAAAGAGATCTCCTGCTTTTTTTTTTTTTTAAAAGACAGAGTCACCAGTGCCTGGCTGAACTAGCACTTGCTATGTAGACTAAGATGGCCCCCATTTTATGGAGATATGCCTGCCTCTGCCTCCCCAGTGCTGGGATTAAAGGTGTTCACTACCTCCCATAACCGGTTTCTTGAGTTTTAAAATCTACCCTCAGAGTTGGAAAGCTGGTTGGTATTCTCAGCTCTGTAAACAGAGAGGTTGAGTCACTAGCCCATGGCCACACAGCTGGAAGTTGATTTCTGGCCTGACTTCAGGCCCTCAAGATAGATCTGGCTCTCTTCTCTGCCACAGCTGCCTCCTGCTCCAAAGTCCTCGAGGGCAGAGATGAGGAATCCCTTTAGCCAAGATTCCTTGCCTGGCCAGGTGGGACAGGTCTAAGTGTGTGAAATCCCCTTGAGCTGTTTCTTGAATGTGGGAATGGCCAGGCCCTGGCTGATAAGAATCACATTCAGTTCTTGGTGTTGCTTCTGAGAGTCCAGAGCTGCTGAGCCTTTAACCAGCGGTTCCTAGCCTTCCCAGTGCTGCGACCCTTTAACACAGTTTCTCATGTTGTGGTGACCCCCAACCATGAAATTATTTTCATTGCTACTTCCTAACTGTAATTTTGCTACTGCTATGAACAGTAATGTAAATATTTTTGGAGATAGGGGTTTGCCAACATCCTGGAGCCTGCCTTCCCCTGGCAGCCACACATGAAGCCCATCATCACGGTATCTTTTAAGGTTATCTCCAGCTTCTTCCCACTGTCCCTGGCTTGCCAGTGCAACCCTAGGTGGTGTGCACTGCTTTCAGCAAGCTATTTGTGCACTGGTTCCTCATGGAACTATCAGAGGGCCTGAGGCAGAGAAGAGTGGAGGGGGGAAGAGACAGAGCAGGAGCTTCCTGAACAGATGTGTGCTTGACAAGGTTCTGGCCTAGCTGGATCTGGGTCCCGGTTCTGGGGAGGGAGCTGTGAGAGGGGCAGGGTCCCTGGTAGGAGCCCAGAGTCACCCTGGCTTCCTCTAGGAGAGGCTCCTAATCTGTGAAGGCCTAAGACAGGAGTGGCACGTGATAGCCACTTTATAGACAGGAAACTGGCTTCCCCAGAAGGACACATGGTGACAGTGAATGTCTCCACACACTCTGAACTTTGTCAACCCTAAACTCCTAGCTTCTCTGCCATGAAAAGGGGTTTAAGCTCTGGGATCGGGGCCAAAAGTTCAGGGTTCTAACTTAGCCCAGGTGTTAGCCCTGCTGTGTCATCTTGAGCACGTTGTGTGACTCTCTGGGCCTTGTTACCTTTATTTTCTCACCACAAAAGCTCTTCGTTTCTGTAGCGTTCCCCCACCCTCCGCCCCAGTAGGACCACGCACCCACCGGACTTCAAACGTCCCTATTGCTTTTAACTCCAGGCCGATCTCCAGCCACCTGGAGCCTGTGGATTTCATATGACTTCCCACATTGAGCAGGTCTCCAAAGAGAACACAGACTCTGTCACAAAACCCATGCTTTCTCAAATTTTTGTTGTAAGAAATGGCGATCCAGGAAGGTGGTTCAGTGGGTAAGGGTGCGTGTTGCCAAGTCTGATGACCAGAGTTCGATCCCCAGGACCCACATCATGGAAGGAGAGAACTGATTCCCACGGGGCGTCCTCTGACCTCTGACCTCCACACACATGATGTGACATGTCCAGCTCCAGCCTCCAAAATAAACAAACACATTGTTGCTGTTGTTGCTTAGTGGAGATGGTACTGTGCCAATCCGCTTGGCCAGACTGAGAAGAGCCTGAGATGCCGCTCAGGATAGAGACTCATTCAGTTTGCTGATGGAGATGTAGTCTGACCTCAGTCAGGTTTGCCGGCTGGGGACTGGAGGTGCCATTTGTTCCTCTCGTTGGATTAGGAAACATGCACAAGGCCCTAAATTCAACCCAGGGTCCATGCAAACAAAGGAAGCAAATGTCCCAGCCTACCAGAAAGCCATGCAGTGGGGAAGCTTCTGGAGAGCCTAGGCGAAGAGCTAGCCCTGGGGGTTCTCTGAGGGAGCCAGGGAACACCCCAAGCTGGTGGCTGTGCCACAGGGACAGGGTGGAGGCTGGGGAGCAGGAGGAAGGGGGGCTGGCACCCAGCTAGAAAGTCTGCAAGAGCTTACCTGGATGGGCTGGGGGAGGGGGAGGTGCCAGGCTAGGCCAACCCTGTACCTCTTCTACAAAAGGACTCCAGGGCTCTGTCCTATCTCAGTGCTGGGCCCGGGAGCAGAACCTGACAGGGCCTGTTAGATACTTACAGGCCCAGTGCGGGAAGCTGTTTTGATTAAATTTGGGAGCATAATTGCAGGGTTTGTGCTGTGGCCTCATTATGGCTTTTTTAATCTTGTTAACCTCTCCTCCCCATCCCCCCTCTTCCCTCCACAGCCACAGGCTGCGGCCTCAGAACAATACCAGGAATATTTTCCATCTCCCCATCATGGTTTTCTCCTCCTCCTCCTTCTCCTTCCCCAGATTGGCTCCCAGAGGCAGGATAGAGGAAAAGAAACAAGAAGAAGGCAAGGCCACAGAGGGGATTTGAAGTGTGGCTTTCTTCCCCAGAGGGCTTTTTGGTTCAACTCCCATGCATGCCATGGCTGGTCTGGGGGTCTGGTGGGGGGTGGGGCGGGGTGGAGGGACAATGGAGGTGGTAACGCCAATGAGGTAATACCAATCAGACTGTTGGTAGCTTCAGCAGTTCCCCCAAATCAGGCTCAGAGCTCTCTTCTTCTAAGGGAGAAATGGAAAAAGCTGGATCGGTGACAACGCTGTGGACAGAGGCCATAGAGATAAAGAGGGCAGCCTTTGAGCTGGGGAGGTGGCAGGGGTGGGGATGGGGGCAGGAGGAGGAAGCTAAGAACAACCTGGAGTTCGGCCTAGACAAAGATGCAGAGCAGCGACCTCTACACGCGGATGGCATCAGTCGGGTGGGGCTGGTCTGGGGCTTCACGCACTAATGGATGACTTCTTGCTTACCTAAAGCCTGCAGCAGGCAGGGTGCTGGTGGGTGTGATGGAGAGGAGTGGGTGTGTTAGGAGGGCCCACGGAGAACATGCTGGCTGTGAGGTCAGTGTTTGGGGTGCCTTGGGATGGTGAGGAGTTCCTGGCCTTGGTCCCTCGTGGACCCAGTCACGTTAGTTATTAAGGTGTAAACTCCCTGGGCGGAGTGCCATCACCCAGTGTAGGGGGTTGGGAGAGGGTGCTGAGCGGAATCCAGAGCACTTGTATAGAAGCCAGAGGTTCTCTGAGACAACTACGAGGACAGGACATAGGAAGTATGCAAATTAGGATGAGGTAGGCACACTCTGCACGCCCAGCCTAGGGCTCTCCTTCTCCAGCAGCTTCTGGCCATTCCTCTATGCCCCTCCCCGCCCCTCCCCCCCCCTTGATCATGACTATGTCAGCAACCTTGATCTCTCTCTTGAGTCCCCACACCGGACCTCTCTAAGGTAACAGAATGCCTAGTCATGCAAAGCCTGGATCCAGGATGCAGAGCCAACCTCAGCCTTTGTTCTCAGCTGTCCTTCCAGTCTCCAGACTACCATAGGTACATGTGTTCTTTCATGCTGCCTTTGGACTGTCCCCAGTAATCCTTTCCTTGAATGTATCCCTCCTAGCTGGTTGCCCAGGTCCTCTGTCCTCTGCTGGCTACAGGCAGGTGTCTCCTCATTTATCTCTGAGCAGCTGTCCTTACACCCTCTGTGCTGGTTGGTTCCTGTCAACTTGACACACACTAGAGTCACCTGGGGAGGAGGGAACCTCAGTTGAGAACTTGCCTCCATCAGATTAGCCTGTAGGCACGTCAGTAGGGCATTTTCTTAATGGTTAATTGACACAGAAGGGCTCAGTCCACTGTGGGTGGCACAATCCTTAGGCAGGTAGGTCTGGACTTTTTAAAAGAGTGAAAATTGTAAGCTAAATAAACAATGGAAAGTGAGTTAACACTCCCATCCCAGGCTTCCACGATTATAGTCCATAATGGTTTCTTTCTGGTACTCTAGTCTTGGACCACCTTGCTTTATGTCATGCTCTCAAGATGCTCTGAGCCTGGATTTCCTACCTTATCCCATCTTCCAGGACCAGATCAGATGCCACACGCTTTATAGCAAGGTCTCCTAGGGCTCACAAGTGAAATACCTCTGCCAACCCTTCAGCACTCTGTTGAAGAGTGACCTCTTGCCAGCCAGTGCAGCCCATGTTGAACCCATGTTTCCAAGGCTCTGTTGCTTGCAAAGGACCTGACCATCAGGCACATCGAAATCTGTCAGTGGCAGGGCTGCTTCTCAGATGAACTTCAGTGATGCCCTGGGTGATGAGTGTGTGTGTGTAAGTGAGAAACAGGGTTGTATGTGGGCTTCTGGAGGGAACTACAGGGCTCAGGGGATAGAGCTGGTGCTTGCTAAATGACTTGAACACCAGGGCCTCAGCCAAGCAGGGTGACCTGGTGACCTATCTGTGAGGCAGAGGAGAACCAGGTGTCCTGAAGCCAATAGAACTATAGGAGCTACTTCCTGCCCAGGTCCCAGTGATGTGGTAGGAGAGGACATGTGTGAGTAGCAGTCCCCTCAAGCCAGGGTCTGGGCCAAGTATGGGAAAGGAGTTTTCTCCCAGGGCTGACCTGGCAGCGCGGGGCTATGACTCAAGGGTCACCTTGAGAAATACTAGTTGGGTTTTTCCCAGCTTAGGGAGGACCAGGAGCAATCCCTCGAGCACATGGCCAAGGCCCAGCTAGGCCACAGCCCCTACCCTCTGCCGCAGCACTGAATATCATTCCCAGGGCCCACTCTGTCCATTGAGGCTTGTCTCCCGCCTCAGCCACTAAAGTGTCCTTTCTCAGTTCTCAGCTACAGAAACGGGGACTTTCTCCCAGGAAGGTGTCTGTCCCTCCCCCGTCCACCCCCCTCCCGCAGAATCATTTTTCTCCATCAGTTTATGGATGCTGGTCCAATGACCTGGACGCTGGGCCACTGGAGGCAGAGAGTGAGTTGCTGTCCATCAGCCAAGAGCAGCCAGGTCTGCCGCTTTCCCTCAGCTTCAGGGGAACTGCGTGGCATCTTAGGAAAGCAATGAACTGGGGGTCAGGACATCGAAACCCTGGTCAGGCTTTGACCTGTTGTTATAAGGCAGCGGAGAGCCAGAGACTGAGACCCACAGAACTCTATGAGCTACTCCCTGCGTGGGTAGGAGGGGTCAGGTATGGGTGGCAGTCCCTTCAAGGCAGAATTTGGGAGGGATGTTTTCTCCCAGGAGGTCCCCTTCCTCTGAGTCGTAGCCATCTCTCCACACTCATCAGAAGGATGGAGGTTTGGGGCTAAGTATTCTCAACAGGCCCAGGTTATACAGTTTTCAAAGCACCTTCCAAGAAAGAGAGCAACCGTCACCAGAGGTTAAGAACAGTACTCAGAGAGGTTCAGGGCAGGGCAGGTGGCTCAGTTGGAAGAGTGTTGGCTTCGAAAGTATGAGGACCTGGGTTCGATCCCCAGCACCCTTGTAAAGTAAAGGCAACTGTGGTGTTATACATCTTTAATCCCTGCGATGGGAAGAAAGAGAGGAGAAGATTCTTGGAACAGCTTAGCAGAATTTGCAAGTTCAAGACTAGTGAGAGATTTTGATCCAAAAAAAAAAAAACCAAGGTAGAGGGGTTCCTGAGCAATGACCTCTGGCTTTCGCAGAGGACATGTATACATACATATTCACATGTACTCACACACATGCACACATATTCACACATCGAGCCACCCATACCCAGCAAAACCCCTACTGGTTTAATTCTCCCATCCTCTTCTGAAGGACCCAGACTGTAGGTCTTCCAGAGAGTTGGTGCGTTGGCCCCGTGTTCCCTCTTTAGATTGGCTTCAGGAAGACTGTGGGCCAAGGCTGACCGCCAGCTCAAGCTGGCCGCCACCTCCTCCTAAACTAAAACTCAGCCGTCTGGGTCGAAAGACTACGCTGTGTCCCTGGGCATGCTCCACATTTCCTCCCCAGCTGGCAGGGAGGGCACGGACAGTTGCACACACGGAGATCTTGGCTCCCCATCGGGAAGCCTCCCTGGGGCGAGAGAGCCTGGCTTTGCTATCCTGGCCTAGGGCAGCCCCAGGCACAATCCACAATCGGATTCCCTGAAATGATGCCGGTGACTGAAGTGAGTGGTAGGTGGGGTCACCCCCTCTCGTCGGAATGGGTGTGCTTCTGGAACCTTCTGCTTAAGTGGTTTCTGACAAAGCCTGGGAGGCAGGGGGAGGGGCCGCCTGCCTCTCCTAAACTACATTGTTCCTAATGGGCTGTGCTCTCAGCTGATGAGAGAGATGTTCAACAGAAACCTGACAGAGAAGGCTACAGACTCAGGGATGAGTGAGTAATTAGACACTAATTAATTTGCATTTCACAAGAGAATCAGGGATGTTAAGGGAGGGAAAAAAAAAAACCCTGCAAAGATTAAAGGCCTCATGTAGAAGGAAAATCTGGGACGAAGGGCCTGTGGAGCAGACATAGCTGAGGGGGGAATGTCAGCGGGAACAGGTGGCCATGTGGGCATTCAATGGAGCAGGTGTGGCTGAAGCCAGGGAGGTCAGAAAGGCCTGGGTTTCCTGCAGTGCTCAGGACTGTTCCACAGACTACCCAGAGCTGCCTGCCCGGAGTGTGGCTAAGTGCTCCCCTCCCCCCAGGCTGAGAATGGAATCGGCCTGAACTTCTAATCCTTTTACCTCCTCCTCTTCCTCAAAGACTGGATTACAGGCATGTGCTACCATGCCTGGTTTATGTAGTACTGGGGATTGAACCCAAGGACTCACGGATAATAGGCAAGAGCTCCACTAACTGAACCACGTCCCCAGCTTTAGTGGGAGAGACAGCAAATGACACGGGTAAAAAAAAAAAAAAGAAGAAGTTTCTGTCTCTTAGTCATCTTTGTAAAAGATGCAAAAACAGTGGTTTTATAGTTAAAGTTATTTAAATCTTATATTTTAATGGCTTTTTTTTTTTTTTTTTTTGAGACAGGGTCTCTACGCAGTCTGGCCGTCCTAGAATTCACTCTATAGTCCAGGCTGGCTTCCAACTCAGAGATCTACCTGTCTCTGCCTCCCAAGGGCTGGGATTAGAGGCGTGTGCCATCACGCCTGGCTCCTCTTTTAATAGGCTGTAACGAAGAGGTCAGAGCTGTCTTTGGCCTCTGGTCAAGTGACTGCTTCTCAAAACAGAACGTAGGAGGCAAGTGAGATGGCTCCGAGGGTGGAAGTGTCACGCGTTCCACATGCCGCCCAGAAGCTCCCTGCTCAGTAGCAGGTGGGCAACCTGCAACTCTTGCCTCTGAATTCCTGCCCTGGCTGCTTTTGCCTCTCCAGAGCAGCCTGCACTTCACTTCAGAGCAAGACAAGGGTGTCACAGTTATCTAGATGCTGCTGTAACAGACTGTCTGGGACTGGAGAATTTATAAAGAAAAACGTTTACTTAAGTTATAATACTGGAAGCTGGAAGCTCAGAACTGGGCAGCCACATACGGCTGAGCTATGGCACTGAAAGAGGTGTGGTGGTTGTGAGCAGACACCGGTAGAAGGGACAGAACCAACGAAGCAGACTTGCTTGCAACAGCTGGCTTTCTGGAAAATGAGTCTGGTCCAGGGAGAAAGACATTCATCTCTTTTTGGACACTCAACTCTGTCTTAAGGCCCACCTTCTAATACCTCCACCGCAACAACCACATTTCAGAATGAGGTCTTGTGCAGAAGAGCATGAGTTTGATCCCCAGAACCCTTAGAAAATAAATACAGGGTATAGAGGCACACACTTGTAAACCCGGGGTTGGGGAGGCAGAGATAGGCAGACCATGGGGCCAACTGGCTAGGCAGCTTGGCTTATAAGGAGTGACACTCAAACTTAACCTCTGGCCTTAATAAGCACACACACACACACACACACACACACACACACACACACACACCACGGGATAGCCTGATGCTTCCTGTCACTCCCTGGCCTGATCCAATTGATTGTCTACTGACCAACTCTTTCCCATAGAACCTAGCATGGGACCCAGGTGACAGGAGACCATCCAGCCTGGGGGCAGTGATGACCACCCCAGGGCAGCTGTAGGTTTCCGTGGGAACTGGGATCTTCCCCATGATCTCTCTGGGTCTCAGCATGACCAGGAAGAAACACAGTGGTACAGGGGCCTGAAGACTTGGGTGTGGCCTTGGCCAAAGCTCTAGAATGCTGTGTGTCTTTTGGTGTCTCTGAGCCATATTAAAATGGGCTAGCCTCCGGGGACCTGCTTGGGTCTTTTGTGATTGCTATAACAAGCTCTATAAACGTGGTAGTTTTAAAGCACGGGAAATCTACTTCTCTACGTTTTTAGAGGCCACAAAGCCAACCTCGGTGTCCCTGGGCTGAGACCAAGGTGGCTTTGCAAAGCTAAGCTCTCTCCAGGTGACAATTCATTCCTTGCCTCTTCCACATCCAGGTGGCTGCAGGTGACCCTTGGTTTGTGGCCTTGTCACTTCATCTTCAGCGCACCAGCACCTTCAGATCTCTCTCCATCTCTCTTCACATCAGCTCCTCCGCTGGCGTCTGCTTATCCAGCCTCCCTCTGACTGCATACTTGTGGCCCCTTTAGCTTCACACTCACCCTGATAATCCTGGATCATCCTGCCTCCAGGCCTCCTCTTAATTATTTCTGGAACAGGCCTCTCTCTAGGTGATGCCGCATTGACAGGCCGTGAGGGTGGAATGTGGTGTCTTTGGTCCTCCAATGAGGAAGCTCCTGTATCTCCTCCCTAAGTGCAGCTGTGCTTGCCTGCGTAGCGACTCATTTTCAACGTGTATTGACTAACCATCCAGCTGTTTTCCTCATGGCTGTCTCTTAGCAACTACCACTCTAGGCAATCTTTTTTTTTAAAGTATTACATTAATTAATTTATTTATTTAGAGTGTATGTGTGTGCATGCACGTATGTATACCGCTGAGCAGGTGTGGAGGTTTAAGGACAGCATGCAGGGGTCAGTTCTCCCCTTGCACCAAGGACTGAACTCAGCTCCCCCAGCCTGGCTGTAAGCAGCTTTACCTGCTGAGCCAATGGCTTCATCACAAGCTATCTTAAGGAAACACATAGTAGGCGCTCCGTGCTTCACACACATTCGTGCTTCACACACACATTCCGTCACTTGCCCCTGCCTGGGGAAGTCAGGGCTGTGAGAATCCCCTGTAGAAGTGAGACAAGGTGAGGAGAGGCGGGGAGGAGTCAGGAGCTGTGGGATGCCCCCTCCAGGAAGCTCCGTCATCACCCACCCACACTGCTGGCCCAGCATACATAGGGGTTCTCTGAAATGACTTACAAAGTTTGGTCCCTTTTGAACCTTGAAGCCATCTGTTATCCGATCCAACAAATTGCAGACATAGCCCAGAAAAAAGGGTTGTTCTAGAAAACTGAAAATCTAATTACAAGAGTCAGGAATCCAGGTCCTTTAGGGCTGCATCTGTGTGTGACCTCCACCATTAAGCAGAACACGGGTAGGGAGAAGGGCACAACCTGGTTTCTGCTTGCCTGGTGGCTTTTATTATTCTCTGTCTTTGGGCTGATGAAGACTGCATATCCGTGTAGGTCGGGCCTCTTGGCTAAACTATCTGTTCATCTGTGTGTGCACGTGCATGCACATGTGATCGCGTGTGTGTTCCACCAGCCCTTGCATTGCTTCTCATCTGTGTGTGCACGTGCATGCACATGTGATTGCGTGTGTGTTCCACCAACCCTTGCATTGCTTCTCCAGGAGACCTGTATTTCCCTTTGGCCCCGACTTTAATTTCAGACCCTAGAAGCGCGTATGACTTAAATACTATGTTTGTGCGAGGAGTCTGCCGTGGAAGCCGTCTACAGTGAATCCCTTGTGTTTCCAAAAGTCCAGAGGTGGGAAGGAGGCTTGGCCTCTGGAGAACATTCCTGTGGAGGGAATGGAATTTAAAAACAAGTCTACCAGCAGGCCTTGAGGTTAAAGGGCAGGAAGCTGGTCTGAGCACATCTTAGTCCTCTGGGTCTAAGGGCAGTTGGGAATGCTGTGTGTTTGCCCAGCTGGGGCCAAGAATGGGTGTGGCACGTGGCAGGAGGAGGTGGTTTGGGCAGAGGGCACTAGCCGTGGTCAGGGGAGCTTCGTACACCACAGGAGAGCTAGACATGGATTCTCAAGGCCAGAGAGGTGGCTCACCTCTCTGCTGTTTTTCTTCCAAAATATTGTTTTGGTTCTGACAATGGGTCACGGAGGATGAATAAGGAGGGCATCAGCTCCTGGCAGTCTCTCTGTCTCTGTCTCTGTCTCTGTCTCTGTCTCTAACTCTCTCTCTCTCTCTCTCTCTCTCTCTCTCTCTCTCTCTCTCTCTCTCTCTCCTGAATTGCTCTGCTTGACCTCAAACTAACTNTCTCTCTCTCTCTCTCTCTCTCTCTCTCTCTCTCTCTCTCTCTCTCTCTCTCTCTCTCTCTCTCTGTGTATGTGTACATGTGTGCATGTGTGCATGAAAGCCAGAGAACACCTCCTCAAATATTGTTCTTCCGACTCTGCCCACTTTCATTTTGAGACTGGCGCTCGCTCTCACTGGCCTGGAAGTAGGGGGCCAGAGAGCATCTGCCAGTCTCTGCCTCTGTCTGTCTGCAGCCCTGGGATTACAGACCCACACCACCACACCTTGCTTTTTACCTGTGGGTTCAGGGCAAGCACTCCTGGCTAAGCTCACTCCCTAGCCCACCCACTGTGCGTCACAGTCAGCATTTCCTTCACCTGTGGGTCTGTTGATGGCTGCTTTAGCTGACTTCTTATCTTGGCGGAGGCTGCAGTAAACAGAGGTCTCTTTCATATACAGATTCCACTTCCTGCGGTTGTCCACTCGCAGGTGGTCTCTCTGCCTCAGACCTCAGCTCTATGCTAACTTTCTGAGCATTTTCTACCCTCTCTTCCATCTTTGATCTTTTTGTTAGCAGCCGTCCTAACAGGTGTGGGACAGTCTTTCCTCGTGGTTTTAGTGATGCTGAGCATTTTTAAATTTCGCTTAGTTATTTAAGTGTGTGGAGGTCAGAGGACAACTTACTTTCTACACACTATGTGGGTCACATAGACCAAACTTGGGTCATCTGGCTTGGCCACACGAGAGCCTTTAGCAATGAGCCGCCTTGCACATTGTTTGTTTGTTTTAAATATCCCCATTGGACATTTGTTTGCCTCCTTTTGAGCAGTGTTGATTCAGATCCTTTGGCCATTTTAAAAATGTACATTGGTGTTTTGCCTGAACGTATGTCTGTATGACAGTGTCAGATCCCCTGGAACAGAAGTTACAGACAGTTGTGAGCTGCCATGTAGGTACTAGGAATTGAACCCAGGTCCTCTGGAAGAGCAGCCGCTTTACCACTGAACTGGTTTTTAACTGGTTATTTGTTTTCTTACAATTGAGTTACTTAAGCTCCTTACATGTTTTGGGGTATTAACTCCTTTTCACATATGCAATTTGCAAATATCCGTCTGTGGGCTACACCCTGCTTCAGTGGTTGCTTCCCTGCTGTGTAGAACCTTTGAATTTAGGACAATCCTGTGTTTGCTTTCTTTTGCTTCCTGGGTCTTCATTCCCTTCATTCCCTTCATTCTAAAACCCACTGCCAGGCCAGTGTGGGAAGGGGTGGATTTTCCTAGTGAGTTTACATCTTTCTAACCAACCTCAAATGATTGCGTGTGTTATGAGATAAAACCTATGCTCATTCTTCTCTGTGTGACTATCATTATTTGGGGCACCTTTCATGAAAAGCAATTGGTTTTATTTTTTTTGAAAAGCATGGATTTGGGGAGCTGGAGAGATGGCTCAGTGGTGAAGAGCACTGGCTGCTCTTCCAGAGGTCCTGAGTTCAATTCCCAGCAACCACATGGTGGCTCACAACCATTTGTAATGGGCTCTGTTGTTTTCTTCTGGTGTGTCTAAAGACAGCTTACAGTGCACACATATATACATTAAATAAATAAATAATCTTAAAAAAAAAGAAAAGAGAAGCATGGATTTGTTTCTGAGCATTCTGTGCATTGGTCTCTGCAACTGTTATTGTGACTGTGCCATGCTGTTTTGATTACTGTAGCTTTGTAGTATAGTTTGAGCCAAGTTACTATGATGCTTGTAGCAGCTTTGTTCTCAAAACTCCTTTGAGTGGAGTCTTTGTGGTTCCATATGAATTTTAGGACTCCCCCCACATTTTTTGTAACAATTGTCATTGGAATTTTGAAAGGGACAACATTGACTATAGATTTGGGTAGTGTGGATATTTTAAGGATATTAATTCTTCCAATCCATGAACATGGGGTACCTTCATTTATTTGTTATATTTTTCTTCTTCTTCAATTTTATTCACCAATGTCTTACAGTTTTCAATGTATAGATCTTTTACCTTGTTGGTTAAATGTATTCCTAAGTATTATTCTCATTTTATAGATTATTTTATGTATGAGTGTTTTGCCTGCATGTATCCCTGTACACCACATGCATGCTTGGTGATCATGACAGCCAGAAGAGAGAGCCCTAGACCAGGCTGGCGCCTGAGTGTGGCAAGGGTAAATGAGTGCTTGGAGCTTTGCAGAGAGGTGGGGCATGTGCTGTGGGTCACAGCAGGACTTAAGGAAAGATATGTGGGAAGTTTTCTAACAAGAGGAATCATGGTTCAGGAGTAAGCAGTGGCTGAGAGGTTGGAGAGCTCAGACTAGTCCGTAAATCCTGAGGTAGGACACAAGGAGCTGAAGCTGGGCAGTAACATATATTAGTAGGTGGCAGCAGCAGGTGTCTATGGGAGAACCTTTGGGCGAAATGCAAGAGTCGAGGCTGCTCTTCCATGATTCATTGGTCACTAATGCAAAGTCACACTCTTTTAAAAAGTTTTTAATTTATGTATATGGGTTTTTGGCTGCATGGATATTTGTGCACAATGTGTGTGCCTGGTGCCAGCAAAGGACAGGAGAGGGCATCAGATCCCCTGGAACTAGAGTTACAGATGGTTGTGAGCCTTTCTGTGCATGCCAGGAATCTAACTCTGGTCCTTTGGAAGAGTAGCTAGTGCTCTTTTATTGATTGATTGATTGATTTTTGGAGACAGGGTTTCTCTGTATAGCTCTGGCTGTTCTGGAACTCACTTTGTAGAACAGGCTGGCCTTGAACTCAGAAATCTGCCTGCCTCTGCCTCCCAAGTGCTGGGATTAGCTAGTGCTCTTAATCACTAAATCTCAATAGCCCCAAAGCCGTATTCTTTGTATCTCAAGTCCTCATCGGCAAAATATAGGAGTTGGCCCCACATCAAAGGTTCACTAGTCTTTAATTCCAGCACTCGAGAGGCAGAGGTAGATGGATTTCTGACTGGAAGCCAGACCCATCGACAGACGTGTAGATTCCAGGACAGCCATGACTACACAGAAAAACCCTGTCTTGAAAAACAAAGCGAAAGAAAACAGAGGTTCTTTAGGGCTTCAAGATGACTCAGCAGGTAAGGGTGAGGAGGAGGAGGAAGAGGAGGAGGAGGAGAAGGAGGAGGTGGAGGAGTTTGATCCCTAGGCCCCACAAGATGGAAGGAGAGAACCAGCTCGGTAAGTTGTCCTTGATCATGGACTTAGTTGCCTGTCTGTTGCTGTTGTGATAAAACACCACGACCAGAAGCAACTTATGCGAGAGTTTATTTTTGTCTTACTGTTCCAGGGGTAAGAGTCCATCATGGTAGGGAAATGTGGCCCTCAGTGGCAGGCAAGGTGGCTGGAGCAGGACCCTGAGCGAGCACAGCTTTAACCTTGAGCCCGAAGCAGAAGGGCAAGAACCAAACTGGAGGCGAGAATGTGAATTCTTCAATTCAGTGGTGCATTCCCTCCAGCAAGGCCATGCCCCAGAAGCCTTTCCAAACAGCTTCACTCACTGGGGACCCAGAGTTTCAAATGCTGAAACCTAGGGGAAGGACTCTCATTGTCACCACAGGCCTCAGTACGTGCCCCACAGCATCCATGCAAGCCTTCCTCACAAAAGGAAATAAACTTAAAAACTATATATATAGATTCTTCAATGGAGATAGACTGCATGTGGAGGAGGTGAAGGGGGTGACCTTACCTTTGGATATGACGTGTGAAATTATGTGCATATCTTTAATTTGCAGAAGAGCCGGCAGCACCACCCAAGGAGGAAAGCGACATCAGACTTCATGTCGCGCCCACAATTGGAGCACTTCAGGTAAAAGTGCTCTTTAAATATGTTAGGGGTGAGTCTTGTCTCAGCCATCCAGTTCCTTGAAGGCAGAGATATGGGCCATAGGGTGCCTGCATGTCCCTTGATGGTGTCTCAGGGTTCCAGGTGGGCCTCACACACCTGTGCCTCTAGGCTGTTCAGAACACCTGCGTTCCCTAGAGACATTGCCCCAGGCCAGCCCAGGCATATTCTTCCCACTAGAGCCTAGGGCCTCCAGATCCTGTCTCTCCTGAAAACTTCTGCTCATCCTTTTGAGCCCCAAGAGTGAGTAGCACTGATAACTCCCACAAGTAAGATACCACAGGTAAACGGTGCAGCCCACAAAGCCTGTTGGCCATCTGTCTGAGCCAGAGGCCATTTGTCCAAGTGCCACCCTCAGTGGTTAGTGCATCCTTGATTCCCAGAAAGAACTACTGAAGTCCTAACGTGATATCAGCAAGACTGCAGTTCCCATTTGGGATCTCAGGCTTTTCTCAGGATCAAGTGTGTGGAGGGGCGGGTCTATAGGCAGGCACAGTGCTTGCTCTGTTCTCTGTGAGGTGCTCCACTTCAGGGCAAGGCATGCCTTGTGCAAAATGCCTCTAGGTTCTTCCTCATCCAAGGACGATGAACATGGAAAGGGACCAACAGAAGATGGTGCAGGTCTTGTTGGGCAACACACGGGGCGTAAAGAAATGTCTATGTTGGCAGCATGCTGACACGCAGGCCTTTGGCCAGGCCCTCTGTGGAAATGGCTGCAGAGACTGCATAGAACAAGTCTGGCTTTATTAAGTCCATCTTGTAGATGAGCAACAGGACCTGAAAGTTTGCCACCTTGCCGGAACACAGGCTGCTACTCTGTCTCCTCCCTCTAAGGTAAAGGGCCACCCTAGCATGTGGGGTGATGTTTGCCTTGGCACTCAGAAGATGGTCTTGCGCCTACCTGCACAGTCCAGTCCAACTGTAGATTACCCTCCCACACATCCCATCTGAAGGTCCAGCCAAGATCCACTTCCCTCTCTGCTGCTTGGTTAGGCCCAATCCCTTCTCCTCATATGTTTCAGGCTGGCTCTAAAACAGCAGGTTGGCCTTTGAGCCTGGCTGCGTGCTCTGGGAAGCAGGCTCTGTGCCTGGCTCTGTGCTCTGGGAGGCTTTTGCAGAGGCCAGGACAGAGGCCATGCACTTGATGTACCAGAAGCCACCACAGCCTGGTCCAGGACATGGTTGAAGTGGCCAGAGGAATCTAGAAGCTGTTCTCTGATCCCAGAGAAGAGGCTGGTGGGTTAAGGAAAAGGACAAACCCCTGTGTGAGAGTTTAGGAAGGCTGCCAAGCCCCAGGGCCTGGCTGATGGCAGCCTGGCCGCCAGGGCAACCCCCACGCAGGCTGTTGGAGCCAGACTGACAGCAGGAGAGGCCTCCCCTCCCAGATACAGGAGGATGAAGGGACTGACTCACCGGGCCAGCTGGATGCTATCGTTGCTGAGGGATGGAAGGCAGGAAGGGGATCCTAGCCAGGTCCATGGCTTCAGGATGCCCCAGAATTAGCCAGGCTCTTTGAATTGGCCAGGGTAGGTTTGGTGGCCCCTCGTTTGACAGAGTAGAGGTGAGCTCAGTACCTGCTCTTGAGGAGTTAAGATTAGGTGGACCGCCCCATGGACAGGCAGGGTGTTCAATTTAAGATGAGAGCCTCGGATTTGTAAAAAGCCAAGCATGGGGTCTAACCTCAGACCAACGGTGCTATCACCTCCTCAGCCTTCACCTTCGTCCTCTGCTACGTGGGGGTCAAAGCAAGGTGGTATAGGAAAGCTCTTAGCACAGTGCCAGGCACACGCTATGATTCCCTGCACACAAGTCAAGGTGCTCACTCCACACCTTTCCTGGCACCCCCCAGGAAAGCAAAGCAGTATGGCCCCACCTTGCACCCTAGCCATTCTCCCCCTCTTTATCAGTTGATGCTTAATATGAGCCCTCCAGGAAGACCAGCACTTATCCCATCACTCTCCAGGGAGGAGCTGGAGTCACCTTCTGACCTGGCCTCAGGCTGTGGGCAAAGGGAGGAATGATCCTGAAGGTAAGGCTGGCCCCAGGAGCTCCGGGCCACCTGCCCTAGTGTTGTGCAATTGGAGAAGCAGCTAACCGTCTCAGCAGAGGCAAGTAGCAACAAGGAACCTACTGCTCACACTGCCCACATTCCGGGATGCCTGAGTCTGGCTCAGAGATGTAACAAGATACCACACCGGGCTCTGGTTGGGGTGCTGGCCAAACAAGTCTCCTGAGCCTTCCAATTTATACAGGGTGCCTTACCTTCTAGCACCTTCTACCATAGGGTGCTTTCCAAGTTCTCTGGTGAGGATGCTCTACCGAGTCCTGAGCGGACAGGACAAAGTGGTCCTTCAGACACATGGAGTCACATAGCTACATCCTCATTGGCTAATCAAAGCAAGACCTTACCATATAAGTAGAATCTCCAGAAAATTTGGTCAGAGACTCATAGTCTGTAATTCTTTAATTTGGAGCGGGTCATGCTCATATCCATCTTCAGGCGCGTGAGGCCTCATCTCATCGACACATGAACTTGTGGGCTTGTGAGGTGGGACGCTGAATTCACAGAGCCTGCTTCCTAGGTCACAGGGCCAGGACAGTTTTCCCATGTGGGGCCTGTCAGAGGCTGGCTGTGGGAGGCAGGTTTCCAGAGAGCCACAGAGCTAGCTGATCAGTCCTGGAGAAGGTCCATGGTTAGGGGGCATGCACCATACCCAATTAACACCCAGGGAGCCCTTGGAGACAGTTCACTGAACAAGCTACAGATCTGAAATTAAGGAAGGAGACCTGTAGCCAAACCCACTTAAGCTCTTCCTACCACCTCCACACACACACACACACACACACACACACACACACACACACACACACAGAGCACGGTCAGGGAAAGGGGAGCCTAGAGCCCTTTCTATTTGTAAGCCGATGGCAGGTCTTTGTGGGTCTGGGACAATCTCCAGTATCATTTCTTAGAGAGGCCAGGAGAGGGATCAAAGTCTCCCAGGACTTCTGATTCTCATTATCTTTTAATTTCCTATGACACATCATTACATAAATGTAACCCTTCCTGGCTGCTCTCTTTCCCTGCCAAGTTTTAGCTGTATGTGACGTGGTTAAGGGGAACAGGGTGATTGGCGGAGGTAGGAGCATGGGCAAGATCCCTGTGGCTGGGACAGCAGGGAACAAATGAAGCCAGTCTCTCTCAAGGGGTTAAGGATGGGGGATACTCAGGGGATCCCCAGTTTTAAATTTATATTTTGGGTGTAGAATAGGTCATCTGGGGCACTGATGTACTGTGTTTAGGCAGGCAAGGCCTGGTCCCCACATGACCAAGGAGGCCTCTGAAACCTTGAAGCTCCAGGGCTGTGAGCATAGTTTGTTGGGTAGGGGATTGGGACTCTGAACCCACATGTCCTGCTTGCTAAGTCACAGTGTTGGCTCCCAGGGTCCTCACAGAGGGGGCAGCCCATACCCTTGTTCACAGAACAGCCCTGGACAACTCCTCTGCCTACAATCTGGGTCACTGTCGATAGCTGCCTAGCTGAGCTAGCTAGACCGAGCATGACTGATCGTCATACGCAGACCTGATGTGTGTCGTGCTGACAGGACAGTCTTGGCCAGAGGCAGGTCTGGGTGGGTGTATCAGGGGAATGAAGGGGAGGAGAGCTTAGTCAGGCCTTCCTGGTCTGGCTTAAGAGATCAGCTCCAGGCTAGCCTTCCAGAACCTCAGAGAAAAGGGTGAAGGAGTAAGCAGGAACCCTTCCTGGTTGTGAGTTGATGATGTATCTTCCTCATAGACTATCACAGACCCCGTCCTTGATGACGCGTGAGTGAGTGGGTCAGAGAGTTCACACCCAGACATAGACACATAACACACAGCTATACAAGATACATACACAACACAGAGAGACGCACAACAGACATGCACACACACACACACACACACACACACACACACAGAGAGAGAGAGAGAGAGAGAGAGAGAGAGAGAGAGAGCGCAACCCCACTGTATGCAATGCATTGTGGGAGCTGTGGGTGCTCTAAACACACTCAGGTCTGGCAGGGGAGCCCTATGTACTGCCAGCTGAGCATCAGGCACCGAGGGTAGATTCTATGCAGGTGTGGTGGAGGCTGGGCAAGATCACAAGGGGATGCTTCTGAATAAAGTCAGATGGTCTGGTCAGCTATGAGTCTGTGTGGAGCCCTCAGGGCAAAGTGGGTGTGGAGCCACATTCCTGGCACTGGGAGCAGGTTAGGCCTGGAGCTTCAAAGCTTACAAAGCAAGAATGGGCCAGGTCAGGATGGAGGAAGGAGCCCCAGGAGCCTGGAGCGGCTGGGAGCACATTCAAGATCTTTCTCTTTTTTTTCCCCTAGCACGATTTATTCTAGGCTGTATCCTCACACTTTGGTCAAAAACCTCCAGGATGCGTCATCCAGGAAGCCCCTTCAGGCCGAGGTCAGACCTGGCTGCCATTCTGAAACCCAAATGACTCCCAAAGCTGGAATTCAAACATCCCACTCCTCCCTGAGCTGCAGTTCAGCTGTCATGCCTAGAGCCCAGGCGTGTGTATGGCAATCGAGCTCCCAGGTGTTGCTGAGGCAACCCCTTGGCTACTGCACTGCAAAATGAATGGTCCTGTTGGCTCACAGGAAATGCCCTGGGCTGTGGTCAGCTGGAAGGTCTGCTTCTACTCAGTCTAGAAACTTGTGGGACTGTCTTTGGTGCTGAGAGTCCAAGTCTAGGAGGTGTGAGCAACTGCATCTCCATCTCCCTGGACCAAGCCATGCTCCGATGATGATGATGATGATGATGATGATGATGATCTGCCTGGCGAGGCCTGAGGTGGCTGCCTTACTTAGGTTTCTATTGGTGTTATAAAATACCGTAACCAAAAAAACAAAACAAAACAAACAAACAAACAAAAAACAAACAAAAAAAAAAACCGGCTTGGGAGGAAAGAGTTTAATTCAGCTTACAGTTCCACATTCAGTGCCTCATGGAGAGATGTCAGGGCAGGAGTGGAAGCAGGAATTCTGCTCACTGGCTGATTGTCCATGCTGCCTCAGCCTGCTTTTCCAGACACTCCAGGATCACCTCCCACAATACACTGGGTCCTCTCAATCAATCACAGGCTTGCCTACAAATCAACCTTATGGGGCGTTTTCTTAATTGTTGTTCTCGTCTCACCACCAACAACAAAAACAAGCCCTAGAAAGCAGCCAGGTCGATTACTTTATCATGATGTGTTGGGGACAGGTCTAAGGAGAGACGTCCTGGTCTCCAGTCTCTTATCTAGAAAGCAGGCAGAGGTTTGCATCATACACCACACCAAGAAGCTCCCAGAGTGTATATTGGTACCTCTCTCTTTGCTGCAGGGGCTGGGGAGAGAGAGAGAGAGAGAGAGAGAGAGAGAGAGAGAGAGAGAGAGAGAACAAGAAAGACCAAATAAAAACAACTTTAAGGTGGAAGGGTTTATTGTGACTTACAGTTTTGGGGTAGAGTCCATCATGATGGGGAGGTCATGGCAGGAGAGCCTTGAGCTAGCTAGTCAGATGGCATCCACGATCAGGAAGGAGAGGGGTGAATGCTAATGCCCAGCCTGCTTTCCATCCGTCAGGCAGGCACAGCAACCCATGGGATGGTTGGGATGGTGCTGCCCAATCTAGCGTGGGGTCTTCCTACTTCAGTTAACTCAGTCTAAACACTCCTTCACTGACGTGTCCAGAAGTGTGTCTCCCGAGTGACTCTAGAATCTGTTGCCAGTCAAGAACCTCACAGTGGTACACGGGCATGTACACACACACACACACACACACACACACACACACGGGCATGTACACACACACACATCAACAGACCATGGAAAACGACCTAGGATTAGTTACGACCACAGTAGGTTCATTCCCTTCCTCTCTGACTGTCAGTTTCCTCAATCTGGGAAAATGAAAGGATCTAGATTAGATGGTTCCTTCTGAGGGAAGTCTGAGGGACCTTGCTGGTAACTGCACCATCATCTGATTAGTGTTCAATTTAAAGCAGTTAATAGACAGCTAGAACTTTGCAAGGCTGGCCAATTACTAGGCGCGGCTGGAGAGCACAGTGCCAGAGAGCACGCTGAGTCCTTGGGGACATCAGCCACTCCAGGGACCTCCACTTTGAATAGCACTGCCGGAGGTTTCTTGTAACACAAAACAAAGGGAGCTCTCCCGCAGCAGCTCTCTAGGGAAGTAGAACACTCAGAGGCAATTTCCTGGAGTCCCCACCAGGCCCCGGGAAAGCTGAGCAGTGGTCTGGGAGCCTGGCAGAAGGCTGTCCCTCCTCCTTCATCACCTTTCCCTGGGCTCTGCCTGCTGCCTGCTGACACGACCCAATTAGCATCCTTCTGAGAGGCTGGCAAAGCAAACAAAGAGGAGAGGGGGATCCCCGTAGAGAAGACCCTGGCGATGCAGGTCCTGAAGGCCGAACACAGGCCTTGTACTCAGCCCAGCCTGGGATCCCTGAGCTCCACTTTGCAAACCCTGTGACTCAAGATAGCACACTGGCTTGTTGGAGAAGCTGGTCTGTTTGGGTTTCAAAATTAAGTAAGAATGAGATTTATGAAAGCCATTGAAAGGGAGAAAACACGGAATTCACTGGGACCTCCCTGGCGCCAGGCTGCAGATATAATCTGTAGCTCAGGGCATGGCAGGGCCAAGTCTGAGATCTGTGTTTAAGTCTCTGCGACTGGCTGGTGCACCCCCTGAAGACGCGTCTCACCTCTCTTGGTGTCTTCATCTGTATCCTGAAAACACTTACAGTGTTTCCCCCAAAGGAATGAAAGAGAAAAGTGAAACCGCCTGGCTGGGAAGGGGGTGGGGGGTGGGGGTGGGACTGTGACTCAGAGAGGGTGGCACTACTTTTCTCAGCGCCCAAGTGACTGCCTCAGGTGTGTGTCACCATGCCACCTTGGGACAGCCTGACCAGGTTTGGAGTGGGGGGACACTTCCAAGTTCCGGATGACCCACAGCAGCCCGCCTGCCCAGCGGTTAGCTCAGGAAAGCCTCAAATTATACAATTTATGAAACTCGATCCAGTTTTCCGTCTGGAACGTGTGATTAGAAAGATTACACATTGCCTGTTGCAATTATGGTAATGTTGATGTGTGGACAGATAACTGGCAGCGGAGCTGTTCTCAGCCATCTATTTATAGGCTCGGATTCTTGCTATCTCAAGGCAGACATATGGGCCATGAAGGCAGGCGACAAAAAAAAAAAAAAAAAAGCCAGGAGGGGGAGCGCGAGCCTCCCCGGAATGAAAAGACACCAAAGGAAGCCGTAATTAGGGCTGGGACTGGCTTATGTAAATCAGGTAATACTTTCAAAACAGACACGAGATCCGGTTTTAATAAAGCACATTGGAACAAATGGCGGAATAATGACTTTAATAAATCTAAATACAAATATTTTGTTCCGTCTCCAAAATGAACAGCCCTGGCATCTGCCGAGCTTGGGCCCGGGCGAGGGGCGGTGCTCGGTGTTACTGGATTCTTACACTCCCTCAGCAGGCTTGAGGATTTTAATTTTTAGCCTTCTGCTAAATTACATGGGCTGTCAGTCAACTGTGGGAGATATTTTGAGTAGCGAGATTTATACAAACACACAGAGCACACTCAGAAAGGCTCTGCACAATATCTTTTACACCAACCCAGGATGTAAATCACAGGTTGTTCGGGGCCTGAATTACAGAGATAGACTGCAGAGACGCTATTCACCAGTAGGAGGGATCTGGTGGCACTTTCGCGATGCCCTTTCTCACCCCGGCGTGAATCAGAGACGGACTACCAGATTGTTCTTTTGCACTTCCCACCCCAGCTCTGCTGCCTGAGCCTGCGGTTGTTGATCCATGAGGCAAAGAGGCTGCACGTGTGTGTTTTGATTAGCTAAATAATGTTGTCCTGGACACAGACCAATCTTTTAAAGTGAATAAGACTAGGCATGACGGCTCGTGCCTTTAATTCCAGCACTTGGGAAGCAGAGTCTGGGTGCTGGAGGATCTCAAGTTTGAGTTCAGGCTGTGCTATAAGGTGAGCTTAAGGGCAGCCTGGACGACGTCTCGTGTGCTGATGGACAGCTCTGCGGTAGGCAATCCTGTGAGCATCACTTCCTCTGGTCTTCACTGTACCTCAACACCCATGACTGGCATTTTATGTGTTATATTGTTTTTCTTTACTTAATGGAACTAGGTTTTGGAATTTGTGCTTTATGTATGTATTTTTCATGCTATTTTAAACTACTCTCCCCAAGTCTATGGATTATTAATATAAAGGCAACACACATTTCAAATATGTCTCTACACCCAAGGTTTTGAGCGAGCCAGTGACTCCTCTTTTGGAAGTTTGTTCCTCAGAGTAGTAATGTTGGAAGGTGGTGGAACCTTCAAGAGGTGGGGTCTCGGAAGGTAATTAGGTTATTAGGTTATTAGGCCCTGGGAAGGGTCTAATGTCATCCTCATGGAGCTAGTTCTCTAGAGAGTACATTCTTAGGGAGGGAGCAGGACCACCCACCCCACTCTTTGGCTTTCTGATTTGCCACTCAGGCTCTCTGTCTTGCATGCACTCCCACCATGACACACTTTGCCATGATGATATAACCAGGGAAGCCCCGAACAGAACCCTCATCATGCTGGTTGTACTTCCTGAGTATATATTCCTGTGTATATTACTCCCCTCCCCCACTCCAGATACTTTGTTGTAGCAATGGAAAGGAGAAAACCCAATACTACACACATGGGGGCTAGGGTTAATGGCCTGTATTTGGGAAGAGCTAGCCTTTATTCTGTCGCATTTTGTTTTGTCCTTTAAAACAGACAAAGGTTGTGATGGCGATGTTCTTAAGCAGCCAAAATAGAAATCTGGTGACCTTATGCCACTCTCGTATATTCCACAGGCCTGTGAAATCTAGCAGCCAGGCCTCACTCACCCATATCATCATGAGATTAGAGTTTTTGCACTGCAGGGCAGGGCTGAAGGCATTCATCTTTCCCTCCTCACCTACATCTGCCCATGATTCCCTCTCTCCACCATTTTTTCCCACTTGTTTAACCATTCCTTTATACATTTGTGAAACTGTCCATCCATCCATCTGTCCACCAATCCTTCCATAAATCCACTCACCCACTATGCATGCATGCATCCACCCATCTGCCTATCCACTTATCCTTCCATTCATCCACACACCCATTAAACTCAGCCACCTGCCCAGTTATCTATCCATCTATTCACCCATCTATCTATCCACCATCTACTCACCCACTATGCATCCATTCATCTACCCACCTATCCTTCCATTCATCCTCCCACTCACCATCCACCTATCCTTCCATTCATCCTCCTATTCACCATCCATCCATCCATTCATCCATCCTTCCATTCATCCATATACCCATTAATCCCACCCACCTACTCACCCATTCAACCATCCACTATCCATCCACTTATCCATCCATCCGTCCATCCATCCATCCATCCATCCATCCTTCCATTCATCCACACACCTACCCACTCATCTATCCATCTGCCCTCTTACCTATCCACCTACCCACCCACCCAACTATTTAACTTGCAGAACTGCCCTTTCTGCTGCTCTGTCCTCCCACATGGCCGCCTGAGCACTCCTGTTTTTAAGATAGGCCCAGCTGGCAGAATCCCTCCTGCAACACTGTATCCTCTGTATCCACCATCATTTGTTTATATGATGGCTCTACAAATCTCTGTCTCCCTTCAGCTCTTTAAGAGAGCTCTTTGTTCCTCTCTCCAGCTTCATCCATCACTGAAGACCACCAGTATTTTGTTACAGAAAGATTTCCTGGTTTCCTTCTGTAACTGCCTCCAGACCTCTTTGCTGGAGGCTCCTCTCTCTTCCTCACTGTCTTGGCCCAGAGGTGGGTGGTGGTCTCCACACTCTCCCTATGGATGCTGATCCTAGGAGCTCACTGGGAGTCTGATGGCCCCATTTCCCTGCTGGTACAGAGGGCTGCATGTGCCCTGGACCTGAAAGTTATAGTCACACACACCACAAAGTCCCAATGTGAACAGTAGCAGCGACCTTGGATTCCACTCAAAAGGTGGTTTAAATGTGTGCGCTAGGTCACTACCAGCTGGGACCTTAGAACATAAGTCAAAAATCAATCTTCCCTCACTCAGTTGCTCCTCTTAGGTGTTTATCTCAGCCTTCTTCCACACTTCTGTCTACAGGCTGGCTTCTGGTACTTCTCCATAAACCCGTTCTTGAATATTGATGTCATGTATGGAAATTAAAGATTTTAACTTTTAAGATTACATTTACTATTACCATCATTAGTATTAGTGTTATAAGTGTGAGTGTATGTAAATGTGAGCAAGTGTGTGTGTGTGTGTGTGTGTGTGTGTGTACACCCACATGTGGAGGAAAAAGGCCTGCTTACCAGCATCCCTTATCTTCTTCCACTATGAAGGCAGGCCCTGGGGATTGAGAATCAATCATCAATCAAGAAAACACACAGTGGGCTTCTTCCCCAGAGCTCAGGCGTTTCCCCCCACCCCCAAGTCATCTCACCAGCCAGAAATTCAAGTTTTTAACGTCAACATTTGTGGGCTGCGGTAGAAGGACAGAGATGACTCCCAAATGTTGTATTCTGGTCTTCACACTAACAACAGCATGGCAAACAGATCTCTCACTAAATAAATAAATAGGATAGTGATAATAAGATCGAAGTTTGATGGGGGTCAAAGGCATTGACCAGGAAGGCCCTTAGCCAGAGTCAGGGTAGGAAACGGACAAAATGGAGGCCTCGTGATGAACGGCACTCTTGTGCCTTACACGGTTGGTTCGGTTGGTTCTCTCTGGCCCGGTGAGTGCCGTACCTCTCCGAGTTCCTTTGTCTCTGAGTTTGCTTTCCTGTTATTATGGTTGCCCTTTGGTGTCTGTAACGTGCTGCCTAGTTCCATGTTGATGTGACACAACCCTGAGTCATCTGGGAAGAGGGAATCTCCCCTGAAAAAAATGCTCCCACTAGGCTGGTCCGTGGACAAGCCTGTGGTATATCTTCCTGATAGATGTGGGAAGGCCTGGCTCACAGTGAGCAATGTCACCCCAGGCTAGGGGCTGAGCAAGCCAGTAAGCTGCACTCCTTCATGGCTTCTGCTTCAGTTCCTGCCTCCAGGTTCCTGCCCTGAGTTCTCTTATTAATGAGCCAATAGCCGAAAAGGTAAGATGAAATAAATCCTTTCCTCCTCAAGTTGTTTCTGGTTGTTATATCTTTTGTTCATTTTTGTGTGGTTTCATAGCAATAGAAGCCTTAACAACGGCAGTGGGGGAATTGATCCAGACCCCTTTCCGAGTCTGAGTACCAAAACCTGTGGATGCTCTAGTTTCAAACATCCAGCAGTTGCAGATGGTAACCTGTGCACGTGCTCTCCCACTTACGGATTTGGAGTTTAAAGCGTCCCTAGGCATGGTATAGTATCTAATGCAGTATAAATGCAACGCTGGGAGCTGCTACCCTGCATTGTTTGGGGAATAATAGTAAGAAAAAGAGGAAGTTCCCATTTAGCCCAGGGGAGGCCTTTTCAGTTATCAGATCCAGGGGTGGCTGATCACCAGCTGCCTGCTGATGTGGCGAGCCACGATCTCTACAAGCCTTAGTGCAGATGGCTGATCTCCACTGTTAATTTGACAGACTGTACAATCATCATGAGAGCTAATCTCTTGAGCACATCTGTGAGGGATTCTCTGGATTAGGCTAATTGAGGTGGAGAGAGACCTACCCTAACCATTGGCTGCCCCACTCCAAGGGCTCCAGTCCAAGGCTGACTAAGAAAAAAGCAGAGACACACACAAGCACCCATCCCTCGTCACTCTCTGCTTCTTTGTCGTGGCTGATTTTGTTTATTTCAAAATAATCCCAGGCCACTAAATAATTGAAACTCAGATACGTCTTCTTCAACAGCAAAAATAAATAAATAAAGTCCACACAGTTATGCAAAGTTGATTCTGCCAGTGGGGGGGTGGGGACAGATATGGGTGGGAATGATGAAATCACAGAGGGACCTGGGAAATAAGACCGTTAGGGTCCTGCCTGGCCCAGTGGGGCTGCATGCACCCTGCATGATGTCTGGGGGTGGTGGGCAGCTCTTACCTCCCTCTTGGGATCGTTATTCCTCACTACCTTCCAGTGACAGGCAGGGTCAGTCGCCATGGTGGGGAGTGAGAAAGATTGGATTGGCTAGAGGGTGGGTGGGGAGGTGTGTGTGTGTGTGTGTGTGTGTGTGTGTGTGAGTAAGCAGCACACTCTCAGCTTCTTGACTGAAGGTGGCCTCTTTGCCTTCCCTGCCTGGAGGACAGCAGCCTCTCAACGGTGGACCAGAATAAACCCTTCTTTCCTTAAGCTGCTTCTTGCCTTTTTTTTAAAACTATTTCCATCACTGCCATGAGGAAAGGGACACATCCTCTTAGCGTTTCTTGCCTCCCTTTGAGGCTCCAGCGCCTAAACACACAGGTATTTTTCTCGGGTTCTCCCCAGAGAAATGGGGAGATGGCCAGATGCTCAATGGACTCAGCTTTGATCCTCAGAGCTGGCATAAACTCATCCTCCTTTGTGTCACCAGCCACTGTCCCCAAATGCCCTGCCTCTAGCCCCCAAGGCAGGGTGCTTAGCAGAGGGCTGCAATAGTGGGAGAGGAGATGGGTGGGGGCTACAAGGAGGTGGGAGGGATTGCTAGAAAAACATTTCCAGACTCCCAGAGTGTGTGTGTCTGGATCATACACACTTCCCTTCCCGGAACATAGCAAGGGCTGTGGGAGACTCTGAAGAGGAAGGGGCAGAGGATGTTCCAGGCACAGGTGTGGATATGACCTACAACCTGGATGAAACTCAGAGACTGGCTTTGTATGTCACCTTGACTGAACTTAGAGATACCCAGAGAGCTAATAAAACATTCTGGGTGCGTCTGAGAGGAAGGTTCTGGAAGAGATTAACATGTGAGCTAGTAGATGAAGCAAAGAGGATTATGCTCAACATGGTAGATACCCTCCAACCCACTGAGAACTTGAACAGATCAAAATGCCGCAGAAGAGGAACCTCTCAGTCTGCTTGATCAGGGACGGCTGTCTGTCCTGTTCTCGGCCGATAACACACCTGGTTTCTGGGCCCGAGGGCTTGCTTGAACAGAAACTTATGGATGGACTCTGCAATCTCCAGGCTCCCAGCCTCTGACCCAATCACATCACTGCCTCCTGGGCAGAAGCTGGTAGCCAGGAGACTGGGAGTTCTCAGAAGCCAGGCCTGCACCACCTGTCCCTCCCTGCTCATCTGTGTCTGTGGAGGTTCCCTCAGCGGGGAGTGGCTAGATGGAGGTAATGAAAGGAAGATGGCTGTCCAGTGACAGAGTGTGACTAACAGGATCACAGAAGTAACTACACCCCCAGCTCCTAGATGCCAGGAACTTCTTCCTTGTCAGAAGTTGGGCTGACTGTCTAACACTGTGTTTGTCACTATAGTGCGTTCATGTACGTGTGTGTGTGTGGGGGGGGGGGAGAGCTCCCAAGAGTTTTTCTTAGGGACCATGCATCTAGTTCTAGTTTTTTCAAACAGAGTCCCTCATTGCTCTGGAACTTTGCAAGTAGGCTTGTCTGGCCAGGGAGTCTCAGGGTCTACCTGTCTCCACATCCCCAGTGCTGAGATTACAACTGTATATTACCACAGCTGATTTTAAAAAGTTATCATTATTATTGCATATGTGTGTGCATATGGTATATGTGTGTGAGCAGTGGTGTTCATGTGGAGAGCAGAAGATAACTCAGGTGTTCGTTCTCAAACCCAGGTAGTCAGGCGAGCGCTGTAGAGGCCTTGGACACACCCTGTCATCTTGCTGTGCAGTGTCTGGGTTTTTCTTACATATGTTCATTTGTGAGCTGGGGCCAGCACTTTACCAGTTTAGCTATCTCCCCACTTTGAAACTTACTTTTGGGTCACTGTCACAGCCTGAGTACTACCTTTATACTACCAATGAAGAGAATTCTGGATTTGGGCTGAATTACCTTCTACAACTATCTCTTTTGAAGATGGAGATAGGGCAACTGGGCAGTTGACCAGAAGATTAGGGGATGAAGAAGACATTTTTGAGAAAGAGACATTTCTAGGAATTATCTGGTTATAAGCTTGATTACAAGGGGGATCTCTACTCCGTTAATTTTGACATTAACTAGAGGTGAACTGCAGGGCCCCTAGGTTCCTAGAAGCTGTAGGTATGATTTCCTTATCTACAGACAGGCCAGTTAAAGTGAAGAAAGGTTAATCTGCTCGGAGTCACCTGGCTGGTAGGGGGAGGTGAGGACTTGAACTTTGGCCACCAGCACTCACAGTAAAATACTGACTCTCAATGCTTTGTATTTCTCAGGCCTAAATAAACAGAGAAATACACACACACACACACACACACACACACACACACACACACACACACACACAGATCTACAGATGGAAGACATGAGGAACCTTCCTTTGTAAGTGGTCGGCAGAGAAACTGAGGATCAGGGATAGGGAATGACATGGCCAAAGATAGACAGACACGGAGTGAAGACTCAGGAGGGCAGCCCTGGCACAGGGTTCCGAGGAAGGACCATTCTTTCTCTTCACTGAGGGCTTCCCATGAAGTAGACACCAGATTCCAGCCTCAGACATATGTCTTTCAACCCACCCGGTCCCAGAGGTGAGGATGAGACACAAACTTGTCAGCAGCCATCATGTTTAAAAAGAATTCAGCCAGGTCTAAGCCAGGCCTCTTGGACGCCATTTCTGCTGCCTTCTTCCGTCTCACCTGGTTTTGTGCCTATCATTACTGACGAGACAGAATGAGTTTGAGCCTCAAATAGCTGCTTCCATTTATTTATTTATTCATTTACTTTTGAGATAGGATGTCACACAGCCTTAGGTTGAACTTGAACTCACTATGGAGCCCAGGATGACTTTGAATGCCTGATCCTCTTGGTTCCATTTGTTTGTTTGTTTGTTTGTTCGCTCGTTTGTTCTTTCGTTCATTCAGTTTTGAGACAGGGGACAGGGTCTGACATAGCCCAGGTTGAACTTGAACCTCTGTGCTCCTCCCTCTGCCTTCCAAACACTGGATTGTAGTTGTCTGCAGCCACACCCATTTTAATGATGCTAAGGCTCTAACGCAAGGCTTCATGCATCCTAAGCACATACTCCACCAACTGTCTGCATCCCCAGCCCTTCTGAGTACACTGTCTAAAGGAGAATCCCGCTCCATTTGCCGTCGAGTCAAACATCTAGGTTCGAGTGAGGCATTCATTCCCCATGCAGCATCACGGTTGTTTATGACTGAGAGGGAGGGTGGGACAGTGGGGGTGCAGGAAAGCAGGAACTCATCTGCTGGATGAAGTATTGGGACCAGCCATGTGGAACTGAGCAGAGAGAGACCTGGGGTGGGCATGCACTGGAATGAAGTGCAAGGACTTTTTGTTGTTGCTGTTAAATAAACTTCTGTTTTTATTTTATATGCATTGGTGTTTTGCCTGCATGTATGTCTGTGTGAGGGTGTTGGATTCCAGACAATTGTGAGCTGCCACGCAGGTGCTGGAAACCGAACTTGGGTCGGCCGGAAGAGCAATCTGTGGGCCTCACCGCTGGATTTCTAGGGTCTCTGTGAATGTGTGTGCTTTTTCTCTCGAAATATGCTCTTCCCTGTCTCCCAGATAAAAGTCCACCAGCCAAATTCCTTCAAGTATTTTTTTTTTCATTCTAAATTGTCTGATCTTCTTCCCCCCCTCCTTCAGCTTAAGTTTATTGCGAATTCCTTTTGAAATAAATCATAATTGCCTACTGTCACAACATGAAGACCACTTGACAGGCATCTATCCTGAGATACCAATTCAACGCCTGTCAGCCAGCTGGCTCCAGGGCTGGGAAGAGTCCAGCAGCCAACTCAGAGTCCCAGGGCCCCTCATCAGCTCCCAGAATCTGGCATGATGGTCCCTTTCCCTTCATGCCCAGCAGCAGGGGAAGAGACACAAGCTGTAACAGGGTGCTTCAAAACTCCCACTCCCTTAAAACAAAAATATTCGAACAGCCCGAATTGTCATCTTCCTTCTGGGAGACTGGCATTTTCCAAGTAGCAATCACCAGATGACAGATTATTGCGGGGAATGATCAATATATTGTTCCTACAGTTGGCATTTGGGAGAGCAGACTGACAACCCAAGAGATGATCTTGGAAGAACTTGTGGGTGGAGTCTATCAATGAATCAATAAGTAAATATTTCTCAAGTGTGTCCTGGGGTGAAAGGAAGCTGCGTGCAGCGTCGAACGAAGGCTGGCAGCGCAGACCTGGGCTTGTTCTGACCTCTGCTTGTGTGGTCTGACCTCAGGCAAATTTCTTTCTTTCCTTTTATTTATTTCTCTCTTGTTTGCTTCTTTGGATTTGTTCTTTTTGTTTTTTGTTTTGTTTTGTTTTGTTTTGTTTTTTGGAGACATGGTCTTTCTATGTAGTCTTGGCTGGCCTTGAACTCTCTATGTAGACCAGGCTGACCTTGAACTAACAGAGATCTGCCTGCCTCTGCCTCCTGAGGGCTGGGGTTAAGGTGTGTGCCACCACTGCCTGGCTTTGGGCAAGTTTCTTGATCAAGGGCGTGCACCTTGGTTTTCGCCATCATATGAGGCGTAGGCTCTTCACCAGGACCAAGTGTGGTAATGCACATGCCTATTCTCTTGCTTGTGAATAGGGTTATCCCACAAACCACAGCAGTCCTCTAGGGGGACCTATATGCAGTCATCCTAAGATCCCAGTGTGACTGTGGATGGCAAGGAGGGGCCTGGATTCTGATGACTCAGCACAGACAGGACTTGTTCTGGGATTTGGTTTTAGCACAGGCCTCCTCTGGGTCTCCCACAGATTATCACGTCATTAAAGAAGAATCTAAACCAGTCTTTGCACAGAGCGCATGTGCTGGGTGGTCCCTGACATCTCCTGGGTTCTGCCCAAACCATACCCTCCTGGGAAAAGCACCAGAAACACTGCCTTTGTACTTCTCTCCCACAGACAGCAGCTGCGAGCTTTTCCCATATGGAACAGAGTGGCCACCGGATGTTCAGCTACATCTTCTCCTGTTTGAAGATCCCTTAGGGCAGTCTCAGCAGGTAGCCCCCCCCCCCCGCCCCTGCCACCCATCATGTGGACCTTTCCCTAAACCCATTCAGGTGTAACCTGCCCTGAGTGACTACAGTCTCAGGCAGACTTCTACTCCTCACCCCTCCCCCACCCCCAAGCCAAGTCAGATGAGGGGAAATGAGTTAGAGATTGCCTAGGCTAGCATTCGACCGGGCCACTCACCTGCCAGTACCTCTGGAAAAGGGGAAGTGGGTCTGTGTCGGATGCTGACTCGGGTGGCCTTAAAGTCCTTCACCTGTTGAGCCTCGCTGTGAAGTCGCCTTACTGAGGATTGCAGGGGTGCTGGTCAGGGCCTCAGCTGCTACAGTGGAGGATGGGCAGGTCTGAAATGCTGGATGTTTCCTGGGCATGACCCAAGGATGAGAGTGAGACTCAGCTGGCGGTTAAACCAGAAGTCACAGTCACAGGGGAAAGGGCTGAGGACGCGGCTCAGGGGTGGGGGAACGGTGAAGAATTGCAGAGGAGAGCATATGCAGAGAAGACATGGGCACCAAAGATCCCAGGACTGAGAGAGAAGGCAGGCCCAGGGCCAGGGAAGGAGACGAGGAGGTCTGTAGGGACTTCTTTGACGGTAGACAATGGATGCTCTTTAGTGTTTGCACTCAGGGGATTCTAGAAGAAGAGCCAAATATGCAAATAAATGTAAAAGCGGAGGTGGGTGGGGCAGAGCAGGAAGGATTTCAAATTCCTGTTCTGGTAGGTGGTGGGAGAGGTGTGGTAGACATTGGACTCCAAAGAGCTGAGCAGCCTTCTTATGGAGCCTGCTCAGGGCTCTCTGGCCCTGCCCTGCCATCCGTGTTTCCTAACTAGGAGGCATCTACCGTTCTTGCTCCTTCCAAGAGGTCCTCTGTCTTCTGTTTGCTAAAGCAGAGCCCTCGCCCGGCACAGCAGGAGATGGCCCAGCCCTCTGAGCTGTGATCCCAGCCCATTGCCTCAGTGCAGCCCAGTTTCCTATGATCCCAGCCCATTGCCTCAGTGCAGCCCAGTTTCCTATGATCCCAGCCCATTGCCTCAGTGCAGCCCAGTTTCCTAATGGCCTTGGGCTATTGTGACTTGGAATCTGGTGATTGTCCTGCTATAGGCAAGAGGAAGCCAGTGTTGGGGGTCAGACAGGTCTGAGGTGGAGCACCAGCTCGACCCCATGTGACCTGACTCCCACTTCCACCCCTGTCTTGGTTCCCCTTATTGCTGCTTCAAGGATTGAATTAGGTTTTATTTTAGGCTATAAAGTCTACAGACAATAAATGAATTGTCTGTAGGGCAGCAGGAAATATCACGATGACCTTGTCCTATGACCCAGATTTAATAAACATTCGTGCTTGGCTCTGCCTACCGGGACTGCTGCTCTCCGCCCTCCTGCATCCCTGCCAGATGGGTTCATGTTCGCAACTTCCTTCCCCCCAACCCAGCCTTTCTCCTTAGAGACAGAGACTGGGTTGAAGCAGGCATGAACGGTTCCTCTCCCCTCTGCCCGGACAGCTCAGGGTCTAATGAAGCTCCCCTCTGTAGTATCCCTTTCGAGGTTGTTGACATGGGTCTTTCCATGGAAAGTGTCCGGCCTGGGCTTCTTTCCTGTCCCCTGCCTGTCCCTGACAATAGAAACATTTCTCCCTGGGGGATCATATCTCTTCCCCACTCTATTGAGGCCCAACCCTTCACAGACAGTGGTTGAATGATTTTTTTTTTTCCCTGATGGCTCTATTTTAGGACCCTCTCCCCTAGGCTGGTTGCAATTAATAAATGAGTCTCTCAGATTCTAGGGCCTGCAGGCAGCAACCCCACAATAGATACCATCAACACCTGTCAGGCCTTCCCAGGTGATTGACGTCTACTGGGTTTATCTCCCCCTCTTAGCATGGGGGCCTTATTATGCTAGAGCCCCCAGATGTCTACATACCTGCAAAACCATAAAAGCTGTAAGACCAAACCAAACCTGTGAAACAAAGCTGGAGCTTCACACACTCAAAACCTTGGCTCTCACAGTCATGAGCTGAGCCCTGACCTGAGAGGTGTTAGGCCTACTTGGAGGTTAAACCAGGGCACCTGGGCTGTGAACCTTTGAGGTAGCCTGAAGCAGCTGGGAGGAACCTAGAGTCACTGTCAAGAGAAGCCATCATGGTCCTGGGGAATATCTGACAGCCTTCCTGAATGCTGTTCGGGCAGGACCGGCCTCCTTTTTAAGGTAGGGGAAGAGAGGCTCAGGACAGCACTGGGCCAGAGAGTAGAGAGGGAGTGGCTTTCCTGATCAGTTGTCCTGCCAAGTTGCCTCTTGACCTCCCAGGTATCCACCTTGAGTCATAAGGAGAGTCACCAAGGACCTTACCAGCTGTGATACTGTGGGAAGCCCCCTTTGCTCTCTGTTCAGGCAGAAAGATGAACCCTGCTGTCATAGTTTGCCTCTCTATTGCTGTGATAAACCACATGAAATAAGGAACAGGGGGCAGACGGGTTTGCTTGGCTTATAGGTTCCAGCCAATCTGTCAGGGAACCCCAGGCAGGAACCTGGAGGCAGGAACTGAAGCAGAGACCATGTAGGAACACTGCTTACTGGCTTGCTCAGCTTGCTCTCTTAGTCAATCAGGACCATTTGCCCAGGGGTGAAACTATCCTCAGTAAGTAGGCTGGGGCCTCCCACATCAATCTTTAATCAAGAAAATGCCCCATAGGCATGTCCACAGTAAAATCTGAAGTCAATTTCCCAACTGAGGGTCCCTTCTTCCAGGTCATTCTTCATTATGTCAAGTTGACAAATGCTAATGACATACCTGTTATGATTGTCTGCCATGCCTGGTTAGGAAGTCAAAGATGTCACATTTGAGGCCGTGGTCTAGGCAGAGGAAATTTGGATTGCTGCTATTGTGATGGATGGAAGATCGGCTCCTGTTCAAGACACATAGTAGGCTGATCAGCCTGGCCAGCTAGTGTTGTGTGCATCTGTTCTAGGACAGTAGCTTCCAAGGTGATACCTGGGAAGGTCTGGAGCTGGAGGGCTGTAAAAGTAACCTTTATTTGCCTGATGTTATTGTTGTCTCGGAGGCTTACTGCCTCTGTCTGCTAACCTGGTCCTAGTCCTGGAATCTTGTAGCCTCAATTCAATCTTATCTAGACCTAGAATGTTTTCAGCCTCTGAGAATTACTGCTGAATAAGCTCACCTTTTATTTCTAGCTCCTCCTGAACATGGGCTGACTGGTCAACTCAGCTGTTCCAGCTCAAAACTCCTCTCCAAACTGACTGATTCAAACTGACTTCTCTCAGCTTCTGTCTGAATTGCTCTGCCTGATGTATTAACTTTGGCAATATGTTCTGATCTTTTGGCTCCTTCTCATTCTTTGGCTTGTCCTGTCTTCACCTGTGTCTAGCACGTTCTCTCTCCGTCACCTGTCTCTATACAACTCCCCTGGTAAAACTGCCCTCTCTCCTTTTCTCTCTGCACTGCTGTGGCCTTTCTTTTCTCTCTGTTCTTGTGAGAGTTGGGCATATCCTAATCTGTCAAATCTTTCTCTGATTCCTCACTTTGTTGGCCTCTCAACTGGACATCACTTTCAAACAAGGTGTTTCTTTCTATAAACTAACTATCTTCATTGATTGGGATTAAAAGTGAGTACCAAGGGTATGTCTGTATTCTAGCCAGAGGGATTAAAGGTGTGTGCTAAGGCATGTCTGTATTCCAGGCAGAGTAGCTCAGTTGCTGCATTAAAATCCCTCTACAGAGGGATTCTACAAGCATTTCTGAGGGCAACACTGGGAAGCACAGGTTTATCAAACTAGAGATGCCCTGACCCAGCAGCATCTAGACCTCCATGGATAAGGTTCCAGTGGATGGACCTAGACTCTTAGACTGTTAGGGGCTACCTGGGAAGAGCAAGTATCTCTTTTCTGCTGGTGCTGGGGTTTCCTGGGTTGTGAGACTTTGAGAGCTAAACTACAGATCTGTCTAGGACAAACCATAATGGATGGCCCTCTTCACTGCTGTTCCCTAGCCACAGTTTCCTTGGAGATGGGTCCCTTAGAATGAAGATGGTATCATGGAATCTGGAAGAGGGACTGTCTGTATCCATCTGTCCTTTCTGGCCCTGGTCCCAGGCTCTGCCCACTTGTCTACAGGGAGAGGGACATTCTGATCTTTGTGTACTCTGTGGTCTGGCCTTCTTAGCTGGGCCAGGGCTGTCTGTTCAGGACATGGGGCTAAATTTTGAGGGCCTTATTCAAGAAAAAAAAACTTAGAAACCCCACAGTAACTTCTACTCTAAACCATGACCTCTATCCAATCATCCAATCTGGCCACAAAGCAGACATTTACCTCTTCACATCGTCCCCCTGGGCTCTCACCAGCTACATCATGGACGTGGGGCTGGCAGTAGGGACTGTTATTTATTAGACTACTTGCTGCTGCTGCTGCTTCTGCTCCTCCTCCTCCTCCCCCTCCCTCCTCTTCCCTCTTCTTTCCTCCTCTCCTCCTTTCCCTCCTCTCCCTCCTCCTCCTCCTTTTGGTTTTTCAAGACAGGATTTCTCTTTGTAGCCCTGGGTGTCCTGGAATTTTCTCTATAGACCAGGCTGGCCTCCAACTCACAGAGACCTACCTACCTCTGCCTCCTGAGTGCTGTGATTAAAGGGATGCACCATCAGCACCTGTCTAGGTTGGGCAACATTGCACTTCAGCTTCCACAAGACAGAGCTCAACAGGAAGCCTGCTTCTTAGCCTGAGCATGCTCAGAGCAGCTCGGGCCAGCTATGCAGTAAGTGCCCAGCACACGCACACCATTATTATTGAGTTTGTGATTAGTCTACATGGCTCCTGTCCATTGCATGAGTCTTCAGACAAGCCCGGGGAGTGAGTAGGTGGGATGGCCTTCCTTGGATTTGGCAGGCGAAGCTGCCGTTGTTGGAATAGGAGAGTGTTTTGAGAGCATTATCCAAATTAGCCTGGGCTCAGTTCTTCTGACTCTCAGGCCAGAATGCTTTCAGCCTCTCTGGCTTGTTGTGTCTGTGTGGTGATGGGTGCACATGTCTATGTGGGGGGGGGGGAGTGTATACACACCCATGTGAGTATGTGCATGGAGAAGGGGAGGTCAGAAGACAACTTCAAGTCCTCAGGCACATTTTCTTTTCATTTTCTTCTTTCTTCTCTTTGTTTTTGTTTTTGCAACAGGATTTCTCACTGGCCTGCAATTCATCAAGTAGTCTAGGCTAGCTGGTTGGTCAGTAACCCGCAAATATCTACACGTCTGTCTTTCCAGTTTGGGGATTACCATACTTTGTTGTTTTTAGGTAGGTTCTGAGGATCAAATTCATGTCCTCTTGACGTAAGGCAAACCTGTTGCTGACGAAACTATCTCCCCAGCTCCCACACTACAGTACATCTTTAAGAATGAAGCCAAACAACTCCATGCATGTAAGAGGTGTGGTCAAGCAGACACCTGATAGGCATGCTATGAGACTACAGTGACTACTATCCCCCTCCCTCTACACGTTCTGAAAATCAGTCTCAGGCTTTGGTATCAGAGAGCCCTGAGTTTGAATGCTAGCCACAGAGTCACGCTCACAGAACAGTGGTGTGGATTTGGGTTCATCTTTTCATTTTTCCCAAGATCGTCATATATATCTCTCAGGGTAGTTATGGGCAGTATGGAGTCTAGTATACAGAAGGTGCTTAGCAGAAAGTCTTGAGCATACTTCCTGTGAACCCTAGTGAGCTACAACAAGCCCTGTGACTATGGGAGGATGACTGGAGCTGACCCTGGTTTCTAACCTGGGCAATACTCTTTCTTTCTTTGGACTTAACACCTACCTATGTCCCCATATGTTCTGGTTATCTTAGCTCAGCCAGAGAGACTTGAAGAGAGAGAAGAGCTCAGCTGAGCTTGAAATTTTGAGATTAATGTTGCCAGCTCTAGAGGCAGGCTAGAGTGATCCCAGCAGAAAAGACAGCCAGCATCCCTTGGTCCAGCCATACTTCCCCCCTTTCTGAGGGCTCTGGTTTATTTGCCTACTCTTTCCTCTAACATGCTGCCCTTCCTCCAATGAGGAGAAGGCTGGCTTGTGAAGCAGAGAATCCGGCCAGCCGGGGACGATGCATCAGGCAGACAGCAGATATTTCTCCCACCGCTGGAACCGTCTCCCCCAGACACATTCTCTTCACCGTGATATCTCATTCAGCTCACCTAGAGAATGAAATTAGAAGTCACGTCAACTCTCCAGAGTCTTGTTAGATCAATCTGACTTACACAAAACAGGCCAGACAGAGTGTGAGGTTTCCATGAAATTAGGCTGTGTCCCCGGGGGCTGCCTCGGAGCTATCCAACATTTCAGAAAACTGCCAGGCACCCTTTTGCATAATTTATCAATTACACACGACACAATTCATTGCAGGCAAAAGAAGGAGGCCTGACCTGGGATGGAGGGGGCCCTGGAAGCAGTGTATATGGAGACAGGAAACCCAGACTCTCATCTCCCCCCTCACACGGATGATGAGCTCAGGTGGGGTCCTCATAATCTTGCAGTGTAGGGGTGTCCCCCCAGCGGCAGAACGGGATTTATATTTGATCTGTGTAATTTGTTCCAGTGACATATTTGTGGAGTAGGAATGCTGTGGTGGTTGGGAAAAGAGATACCCAGAGCTTGGGCTCTGCCTGGTGAAGTGTGGGAATAGTGAGTGTGTGGCCATGTTGGATATGGGGTGACCACATAGAAGCCGCCTGTTTCTCCACTCTGCCTGGTGGTTGTTGTTCTTAGAATGCCCCTTACATATGTCTTCCCTATTAACATCTTAGGTCATCTTTGCTAATGTGAGTTGACATCACCCTCTGGGGAAGTCAGCTGTGCTGCTGGGAGAGTCGAGCTTGCATGGACAGATGCTGAGGCACAAGTGCAGGGAGCAGGAGAGTGCCCACTGCTGCTGAAGTCGTGTTTATTACTCAGTGGCCTCTCTCCAACCCCATCACCCAGCCCCTCCCTCTTCTGGGCCCCACTGTCTTAGAACAGACTTTTTTTTTTTTTTTTTTAAAGATTTATTTATTATATGTAAGTACACTGTAGCTGTCTTCAGACACTCCAGAAGAGGAAGTCAGATTTTGTTAAGGATGGTTGTGAGCCACCATGTGGTTGCTGGGATTTGAACTCTGGACCTTCGGAAGAGCGGTCGGGTGCTCTTACCCGCTGAGCCACCTCACCAGCCCTAGAACAGACTTTTTTCTGGTGTCAACAATGCTGGTTAGACTCATTTTTTGCCCCTCTAAGGGCAGAGCACACAACTACATCTGTTTCCCAGGCTCTTGGTCAAGGGACTGTCTTGTCATGGAAGTTGTCATGGACTGTCTTGTCATGGAGGCCCAGGAAGTTGATGGATGCTAGGGGGAGGGGCGTAGAGGGAATTGAAGAGCAGACAGAACCCACTTGGTAATGCCATTTCTTTGACTCCAGTTCAGGGCTCCTGACTCTCCATCCTAGCAAACCAGGCTCTTGCTCTTGACTTCTGTGCTACGACTGAAGGGCCACTTGAAGGCTTTGTAGGGCAGGACATTTTCAGTCCTCACACCCCCTCCAAAGGCCCATGTCTCACCAGGATACACATAACAAAAGGACTTGTGGGGAAACAGAATTTGAACCCATTTCCAATGGAGAGCAAACGCTATATTCAATTTATTAAACCACAAACAATTTTATTACCTTGTTGAATTTTGTGTGCGCATGTGTAGCTGTTCAGGTATGTATGTGCATCTACCAACCTTTGTTTATGTCTTTTTTTTTTTTTTTTTTGAGACAAGTTTCTTTGGATAGCCCTGGCTCTTCTGCTACTCGCTCTGTAGACCAAGCTGGCCTCAAACTCAGAGCTCTGCCTGCCTCTGCCTCCTGAGTGCTGGGACTGAAGGCCAGTGCCACCACTGTGCCTGGCTACCTTTTACCGATATGGGACCTGCCTGTTGAACTGCTGGCCAGGCAGAGTTCTGACTGTCTCTGCCTCTCCAGTGCTGGGACTGTGAAGTGCTCACCACCACACCCGGCTTTCTCATGGCCCTGGTCACTACACAGAAGGCAAATACTTGACTGACTGAGCTCATCTCTGTCCCTCATTGTCTGATTGTCCAAGTGCTCATCTTCAGGTCTTCTAGGGCTAGGGCTATGCAGGTAGGAAGGCTGTGAGGGAGCCAAGTCTTCCCATGGGACAGGAAGGGTTGGAAATTCATACAGGAGTGAACCTGCCCGAGGTTCATTCATAGCTAGCAGCAAGCTGTGAGTGAGTGCGGGGACTCACCCCACAGCCCGCTGATACAAAGGCTGATAGATACTCAGTATCAAACTGCAGCTTAGGTTTCCTATTAGGTTTATTTGTTTTTCTTTGTGATTTTTTTTTTTTTTTAAATTAGTGGGCTGATTTGAATACACAAGTCTCCCACCCCCTAACCCAGTACGGATCCCACAGCAAGGAACACAGCAGGATGAGGTTTCCTAACAGCCAGGAGCCCTCCAGTCACTGAGGCTGAACCAAAGGCAATTTCACTCTGCTGAAGTTCTAAATTATCTGCCTGGCAAATATGGGCTCTGATGATGAAACCTGGTAAGTAGTCATTATCTTCCTGGAGGAGCGCCACAGTGTGGAGGCAGGGTAGAGTCACGTGGGGAGGGGGCTGGTTGTTAGCTCAGACCAGAAGGGTCAGGAAGGTCAAGAGGTGGGGGAGCTGTGGGTGGGACGAAACCAGGAGACCACGCCCCAGAACTTTCTAGAGAAGCTCTCTTCCAGAGGCTGTGGTGCACCCAGGGCTGCTGTCCCCTGGTCTAGGAGCACACAGGCTCGTTTCTGAGCTGTGCCCATCCCTTTCAACTCCGGAAGCCATAGAGCAGTCCCCTGGGTCTGAGTGTGTGAGAGCTAAAAGACTTAAGGAGATGGGGCAGAGCCAGCGTCTGCAGGGGGTGAGGGATGTTTGCTGCTATTGTCTGGAGGGAAACTCCTGAGCAGCTGTTTCTCCAGCCTCCATGGAAATTAAAGCCAGGAAGCTAAGCACTGGGTGATTGTGGGCTCAAGTTGCTTATTAATAGCCCACAAAGGATTGTCATGGGGTTTCTAGGCAAAGCCCACAGAGGATTGCTGGGGCAGGGACTGCTTCCTGGCTCTGCTGCCTGAGAACAAAACTTCCTCCAGGCTCCTCCCACATAGTCCATCTAACCTGCCGGAGCTCCCAAGCCCAGAGAGGCAGTGACCTTTGTGAACTGTGTCTGCAGGGGCCTCTGGGTGACACGTTCCAGGTATTTGAGAATGGCCTTTTGGAACATCAGGTCATTTAGGCAAGCTGTCAGAGGTGTTAGGGTAGAGTTCTTTGAAAACTCCTATCAAATCCTGCCTGCTGTCTGTACCTACAAATAAAGTTTCATAGACATGGTAGCTTGGCTCTTTCCTATGTCTTGTGTGGCTGCTTTCAAGCTATGAACTATGTGGATGCAAAAGGGACTGGTCCACAGAGCCTAAAACAGTTTCTATTATTCTTTAGGTTTTGCCCACCCTTTGGTAGGGGATGGTATGAATTTCAGAGTTATTCTGACACAGACTTAAATATCACTTTATATTCTTCCTATATGCCCTTGGGCGTGGTCCTTCCCTGGCACCTTGATCTTTCCACTTTCATATAGGACTGCTGGCACATTGAGCCTGTGCCTATCATGCATCAATTTGCCAGTGCCAGGCACCCTGATAAGAGCTTTGCCTGACCCTCCTCACTGCAACTGGAAGGGACACGTGCATCAGGATTTATTAAGTCTACAGAGGAGGAAGTAGAGACCCGGAGTGCTTTAGTAACTTGTCCAGAGCAGCATAGCCCTGGGATTTTAAAAGACAGGGAGTGTGGCTTCAGTTTATGTTCCTGACTGCTGTGCATATGACCTCTCATTGTATGGCCCTTGTGGAACAAGGGATAACCGAGCTAAACCTTTGCCCTGGAGTGTCATAGGAACCTAGCATGTGTTAGTCCAACCCTCTCTTCTTTGTTTTTCTCAAGTTTTTCTTTTCCTGCACCTTCCCAGAATGAGGGTGCTGGACCTTCAAATTTCAGAGTTAGGTCATCACATCCCCACCCGTCATTGCCAACGCTGGGTATCATGCAAGATGCTGCATTTCTCCGTGCTCTCTCTCCCTCTCCTGCCTGCCACGCTCTCTCTCCCACTGTTTAGTTAATAATAACATATCATGGTTCTGTCTCAGATGCATATCAGTGGTGTATAATTATTTACGGAGAAATAGACAGATGAGTCCCCGCTTGGACCATTTTCACGGGTAGCCCTACCTATCGCTTAGCATCCCTCTCTCCCTTAGTCTAATAACACTGTCCACTTTAGATCCTGGGGCCATGATTTATTAGGTAATTTGTTTCTTCTCTGTGGCTCGGGCCTGCCTGTCATCAATATAATAGAATGATGGACGTGCAGACTGTAGACACCAGACATTAAAAACTAGGCAAATATTACCCATTTCAACTCCTTGTCTGGCCGCAGCCAATCAGCAGCCAGTCTCAACCCCGGGCTTGTCTGAGGGGAAGAGAAAGACTGCTGAAGAACACCCAGGGCCTGACTTCCCACAAAATGGCTCTTTGCAAATCAGCGCTCTAGTGCTGGGAAAATGCCCAGAAGATGTGTGTGCGCACTTGTACCTGCATAGACACACACCTACACATACACACACCTGCATGTGTTTATGCATACACACACACACACACACACACACATACCCATACAGAGAGAGAGAGAGAGAGAGAGAGAGAGAGAGAGAGAGAGAGAGAGAGAGAAAGGACAGCCCAGGAATCCATCTGAGAGACTGAGGAGGAAAAGGGACAGATTAGGGAGTTTGGCCACTTACCTCATCTCTCTGGACCAGAATTGCCTCATCTGTCAACTGAGGAAGTGGATTAGGTAAGCTCCACGTGGCCTTCTAGCCTCCAGCGCTGTGATGTGGCCAAGGTTACAGAGGAGAGAGGAGGCAGGGCTGAAAATTGAGCCCCTTGCTGTTTGATATACTTTTAGCAGTCTACCACACTGTTGTCATTGATCATAATTGTAATCACGGCTCTCGCTATCAATAGCTTTATCACAATCACTGAGGTCATATAGCTAATAAACGATCTTTAATTGCATCATCAAGAGAATCATCAGCACCGTTATCTCCAAGAGCATCTCGCCCTCCCCGTCAGCGCACTGTTAATTTCACGGTATGTTCTGCGGATTCCAGTGTTTCTGGGGCTGGATGTTATTTAACTCCCTCTCTGCCATCCTAGGAGATTGGCGCCATTCCAATCGTTCACATTTAATAAACGAGGTGACTGAGGTTCAAAGCAGCTAAGTAACTTTTTGGAAGCCACACCATAGCCCGGCTTTGGATTCAGACTCACATCTGTTTCCAGAGAAGGCTTTCAATCACAGTGCTATCCATCATCAGTACTGAAGCACAGATGATAGCTGTCACTAGTGTGAGCATGACTATTTTCATCTACGAAGGTATCACCGAGATGCACAGTGGAGTCTCGTTCTTTCTCTCTCTGTCTCTGTCTCTCTGTGTGTGCATGTATACTCATGTGCATGTATGTATGTGGATGCTTGTACACATGTGTGTGCACAAGGAGGCCAGAGGTCAACATCAGGTGCCTCCTCAATAGCTTCCTGCTTTTTTTTGGGGGGGGGGACAGTGTCTCTCATAGAACCTAGAGTGCATTGATTCATCTAGGTTGGCCATATAATGAGCCACAGGGATTCATGTGTCTCCACTTCCCTAGAACTGGTCCTACAGATCCTTGCCTCTACACCCACTTTTATATAGATGCTGGGCTCTAAATTCAGGTCCACATGCTTGCCAGCTATCAGCTGATTCATCTCCCTAGAACAGTGTGTAGCATCTTCAGAACATTCAGATATCATCACCAGCATGAACCCCATTGCTAATGTTGGCGTCACCAGTCACTGCCATCAGGAGAGTTCACAGCAAACCATCAGTGCTACCCACAGCATTTTCTTTACAGTAACTGCTAATTCTGACATCATAATTGTCACTAGCAAATTTACAGTCTTAGAATTGGGTCCACATCAATGACATAGTAATGGTTGGCTTTAAGCAATGACCTAGAATGGCCTGGGCCATTGAATTGGCTATGGGCATGTCTGTGAGAGATTTTCTTATTCTAGTTGAGAAGGGAAGATGCATCTTGAATGTGGGCAGAGCCATTTCATGGTCTGAATGAGAAGGGGAAAGAGCTGAGTACTAGAACACATGTGTTATTAATTTGCTACTCTCTGCTCTTGATGGTGGATGTAGTTGTCCATCAGCTTCAAATTTCTGCTGCCCTGACGTGCCCACCATGTTGGACTGTGACCTGGAATTGTCATAGGGAATAAAGTCTTTCTCCCTTAAGGTGCTTCTGTCAGGATATTTTTTTAAAACTCCTTTAACATTTGTACTTCCTTTTATGTGTATGTGTGCCTAACTATATGTACCATGTGCCTGCAGTACCCATGGAAGCCAGAAGAGGGCATCAGATCAGATCCTTCTGGAGCAAGAGTCATAGTCTGTTATGAGTTGCCTGACCTGGGTGCTGGGAACAGAACCCATGTCCTCAGCAAGAGCAGTCATTGCTCTTAACCACTGAGCCACCCCTCCAGCCTCTTGTGAGAATATTTCATTACAGCCACGTGAAATTCATCACAATCTTCTGACTGTTACAGATGGCAGAATCCGTAGATGCACCATGGACATCATCATTTACATGGAACCAGTTGTCAGTGTTGTCACCAGCATTGACAGGAGGGTCACACCTCCTTAGCATAAGTTTCCCATCACAGATTCTCACCAACACAACTGAGAGCTGAATCCACGTCTTTGGGTAAATGAGCATCATAGAACTCAACTCTTTGTGAATGCTAGGAGCGTACTCAGCTGAGCTCTTCCTTGGAGACTGTGGGTGTCTTTTCCTTGGTACAATCCAGGTATACTGAGGGATGGGGCACATATGCATTTGATTTGTGGATACAAATCATATATTTCTTATATGATTCATATATTTCCAGGGTCCCTGGGAACCTGCAATTTCTCCATCTCCAGAATCAGATGAGTTTCTGTCTCAGAACTTTGGGGTTGCTGAATATCTCCCTGACCATCAGTCCCTCACAGTCAGGTTATATAACCCCAGTGGCTTCAGCTCTCTTTCCTCCTGGTTTCTACAGTGTGTTATTTTAGTGTCAGTTGAGGCATTTATAGTTCATCTTCTGTTCTGCTTGTTTACTGAATTGTCTCCTGCCCTAGGGATTAAGTTCCTGAAGGAAGGGCTAGGTTTCTTTCATACCCCCGACTGACACGGAAGGTTCTCATGTCTTTCACACTGTTGGAGGATGAAAGAAGTGGAATTCCATCTAGTCTGCAAGGAGCCATTGTGATGTACAAAGAGCAGCAGAGGAGATTAGACTGCAGTCCAGATCATCCTCTCTGTGCGCCTCACACTCTCCTCAGTGTTGTGATCTGACAAGAGGCAGCCTAAGGGAGGGAGGCTTCATGGTGGCTCACAATTCCAGAGTACCTAAGGGCCACGGTCGGTATAAGGCGGTCTGGTTCCATGGTGTCAGCAGTGAGGAAGGAGAAGGGGTGGGGAGAGGGGGAGAGGGGCAGAGGGGGAGAGGGAGAGAGAGAGGGAGGGAAGGAGGG
>NC_034599.1:56169676-56177460 GCF_900095145.1 Mus pahari | reverse complement strand
GGGAGGGAGGGGGGGAGGGAGGGAGGGAGGGGAGAGAGAGAGATGCTGGATCTCAGTTCCTTTCTCCTGGCCCAAGCTAGGTCTTCCCTCCTCGGTGTGGTGTTTTGCATGAGAACAGTGCCTGCCCTTGAGTTGTTTGAATGCTTGATCCCCAGTTGGGGCAAGTGCTTGGGAAGGATGGATGGCTTTGATGGAGGAGGTGTGTCAGTGGAGGGGGAACGGGCCAGGCTTTGAAGTTTCAAAAGCCCACACCATCTTATTGAGTTCTGTCTGCTTTAGGCTTGTAGGTCATGTGTAAATGCTCGGGTACTGCTCCAGCTACATGCCTGCCTGCTTACTGTCATGCTCCCAGCCATGATGGTCAAGGATTCACCCTCTGAAACTGTAAGCCAGCCCCAATTAAATGTCTTCTTTTCCAAATTGCTTTGGCTACGTTGACTCTTAGCAGCAATAGAAGGGTAGCTAAGACACTTAGTGAACCCTTTCTGGAAACTCTGATGGCCTTTTCTTTCCAAGGTGATTCTAGTTCCAACCATTGGCATTCAAGACTAACCACCAGATGAAACAATGGACTGTTTGTTCCTAGTTACTTCTTTATTCCCTTCCCCCTTCCCTCTTTCCCTTCCTCCTTGTCTTCCTTCTCCAAATCAGAGAGTCATCCCATTTCAACCCCAAATCCACTGGTAAGCTCTGAGGCTCTCTCTATCTTACAGACATCTCCCCAGCTGGCCCATGTCCCACCTTGTTGTTCTGGTCCCCAACTCAGCTCCCGTATTTCCAGCAGGATCCACGGTCTCATCTCATGCCTAGGAATGCTGCTTCCACTCTAGTCCCCTAAGCTTCCCTCCCTGAATGGGAACCAGAGTTCCTTCAAAGGAGAGGTTCTCGTTCAAACCTGACCCTGTGCATTCCCGAGTCACACAGGATAACGTCAGACTGCCTTCTGTGTCATTCCACAGCGGCATCCAGTTCCAACAGCAGGCCCCCTTCTCACGGGGGCTTTCTGAGGTCCCCTTTGTGAACTAGAAGCCCTTACTAGATGCTCTCACACACTACTGCAGGGGCTCCTGACCTTGGGCATTTGGGAAGGATGGTTCCGGGAAGTGCATTGTGGGAGGCCAAGCAGCATCAGTGACCTCTATTTACCAGATGCTGCAGGCAACGTCCTCCCAGTTGTGACCATTCAAATGTTTTCCCATGTTGCCACATGTCCTTGGAGGTCAACTGTTCCCCTGGCTGCTCTACAGGATATATCAGTGTCAATAAAGCCAATGCCACTGGCAACACTCTTCCTTATGGAGGGACCAGGGAGGAGGAGACAGATAATGGATACATTAAGTAAATTATATTTACTCTACAAGGTGACATAGCTTCCGTACAGTAGTTTGGGGGTGATTATCACTGATAGGGGGTACCCTTGTTATATTTGTCAGTTAGTTTTGAGAAGAATCCCTCTCTGCTAGAAGAATGCTCCAGTCTGGGCTGGCATCAAACTCTTAATCCTCTTACCTCAGCTTCCCAGCCGAGAAAGTGTGCGGCACCATGCCAGCCTGGGGGTATAATTTTAAGTAGGGTGGTCAGGATAAACCTTGTTGGAAAGGTGATTTCATATTTACTGTTATTATTGGTTTATTCATTCTTATTACTTATTAATGCATAGGTCATTGTAACTGGCCTGGCAGGAATGAATATATTCTGAAGAGACACCTGTAGTGGTCCATTTAACTATCAGATGACTGAAACTTGAGTGAGAATCTGGAGTTCTTTGTTCCTCTTCCCAAAGTGGGAACATTTCAACAAATCTCATTTTTCTGCATTTTTTTTTCCTATTAACTTGTTTCATTTCTTCTTGAGGCGAGGTGGCAGAAGCTGGCTCCTTGGGGGTACAGACTGCGACTCCAAGTTCGGTAACATCACGACGTGAAATTATTTCGTCTTAATTTTATTGTAATTGTAATTTCTTGTCTTTGTAACTAGACAGAGTCTGTGAGGGCGCAAACTGTTTCTGCCATGTTTGATATCTTGTAAAGCCATGTGGGGTCAGCCAGCTCACCACACTTCCACTGTAAGGCTCTAAGGGGAAGAGAAAGAGGAGGACATTTTACAAGGGGCAGGGGTTAGGAGCAGGAGGGGACAGGGCCTGTGTCAGCAGGGACAGTGAAGAGAAGGGGGACGGGCTGCACTTTCATCCTCCCTGGCCCGCCTTCCTCTATGCTAAGAGGAAGCACCCTGCCACCCACCGCTTCCCTCCAGAGGCCCGCAGAAGGTTTTCTCAACCTGGACAGTTTCCCCAGAGCAGGCTGATCCCGTCTGCCGGGTGTGATAAAGCCCATTTCTTAAGGAAGACATGAATGGCTGTAATCAGATACACTGTTTTCCATGCTAAACAAAATGAGCAAGAAGGAAAAAAACCCCAGCCAGGCTATAATTATGGGTGTAATATTTCAGCCCATTAGCAGAAAATATCTCAGAAACCCGCTGCTTCCTTCGCCTTCTCAGCTGAGAGGGATGAGGAAGCTGAGCTGGAGAAGGCGGGCAAGAGCGCTAAGCACTGACGCAGGGGCCTGATTAATTGCTTTTAACTGTCTCCCCAGTTCTATTCTGACAGTTCTGATCTTTTTGCTGAACAAGATAAAAAGACAAACTTTTGCCCCTTCGGGTGGCTCTGAGAGACAGCAATCTTTCTTCGTGTCGCCCAACCTGACTCAGGACGGTTAAGTGTCTGCCATTTGCAAAGCATTTGGTAAACTCGGGAGTCTCGTTTGATTTTGATTTGGGATTTAAACTTTTTATTTATTTATTTATTTGAGATAAGGCCTTGCTTCATAGGCCAGGCTGGCCCCATTCTCACAACCCTGCTCAGCTTCTAAGCACTGGGATGGCAGACACCATGCTTAATACCCACCCAGTGCTTTCTACAATAATAGTTACCTTAGGCTTCTTGCTATGTGCGGGTGCCCCTTGTAAAGACTTTGAGGTCTGTATTTCATTTCCTCTCTGGGAGTGATGGGAGGTGGAGGGATGACTCCCTGGCCAGCTGCACTCTTCAGGGGATGTGTTCGCCACAGAGACGGTAGATTCAGAGAGCCTGGCATACGGGAAGGTCTGTTGGATGAGACATGTGTGCTTGGGTGGATGGGTGGGTGAGTAGATGAGGTCAGGTGGGTGGACTGTGTGTGTTCAATGGTAGCTAAATGATGGCGAGAACGAAGACATGGAAATCTATACAGAAACTGCCAGACGCTTGTAGAGTTTGGTTCATCTGAGGTTCAAGGCAGGGAGCTAGAAAGTCTTGGACAAGGGGCCTGGCTCTAATGATCAGAGTCACTCAGACAAGATTGACTTCCAGAGAGCAGGGCATCTGCTGGACTGTTTCATGCAGGTCTGGCTGACTAGGAGGAATGTGGAGGTGGGGCACTGAATTTACAGTATTCATTCATTCATTCATTCATTCATGCGTGCATGCATTTCATACATGTGTCCTGAGAGTCCCTTGAGCTATGGGCCAAGGGTTGGGTCTCAAGACCTTACAGACAAGCAATCAGAATTACAGGCCACTGAGAAGAGAGACTCATGGGGGCTTAAAGGCTTTCTCATCCCGGAGCCTCAGGGAAACAAGCTGCTGAAGGTAGGTGACACGGGTGACACTGTACAGTACAGTACAGATAACAAAGGAGGCAATACCATTCAGGATCCAGCCAGTCTGAGGCATGTTGCTGGAAAAAAAAAAAGCCAGGAGATGCAGAGACCTGAGAATCAAAGGCAGAACTGGGGCAGGGATTCAGCGGAAAGGCCTGGGGATCAGGTGACACAGACTGTAATCCCAGGCCCCCATTTCTCAGCTGAGTTCCCTGAGTGAATGAACTTCAATCTCCCTGGTGGTAATTAAGTGGTTCTGTCAGAGGACTGGGGTGCGGGGAGGGGGAGAGAGCCCCAGATGTAATCCAGAGAGAGGATTTACAAAAGCCTTCCCAGGGAGGAGCCAGGGGCAGGAGAGGACTAGAGTAGGAGCACAACCAGGCTGACCTCACAGGGGAGGAATAAGGAGGAGGCCATTGTGTAAGGAGGAGACCCTTGTGAGCCTTATCCAGGGAGAACTCTCAAGTGTAAGTTCTCAATCACCTTGACCAACAGGGCTAAATAAGGAGCAACTAAGGAGGCAATCATCTAACAATACAATGGGTGAATGTGGTGGTTTGAATATGTTTGGCCCAGGGAGTGGCACTATTATGGAGTAGGTATGGCCTTGTTGGAGGAAGTGTGCCACTGTGGGGTGGGCAATGAGACCCTCCTCCTAATCACATGGGAGCCAGTCTTCTCCTAGCAGCCTTCAGATGAAGATGTAGAACTCTCAGCCCTTCCTGTACCGTGCCTGCCTGGATGCTGCCATGTTCCTGCCTTGATGATAATGGACTGAACCTCTGAGCCTATAAGCCAGTACCAATTAAATGTTGTCCTTATAAGAGTCACCTTGGCCATGGTGTCTGTTCACAGCGACAGAAACCCTAAGTTAGACAGTGGAGCTGGGCAGGAAGTGTGTTGCTTGAGAAAAGCATGCTGTGCTCTGCTGGTTAAGTTGTGAGAAGAGAGGCGTGAGTGACTGTCCCAGCCAGAGGGATCAGTTCCATAGTGAGACTGGAGATGAGCGAGCACCTGGAATGCTCATGGACATTCGCTGTGGATGAGCTGCTGGGAAATGATGGAGTTGAGGGTGGAGGGCAGAAGGGCTGACCGGCTTGATCATAGGAGCTCTGTGATCATAGGGGAGAAGCCTTTGAACTGTGAGGTACCTGGAAGGAAAATATCAGAGCTATTGCACTTGTGTGTGGGGAAAGGAGACTGGAGAGAATGTGGCCAGCCATTGACCTGGGGACAGTGCCAAGGCCATTAGGAAGACTGGGCTGCTATGGTGACAGTGGGAGGGGAGAAGCTAGGTTCCTGTGCTGAAGGAAGAGGCATTGAGCCAGGAGTGGCCCCGGTGGTTGATGGGGAGGCAAGGAGCTGAGCCAGGAGTGGCCCTGGTGGTTGATGGGGAGGCAAGGAGCTGAGCCAGGAGTGGCCCTGGTGGTTGATGGGGAGGCAAGGAGAGGGAGTTTGGAAGGTGGAGCTGCTTTCTGGCTCGTTCAGTGGAGTGGACAGAGGCCATGTACACTGAGAAAGGAGCTGAAAGCTTGAAGCAAGGAGGGGCAGTGGACTCGAACTTGAACACTGGCTTTAGACACCTGTAGGATTTCCAACGAGGAGGTCTAGGAGGTAATTGAATACCATCATCTTGACAGACAAGGGCTAGCAATAAAGATGTTCGGCCCATGGACCAGGAATGGCCATAGACCCTCAGCTGTGGCAAGAAGGCCTAGAAAGCAGAGAAGACAGAGGAGGCATCACCTGTTTAGCTCCTGAAAGACACTGCACCATGAGCAACCCCACCCGGAGGGGTGCCCCTTTGGCTTGTGTCCTCGGCTCCCATGCTGTCTGCCTGTCTGGTGGCTCTCTTCCCCTGTCTCCGGTCTCTAAGCCTGACTTAGGCCCACAGTGATTCTACTTTATGTCACATACGTAGGTGCACGTCCCAACCACACCGGTGTCTTTCTCCCCTTGTTTCACTCTGCCAAAGCTTGCTGATCCCAGATGTTCTCTCTACCACAGCTTAACTTCTCCTTCTAGAAGTTTCTTTTGCTTAGGGGAAGGGAAATGGTGTATATTGTAACCTCAAAAGAAAGAAAAAATTATGTTTTTAAAATATTATTAAAATAAAAAGAAAATGTCCTACAGGCTTACCTATAGGCTGCTCTTATGGAGAGATTTTCTTCATTGAGGGTCCCTCCTCTCAGGTGACTTTAGCTGTGTCAGGCTGACATAAAACTAGCCAGCACACCCTGTCTCAAAAAATAAGTTAGAGAATGATAGAGGAATACACCTTACATTGATTTTGACTAAACACACACACACACACACACATACACACACACACACACACACACACACTATACACGTATACATATATACCACATAAACACATACCACACATACATACACACACCACTGACCACACATACACACATACCACATACATACACATACTACACGCCACATACACAGACACACCATACCACACATATATACACACACATCACACACACATATATAAACACATGTGGATACATGTACAGATACAAGTGTTCTAAATTATAGAACTACTATATGACCATTGTACAAGTACAACCTGGAATGAAAATAAATAAACACAGTGCCTTCCTCACCCTTGTGACATCAGCTCCTGTGCTCCGTTCCCTAGTGAGGCTTACTGTTTCCCAATTCACACCCACAGTAACCATAATACTTAGCTTTTGATGTTTTGATTATAAAATACACACTAGAGAGGGGCTGGAGAGATGTCTCAGTGGTTAAGACACTTGCTCTTGTACCCATTTGGTGCCCAACCATCTGTAACTTCAGTTCCAGGGGATAGTCTGAGAGAACGTTGCACATACATGGGGCACTGGCACACATGCAGGTGAGACACCCATACACATGCAATACAAATAAATAAACCTCTCACTTAAAAAAACACATAGGTCCGGGTGGTGCCAACAGCAGTGTGGGTAGCCACGCCTTCATTTTCTCTATTCTGTCCTCATTCTTACAGCAAGAATGATGGAGGTTTATGGTAGAAAATGTGAAAATTCATAAAAACATCACAGAGAGGTACATATGCCACTGTTCTTAAAATCTATTGTTTAGAGATGATAATTAGGGGCAAAGGTGCTTGCACTCAGCTTCCCCTGGACAATAGTAGAATAACAAGAAACTGAGATTGGGGATGAAGAACAGGCAAACCTGGATTTCTCTTTTCAAAATAAGAGTCTTTGCACAGTTTCTATTCTTTTTTCTTAACTTTGAAGGAAGTAAGACACTAAAGTCATGATGTTTTACGTTGTGTGTATTGAAGTAGTTGTTCATTAAGGGAGGACTCAGTAATTTCACATTAAAACAAAATATAACTTATCCCTAAAGGAATAAAGAGACTAATTTATCTACATGCCTTTCTTTCTTGTTATCTGCATAGAGTTTGCTTTGAGATTCCCTTGGACACCAAAGTCCAAGGATGTTTTAGTTCTTTATATAAAATGATGTTACATACAGTCTTTACATACAGTCTGTACCTATCCTCCTATATGGATAGTCTCATATAGCCCAGGTTAGCCTCAACCTTGCTATGTAGTAGCAAGGGTTGGCTTGGACTTTTGGACATCTTCCTTCCACTCCTGAATGCTGAGATTACAGGTCCACACTTGACTCAGGCCCGCTGCAAGAACAGCAGTACTCTTAACTGCTGAGCCTTCTCTCCAGTCCCATTCTGAATATTTTTGGATTTTGGTTAACTGAATACTCAGATACAGAACTTATAATGCAGAAGGATAGCCTGTATTTATTCCGAATAAAATGCTATGGCAAGCGAAACCTACCATCAGGATAATCCACCAGGAACAAATTTGGAGTATCGCTTTTAAAAGGAACTGACCTAGCCTGGGGAAGCACATCCCATCTGTTCTCAATGAAAACCCAAGAGTGATGTTGGAATTCCAAGTCCCCTTTGCTTTCTCATACTTTACCTGAGGCTGAGGAATTGGCTCTGTGGCCTGAGAAGGCATCTGGATTCCCACAACATGGTGGGTGGAATGCATGGGCAGGAATCTTGCCATGTCTCTGGAACAGTGGCTCTAGTAGATATTTAGATTACGTGTAGTGTGTGTGTGTGTGTGTGTGTGTGTGTGTGTGTGTGT
>NC_034599.1:56167045-56169661 GCF_900095145.1 Mus pahari | reverse complement strand
GTGTGTGTATGTCTGTGTGTGTATGTGTGTGTGTGTGTGTATGTGTGTGTGTGTCTGTGTGTGTGTGTGTGTATGTCTGTGTGTGTGTGTGTATGTGTGTGTGTGTGTGTGTGTGTGTATGTATGTGTATACGGGATCCATGTACACTCCAACTATCGTGTGCATGTGGAGGTCTGAGGATAACTTGTGAGAGTCCCTCTGCTGTGTGGGTCCCAGGAATCAAACTCAGGTTGTCAGGTTTGGTCTCGGGTGCTTATACCCTCTGAACTGACTTATCCCCCCAAAGTGACTTTTCCCTTGAGTGCCCAGAGTTTTTCCAAGGACTTCCTGACCTGCCCTTTCCTCGATGCTCAGGGGGTTTCAGGGTTCGCTTTTACAGTCCAGCTTTTCACAGGATTTTGGGTGTCCCTATTTTCTCCTCCAGGCCTCCTTCATTGGGTCCTATGATCGCTTGCCTTAATTGGCGCTGTCTCCTATGGCACCTGCACAGCATCTCACTGCTACTCGCTTTCATTGTTCTCTTGGGTTAACGGTAAATGTTTTTGACTCTTTCTCTTTTCTGGGGTTGGTTTGCATCCTGTCAGTACATGTCCTGAAGGATTTCTTTCAGGAAATGTATCCAACATGGTAGAGATGTGAAAGAAGTAACTCTGAGCCCCTGGATTTCTAAAAACATCTTCACTAGGCTCTTATACTTATTATTTTCTCGTTTTAACAATGATTATTTGAGTATTCCACATAGTGTGTTTTGATCATATTTAGCCTTCCCTCAAGTCTCCTCAGATTCATGCCCCTCATCCCTTATCCTGGGACTCACTTGAAGGTTTCATCCCCACTGATTAGCTTTCGTAGTGCTGGAAGATGCTCTGCACACTACCAGAGAAGAGAGACAATCATCAGTCTTCCTTGGTAGTGAACCTTGAGAACTATAATAGTAACTGTCCTGGTAAGACATGCTCACCCGTGTCATAGTGGCATGAACAGTATGGGAGTAACCAATCACTTTAAGATTGGATGCAAGTCCTGTTTCAGAAGATGCAACCCATATCTGTCACCATTATCAGTCCAAGACAGGTCATAGGCCATATGGGAAACCTTAATGCCATTATTCTATATTAAAACAACTTCTAGTTACTTGCCATTTTACCCATAGATTAAATATATCTCAACTCTCATCAGAAAACCTTCTACTTGCAATCACTAGTGATTAATATAGAAATCAACACAACCAGTCACAGGGAAGAGAACAGACCCTTGTACTTCAATATGAGACTCTAAGAGATTTCTCTTCCAAATATTGTAGTCATTGCTGTGCTGCCTTCCAGCGAGCTCCACTGCATATGAAATTAATGGTTGGCTCCCCCTACGTGAGTGTGTGTGTGTGTGTGTGTGTGTGTGTGTAAGAGAGAGGCTCACCAGGTAGTGGTGGTGCATTCCTTTAATCCCAGCACTTAGGAGGCAGAGGCAGGAGGATCTCTATGAGTTCAAGGCCAGCCTGGTCTACAGGGCCAGTTCTAAGACAGTCAGGGTTACACTGAGAAACCCTGCTTTGAAAAACCAAGCTAAACTAAACAACCAACCCAAAGCGATGCTCACACTGGTGTGACTGCACATAGGTGTGTAGTATGCATGTGGAGGCTAGAAGTCAATGTCAGATGTCTTCCACAATCACTGTGTGCATAATTTTTTTTGAAAAGAGAATTTCTCATGAGCTCTGTGTTTGTGGATTTGCTGGAGTGGTTGACCAGTAAGTCCCAATGACCCCTCACATCTCCTTCTCTCCAGGGTTGGGATTACAGGCACACACTGTCATGCACGGCTTTCTAAATGTGGGTTCGAAGAGTCAAACATTTGCCCAGTCAGCACCTTCCTGTCGGAGCCATCTCCCCAGGTCCCAAAGGCTACTTTGATTGTGCTTACCCTATTTTTTCCCTTGAGAAGTTTTAAGACTTCCCGCTGCTTGGTAGAGTCCAAGAATCTTCCTGGTCCATTAAGTGTGTGTCTTCTTTGCTTCACACCTGCTCAATTCAGAGAAAACGGGAGGCAGCTATTGCTTTTTGCCTTAGCTTGCTCTCCTTCCCCTCGGGAACTGGGAGAACTGTCGCTAGCATGCTCATTGTGGTGTTAAGGAGTCCTTCCGCCCTCCCTGCCCCAGGGTAACCATTTGAAGACTGAATCTCTCCAGCCTGAGAAGGTGCAGGGAGGGAACCACTGACCAGAACAAAGCCAATTCATGTCTCTGAGCAGTGATCATAGTGTCGAGAAAGAAGACTATATTCTTCCCCTTCTGGAGTCAGAGGAGGTTAGGTACAAGGATGAGGTGAAGCTGGAAGTTGTAGAGACTGTCTTAGTCACCATAACAGACAGCCCGCCTGGGGAGCCAACCTGGAGAGACAGGGCAGGCTAGTTAGGAGAGAGGGAAGGAGTGGAGAGAGGGAAGAAGAGGGGAAGAGGAAAAGAGTGAGAGGAGGCAGAAAGAGTGGAATGGAGGGATGGAGGGAGGGCCAGAGGGAGGGAGGGAGGAAGGGCCGGAGAGAGGGCTAGAGGAAGGGAAGGAGAGAGGGCTGGAGGGAGGGAGGGCCAGAGGGAGAGCTGGAAGGAGGGGAAGAGGGAGGG
>NC_034599.1:56148170-56166797 GCF_900095145.1 Mus pahari | reverse complement strand
GGAGGGAGGGGAAGAGGGAGGGAGAGGGGATTTCCAAGGTTGGCCTAGGAACCAAAGCTGGATTAACCGATGTATTTCTTTCTTTGAACGCTTGCAGTTGGCTTTCTATCAGATGAAACCAAAAGAGTTTGATAATACGGTAGTCACCTTTAACTGGAAAACCCCTCCCATCTTCAGCACACGGGGAATTTCTTTATTGCCTGATGAGTCCTCTTCAAAGGCTTCGGTTCTCCCAGTCAGCACTCAGTCAGCTGGGTACTGGATTTCTGAGATTTACTTCATCTTATTTTGTCTTCCTCCTTTGAGAAGACCACCTCAACATTTAATGTGTATTCTGAGATATCTTGTCGACTTGATTGATCCTTCCTTCCCTCCCAGGTCTTTTATGATGCTTTTCATTTTAACCAGCAAAACTTTAATTTCTAAAAAATCTCTCTCACTTTTTTTTTTCTCAAGACAGGGTTTCTCTGTGTAGCCCTGGCTGTCTGAAACTCTGTTTGTAGACCAGGCTGGCCTGGAACTCAGAGATCAACCTGCCTCTGACTCTTGAGTGCTGGGATTCAAGGTGTGTGTCACTAGTCCCAGCTTTCTAAAAACCTTTTATCACCTTCTTGTTCCTTTTGCCCTCCTTTTGTTTTTATGGTGATAAAACCTTTTCTTTAAAAAAACATTAGCATTCATTTTCAGGGGCTGGTTATTTATTTATTTAATCAATTGGCCTATGAACTCTCCCAAATCTTTAAATTCATCTAAACTTCACATTTATAGATAAAACAGGGTAATAGGTCTAGCCAGGCATGGTGGCACATGCCTACAGTTGTAGCAGTTGGGAAGCTGATATGGGAGGATTGCAAATCTCTCTCTCTCTCTCTCTCTCTCTCTCTCTCTCTCTCTCTCTGTGTGTGTGTGTGTGTGTGTGTGTGTGTGTGTGTGTGTGAAATGGAGATACAGAATCAGGGACTCATACAGCATGACAATTAGAGTGACTGCTAACAAAAGCCAACTGTAAGGGCTGGTGAGAGGGCTCAGTGGTTAAGAATATTTTCTGTTCTCTCAAAGGCTCGGATTTGATTCCCAGCCCCCACATCAGAGCCTCACAATCGTCCTTAACCAGAAAATCTATTGCTCTCTTCCTGCCTCAGTGGACACCTGCAGGCAAGCAATGAATGTACACGTGCTCAGGCATACATACACATAAAATTAAAGTTGCTAATTAATTCATAAAAATAAGAACAATAGTGGTAATATAACAATAATAATGAAGTTGGTATTTAAGGACATGTTAAATTTTCTAATAAGTAATAAAAAAAATTATGGTAAGTATATGAAATTGCTTTTTTAAAAAAGAGGAAGTGAAAGCAGCTGACTGAGAGGAAGTGTGTGGGGGATTCAGGTTTCTGAATTATGAAATGAGGGCCAAAGTTGCAGAGACTGAGCACCGTGTAATGAGCCAAGACAATGCAACTGTCCCCGAGGAGACACAGAGATGGGTGGGAATAGCTTCCAGTCCTGGGAGCATTTCTGGATCTACCATTGCATAGCCATTCCAAATAGTGTGTGGGAAACTCGCATATCAGCCAGCAGGACTTAAGGGGTTTGGAAAACCCTGGGCATCAGTTGCATCTGCAACATGTGCATGACAGAAATGTATACTGCAGGGCAGACCGAGTACCGTTCCTCTGTGGTATCCTTCATTTTCTCCCTGATGCTGTCAGGGGTGCCGGGAAGGGTCACACGACAGAAACGCCTGCTGGATTCCATGTCTTATAGAGCAAGTTGTTCTCATGTGTATGCATGTGGGTGTTGTTGTTGTTGTTGTTTTGGCTTTGGCTTTGGCTCCAGTTATTTATAATTTTGACTCCCAGTGTATTTCCTGGAACCTGGGAGGGAGGGTCACATCATTCTTACCTGACAGGCGTGAGGATGTAGAGCTCCTCAATGAACCAGAAAAAGCAACGCAAGCTTAAGTTGTTGTCAGTTCAGGGAAGAGAGCCCTTAATTTGGCAGCTGAGGAAATGAAGCCATGGCCCCCACCCCTACCCACTCCACCATGGGTCCTCAGAAACCTCCAACCTCTGTGTTCTTGGGTCTCGGTGGTCTCTTTGTGGTTCTGTTACTCAGCAGTCTGCAGACAGCCAGACGAGGGCTCCAGTGTTGGGGGGAGAATGAGAGAGAGAGCTCTGAAGAAGAATGGCATAAATAATTCAGTGATTGCTGACCATGGGCCATTACATTTCCCATGATCTGTTTTACTGTAGCTGTTATGCGGTGTTAGTCACTGCCAATTCAATTGCAAACCAGGCGTTTCACTGGGCCTAAAGGAGCTGGCCATTGCTCCCAAGATCCAAGACCATGACAGCTTTGGCCTTGAGCTTGCTTAGGCCTCATCCTAAAAGATGGCCAAATGGATTCACACCACAGCGGGGGCGGTGGGGGGTGGGGAGCAGCAGGCTTCTCCTAGCTCCTATTTGTTCCTTAGCCACTTAGAGTAGGGGGGACAGTCACCTTGACCTCACCCGGAGACCCTGTTGCTACCGCTAGTGCTAAGAAAAGACACAGCGTTCTGGGAGGGGGACCATTTAAAGGGCTCATGTGTTCTATGTAAGCAGTGATAATAACTACCAGGACTGTGTATGCTGTGTGTGAGTGCATGTGTATTGTTTGCAGACGGACATATGTATGTATAGGACAGAGGGAAACCTTGAGTGTCATTCCCCATGAACACCACCCAGCTTGTTAGTTGAGGCAGGGTCTCTTGCTGGTCTTGCCTGCCCCAATAGGTTATTTGCCAGTGCAAGTCTGTTGCCCTCTTTGTCCTCAGTTTCGCTGTTTATCGTGGGGTGGACTGGAGGGGTCACTGTGTCACTGAGCAGGTCATTGTGCCTGTGTGCCCCTCAGCACTGTTCTGGGGCTCTGGGGACTCATGAACTGATGGTTAAAGCAAGAGATTCAGTCTCTTGCCTCACCATGGGGACTGCCCTATTGTTGTCTTTGATATCACAGGGGCAGGCCTCAGAGGCCGCAGAGGCTAGAGGAGTCTCCTTTAAGCTGCCTCCAAGCTGGCTTCTCTTCTCTGGCTTAGTTAGTTCTTAAAGTCCCCTTTGTAAGCAAGGATGATGGACCCTCTTGGAGGGAGTGAGGGTTCCTGGGGATGCCACTTAGTCCATGCTGTGGCTGTGCATAGCTGGGGACCTACCTCATTGTGTGTGCTTGGAAGTTACTGAGTATCTCCCCTCCCTCTCCCCCCCCCCCCACAACATACCGTGAGGGGGCTAGGTTCTATTTCTGAAAATATATAGCCAGAATATATAGTTTTATTGCTTGAGAGCCCAGCTATCAGAAACTTCTGAGCTATGTGGAATTGAGTGGGTTCTGAATCTGAGTTGAAGAGAAGCTTCGATGTCTCCTTGCAGCCTCTCTTGGTGTCTGTTTCTTGGACCTTAACATAAGCTAAGTTTTGCCAGGGGTGGTGAATTTAGCTGAACGTGGGGATGAGAGCAGAGAGTTATAAGATAGGGACCCAGGTGAGAGAAAGAGGATGCTGTCTCAGAGAGAGGAAGACCAGTCAGACTACAGCTGGGCCCCTGGCTGCTGGAGACAGGACATGGGTTAGGATCTAGGGCCTCTCTGCTTGCTTGAATTCACTCCTTCATTTACCCACTCATTCTTTGCTTGTTTATGAATTCATTCATTCTTTCCTCACTGAGCCCCTACTGTGTTAGACACAGGGCCGATTCCTGACAATAGGGGAGTGAATCAGGGCAGAACCCCTACCTACCTCACAGTCTACAGAAGTCGTGGACACACCAGTAAATGTATAACTGTAGCTGGGCTGGCATCATGAGTGGCAGGTACTTTATTTGCCAGCACAAGGGGACAGGGATGAGGCTGGCGTAGTCAGGTAGGACTGGAGGATGAAGGAGGGTTGACTCTAGAAAGGGAGAAGAAAGGCTACTCTAGATTTAGGACCCAGCACATGCAAATGTTCTGGCCAGGGCAGAAGACGCTCCTCTGGCACTAGGGACCTGGGCCTTCAACTCCAAAGTAATGAGAAATGACTGTTAGCTTGTAAGGCCACGGCTGCTAATATGATCTGACCTGCTTTATTCCAGCACCATGGTTCGAGCAGCAGGTGGAGAACAGACCACCAGGGGCTTCAGGGGGTGTGTGGAGGGAAATTAGAAGGTCGCTGTACTTATCCGGGAAAGGGACAGGCTCAGCTGGCAGAGACAGAGCTGAGCTAAAGGAGCTGACAAGGGTGTGTGTGTCAAATCCACAGAGTTTCGGGTGCATCAGTCATGGAGGCAAAAGGGGAGGCAGAGGCCACACTGTTTTGTGGTTCGGAACATCCTGACCTAGCACTCAACCAGGATGGACCAACACTCACATTGCATTCAGGCTGAGGAAAGGGCTCACACCGATTGCCGTGGAGCCTTCCAGGAATGAGGGAATGGGGAGTTTGGACACTCAAATCAAAAGAAAAGGCAGGGTAAGGGGTGCTGGGAGTCATCTTTGAGTCCCTTTGTCTCTCCTCTCCCCCTCTCCCTGCAAATCCCCTCCAGTTTCCCATCTACCCAGGAGCTCAAAATCATCCTTCACTTTTGTGGACCAGCCCTCAAAACTGCATGTCTGTAGGCTCTGATGGAGCCTGTAATCTGCCATTCAGTTCTATTCACTTCAATTAGATTCAAGTCAATTCAATTCAACGCAGTCAATTCAAGTTAATCCAAGAGACTCAGGGGGAGCCTTCAGTGCTGAGCAGGGTGGGGGACAGGTCATCAGCAACTGATGTGACTGGTGTCTAGGGAGAGACACAGGGTGGCAGATGGCAGCTCTTCTGTTCCAAGAAGAGAACTGGTCAGGGCTGGCCTTTCCCAGAGATAGCTTCCAGAAAAGACGACCCTTGAATCCTGTTGGCCAGGCTGGTTATTCACTGAAGCTGGAGAGAGAATGTGTCACAAAGATGCAGAAGGTGACTCAGGTTCCAGTAAACCAGTTTGTTGCTCAAATGTCTTTCTTACTGGCTACACTCTCCAGCAGTACCCTCCTCCTCTCACCTGCCCTTCTCCCATTGGGCATCCGAAGAGAATTAAACTGGAAGGAGACCCTAGTTCTGGGGCCTAAGTCACCAGCCACCAGCTCTACAGATGCATCTGCTCACTCTAGTCACGGAAAAGCTGTACACAGGCACTGGACAGAGCACAGAGCTGGGCCTGAGCTGCTCTTGTTCCTGCACAGCCACCTGCCCTGAAGGCTCAGCCCTCCTTAAGCCAAGCCTCCTTTCTTGGGCATGCAATGCAAATAAATACCTTGTTCAGATGCCACCTGGTTGCATCTCTCAGGGGAACTATTTTGCTTTATAAAATAACGGGACATCAGTAAACCCTGTCGTCTTGCATATTGGCAGTTCAGATGTGGCCGGTATCAAAGTACTCAAGTTCTTGTTTTCTCATTCATTCATTCACTCACTCATTCATTCATTTATGTATCAAATAGTTTTTAGTGTCTGTTAGGTGGCTGAGTGACAGTTGTCTGGGACCTGCCTGTTGTCCATTGTCCTAGATCTCATAGTGAAGCCACAATGAAGTGCCCCAGTGAGGGATACAATAGAGGTCTATCAGCTGTCCAGGGAAGGGGCATCATCACTTTTAGAGTGTGGAGCGTCTCAGAGTGACAAATGTGCTATATAGTCCCATTCCTTCCTTGGCTAGAATGGGCTAGAGTGGCCAGGGGGGGGTCTCTGGGAGTTAGCAGCAGGGGTTTCAGGTCCAGGCCAGAGAGATGCTGTGCCTCCCCCTTCAGAGGTTCTGGGAGAGCAGGGTTATCTTGGCAGGGTTATCTTTCACTGGGCACTAGTGCTCACACATGGAGTTGCTGAGAAGAAAGCATGTGCACAGGGTGACGGTCAAGTGTGTACAGATCTGCAGGCACTGGAGACTCTGTGAGCATGAGCTCTTGTCATTCACTAGCCTTTCTCTTTGGCCATTCTGGCCCAATTGCAAAACAAGTTCGCAGAGACCCTGGAGTCCTGGGTTCCCTTGTTGCTGCTGTCTTTTCACCTGTGTCCTCTGCCTAGTCCCTTGGGCCCCTCACTACTGCATTCACATTCGGGATGATGTTTGGGCCTGTTGTGCTGGCCAGATCCTAGGGAGCCTCCATGAGCCACCTGACAGGTCAGAGGTTGATGGATCAGGGGTTGCTGGAAGCCAGAGACACCACCTCTGCCAGACTCTAGCTGAGATGGGACATAGGTTTCCCTTGTCACAGCATGGCTGTTCAGTCCCCTTCAGGGCTTAGTAGGCACTTTAGATCTCCAGGCATGAGCAGTGCTTGATGGCCACAGAGCTTTGGCTTGTTCGTCTTTACCCCATCACTCCTTCTTCCCGGCCCCTGCTCCTGTCCTAACTCATTCCCCCCATGTTCTCTCATCACTGTGGGGCATCAGGGTCTCATCTCTCATAGATCCCAATCTCAGATGAGGGAACTGCAGGGGTTTCTGAGCTCCAAAGAGACCCTGTCAACTTTATAGCGAAGGAAACAACTGGGAAGGCCTCTGGGGTCTTATTTTTCTTCCCCAAAGATTTTGAACTTGTGTGTGTGTTGCACTCATGCACAAGCACTGAGACCAGAGGAGGATGTCTAATGTCTCACTCTGTCACTCCCAACATTAATCTCTTGAGACACCATCTCTCACTGGACCTGGGGCTAGACTGGCAGCCAGCAAGTCCCAGCCATTCTCTTGTCTCTGCTCCCCGCACCCTGACCGAAGCCCTGGAATTACGGGTGCACACAGGCACCCTTAGCTTTTATGTGGGTGCAGAGGATTCAAACTCAGGTCGCCAGGATTGCACAGTGAGCGCCCTTACCCGCTGAGCCTCTCCCCAGCCCTGAGCCTTTGAAGTTTACAGAAGGGTGCAAAGGGGATGTGTGACCCAAATTACAACACATGACAGGAGAGAAGAAAACCCTCTGTGGCTGCCACAGAGATGGGATTCATTCCTTCAGTGTACAGGCTTTTTGCCTAGCAACAAGAAAAAGCCAACAAGCCAATTAAAAAATGGGCCCGATATAGGAAGACAGCTTTCGAAAGAGTATATAAATGGCCCTCAAACCTATGAAAAGTTACTCAGCCTTACTCATAAAAGAAATGCAAATTAAAACTTCAATAAGAGACCCTCTTTCAAGCATCAGATTGAGAAAGATCAAAGGCACGGCAGCACTCTGGGGCTGAGGGTGTGGGGCACAGCGGCTGGCTGGCAGGAGGGTAGGCAGGAGTGGGAGGCAGGGGCACCTCTGGGGAGAGCCACTGGGCAACATCTGCTCAGGCTGCAGGTGCCCTTCCCTGAAGCCCAGCACACCCTGCTGTCGGACGTGTCACACAGCTAAATGGGGGACGGGTGCTCGGCACTGCTCCCAGCAGCGGTATTTATGAAAGCAAGCAAAAGCTTGCCGTTTGCCGCAGCGGTTGTCGACAGGGGACTGAATAAACCGCCAACAGGGTGCCTGCCATGGGATTCTACACAACCATGAGCAAAGGGGCCTCCACAGAGGACCTCTCTGACGTCACAGAGTGAGAGCCTTCCCAAAGGTGCCTAATGAACTCACAAGACCATAGCAAACACAGATTATTGTTGTTTCAAATCATTTTAAGGACTGGGAAGATAGCCATGTGGTAAACTGCTTGCCTTGCAAACATGAGTTCAATTCCCAGAATCCCCATGCAAAGTGACAAAACCAAAACAAAAATCTGTGATTGGTGGCTCATGCTTAAGATTCTGGTGCTGATGAGATGGAACCGCACAGGTCCCTGGAACTCTGTGGACTGTCGGCCTAGCCTACTTGGTAAGTTTGAGGCCAGGGAAAGACCTTGTCTGCAAAAAGAAATAAAGAACAAAAAAGGTCGCCGCTTGAGAAATGACATCAAAGTTGCCCTCCAGCTTCTACACACAGACCCACATATGTGCACATACATCTGTTCACACACATGAACACAATCCATGTGAGCACACACAAATTAATAATAATAATAACAACAACAACAACAACAACAACAACAACAATAATAATAATAATAAAGCCAGTTTCTCTTTTAAAAAGAAAGTCGTCTATCCAGTCCTATAAGGCAGCAGCAGACCCTGCAGCCATGGGTTGCTTAGCGATGGGGCCGTGTTCAGAGAACGGCATCATGAGACAGCTATTGTATAAACACCATAGAATGTGCTCACACAAGTCAATCAAGAGACGCTAGAAAACACAGGACGTGTGAGGCTGTTGCTGGCATAGTGTGCCTTACTATTTTGTAAAAGCATTTTTTTTTTTTTAAAGTAGGAAGATATTTCAAAATACTTCTAAAAGGGCTGGCAAACTGGCTCAGTCAGTAAAGGTGTCTGCTGCTAAGCCTGGCGACCTGAGTTCCAGGGACACCCATGATGGAGAGGAAGAACTGACTCCCAGAAGTTGTCCTCTAGACCGACACCATGGTACATGGTGGGACAGCTTAGTCACATCAGCATTGTCACACACTTGTGAGGAATGTACTGTGTTCAGCCTTAGGATGGCTTTGATGATTTTAGGTGACAGGAAATTTAAAGCTCCAATATTCTTTCGGGAGACAACTGTTGGAGATGTGGACCATAGCGATATGTGCTGTGTGACTGTGTTTTTTTGACACATTTCCATTTGTGTGAAGGGAGAGGAAAAGAATATTCTCACATGTGCGTGGACATGTACACCCTTGCCGTGATTTGTAAATGAGGTCGACAGCAGCACAGTGCCCGGAGAATTTCACCACGTGGGCAGGTAAGAGCGATGCCTCCCAAAATCACCTCGAGTGCCCAGGTTCCGGACAGAGAGGACAGCACAGGGAGAGAGGCTTGCTTATATTGACTGACTGACCAACTGACTGGTTGACTTACAGACTGATTGATTGACTGATCGATTGATTTAGACAGGGTCTTATATGGTTCAGACTAGCTTCGAATTCCCTATGTCCCAAGGGGTGACCTTGAACTCTTGATCTATGTGTCTCCACCACCTGAGTGACAGGGTTAAAGGTGTGCACCATCACGCCACAGTTTATGTGGTGCCAGGCACCAAACCCAGGGCCTCATGCATCTGAGGCAAGTGCTCCGCCAGCTGAGGTACATCCCCAGCCTTTGTCCTCACTCCCTGTCCTCATGCCTTCTCACTTTTTGTTCAGCACGCTGCACTTTCCATGCTAAACACACATTTTCATGCTAACTAATCATGAGTGGTCTCTTGGAACAGGGACACACCAGGCTGAGGGGGCCTATCTTTGTGGAGGTCATAGATAAAGGTCCAGGAAGGGTTTCCAGCTATGCCAGCAGCTGTAGGTTCAGATTTGACCAGATTGCCTACATTTCTCTGTTGGTTGGGTGTGGCTGGGCGGCAAAGCCTGGTTTAAAGACATTCAGTTTGGTAGGTAGAGTTGGAAGATGCCAAGCAGACTTGCCATCTTAAGACGTCCTCATCTGAGCAGCATTAGGCAAGTCCTACCCCAACTCTGAACGTCAATGTTTTTGCCTGTGAAGTCAGGAGAACGGTATTTTGTTCCTGAATCCGTGGGCCTCAAAGGCCTTGGGTGGAAAGGGTCTGTGTGGCAGATTTTTAGATGCACCTGCTCCTAGCTAGACAGGTACACTTCAGAGGGCCAGGCTGTGGCTTAAGATGGGATGTGGAGCAGGGGAGGGGGCTGCTCAGAGACAGTGGAAAGAGGAGCAGTTGATTTTCTCACGAGAGACATCCCTCAGGTTGCCAGGAGAACCAGGTCTGGCTTCTTTCTCTTTCTTCATTCATTGTCACGTGGATGCCATCCTGGCTCTTTCTCCTCAGAAGAGAAGAGAGGAGTTATGAATGTGGTGTTTGGTCACAACCTCGGCCACAAAGTACCAAAAGGTGGGTTGGGGTTCAGGAGGGATTGCCACCCTCCAACGCCCGTCAGAACTCCCTGGAACCTCTCATGGGTAAGAGAGGAGCCCACTGAGCAGCCTGAGTCTGGTGTGAGTCTGCTTGGCATCTTTGGTCAAGAGGGATTTGCAAAGCAGGAGGAGGGGCTGTGGTTATAGCTCATGGAGCAGAGCGCTTGCTTGTGCACGATGCTCTGTCAGGCACAGTGGTTCAGCCTGCAACCCTAGCACTCAAGACAGCAGTAATGGTGATCAATGGGGTCTCAGGAAAGGACCGAGCCAGCTTTAATAGGGAGGATGGAAGGGGAGGATGGAAGGGGAGGATGGAAGGGGAGGATGGAAGGGGAGGATGGAAGGGGAGGATGGAAGGGGAGGATGGAAGGGGANGAAGGGGAGGATGGAAGGGGAGGATGGAAGGGGAGGATGGAAGGGGAGGATGGAAGGGGAGGATGGAAGGGGAGGATGGAAGGGGAGGATGGAAGCAGGTGGATCGCAAGCTCAAGACTACCCAAAGTTCCGTGTCAAGTTCAAGATCAGCCTGGCCAACACCAGACTCTTTAAAAAAAAAAATGTCTGAGGAACTAGGTAGGTTGGGTGTGGTTTCCATATCATGTGGCCTTGATGAGCCAGGTCTTGTGCACTCTTTCCTCTTTGGGGAGGAAATCCAGCTCAGGAGGAAGTCACTTGCCCAGATCACATGGCCCATGGGAGGCCATACCACGATGAGAATCAGGCTCTGAGGACAGATCTTTGCTCTGTCCAGGTGAGGGGGCTGCACATTGACATTCCAGAATTGCCCCAAGCCTTTGCCCACCTGCCTATGACTCTACCTGGTAGCCTGGAAAATGGAACCTGCTCACCCACTCCTACTGAGTTCATTTACATAAGTCTTTCTCCTCTGGGTCATTGTGGCAGTGACCTCAGGAAGGGCTGCCTGTAGCAGGTTCCATCTGCTGCTGAAAGGCAGACCACAGAAGCCGCATCCAGGAGTTTTCCCGAGGGGGCAGAAGGTCACAGGGCCACGTTTGTGGAAGAAGCCTGCCTGACCTCCATCTCTACCCCTTTTCTAGAACAGCAAAACAGCCAACTTGGGCAGGAAGGAGCCCCCTTTCTGCTCATCCAAATGCCTGCAGGCAGCTCCTCACTGTCCAGCATCTGTACTGTTTACACCATCATCACCAGACATCCTTCCGGACCAGCTCGCTTCCCTCTCCCTACCTCACACCTTACTAACTCCAGCTATCACTGACGCACGTGGTCACCTCTCTCCCATGCCTTCCCTAGTCTGATTAATCTAAGCAGAACGCCACTTTCCTCAGAGGGCAGTAGGGGCTTCGGTGACAACCTCAATTTTCCTCAGCTACCTTAGCGTCTTTTCTAGCTCGCACCACACTCCCCCACTGGTCAACACAGGCTAAAGAAGGTTTGTAGAGTTTCATCTAGGATAGAGCAGGTTCAAGCTGTGAGCCCCAGCCACATAGTATGAGAAGGGGTGGAAGAGAGTCACTGTCACTACAACAGGGAAGGAGGCTGGCACTGCCTCCTAGCAGAGTCACCCTGAGATCCTGATATAACTTCCAGGGCTCCCTTGTGTCCTGGGTAGGTCAAGATGCAGCCTTTCATTGAAGTCACCCTTACCCTACTTTAAAATACAGGGTCCGATATTGTAGCCCAGTCCTCAAACCCTCCATCCTTCTGCCTCAGTCTCTAAGAGCTGTGATTACGGGAGTATTTCATTATGTCTGAACCACTTGCCATTGGCTTGCTGTAACGATTATGATTGCAGTGTGTAGTTGTAGACCCGGTTTAAAGATCGAGCTCTCTTCCCAATAACCCATGAGGCAGCCATGATCGTGGGGCTTAGTCTCACCAAGCCTGGCACTTCCTAAGGTGTCACCGTGAGTTATATGGATTCATGCCTGCCAGTTTCCCTCTTGATTTACATTTGCCCGGGAGCCTTGAACTCGTGTGGTTGGTGGATCCAGAGAGAGCCCGCCCGCTCTTTTGTTCATTTGTCCTCAGCTGATTAGGCTGATTAGAAGCTGGTTCTTTAACCTCCCTGGGTCTCTGAGACTCAACTGGGGAAGGGTGAGACTTAGTCAGGGTTCTCTAAAGACAGAGAACTGAGAAAATGAATCAATGTCACAAGTGGAGCACATTAAACTGGCTCACATCATGTGGGTAGGGCAGTCTGGCAAGAGGGATCTCACACTGGAGAGGTGGAGAATCAGTAACTGCAGTCTATAACACTGGATGCCTTAGTCGTCCCAGTTGGCCGCCGAAGGCCTGGAGGACTCCTGAGAGCCCTGGTTCTTTAGCCCACACCGGAATGAAGGTCAGAGAAGCTGGTGCTGATGTCATGAAGGATGGCAGATGCCGTGGCATCAATGTATTAGAAGTACTTAAAAGCAAGGAGGAAGGCAGCCAGGCAAAAAGCAGCAGTTTCCCCTCAGGCCTCGTGTGTCTGGCCTCTCCACAGCAGAGTGGTGTTGCTGCCACCCCACAGAGAGGTCTTCTCCCACTCTGTTAATCTTTCCAGGAAATGCCCCAGCATGAGCTGGTTTCTGATCAGAGGTAAGCTTCTTAGAAGAACCTGGATCCAGTCAAGTTGACAACCAAGGTGAGTCCCACCCTGGGTGGCTGTTAAGGACAGTGGCACATTCTGGCCTCCGACTGGGCTCTGAAACTTGTGTGGCTAACACAATCCTTGTTGACACATCCTTCCTCACAGGGACACATCCTGGTCTCTTACCTGAGGCCAGGCCTCATCCTGCTGCGTGTGTGTGTGTGTGTGTGTGTGTGTGTGTGTGTGTGTGTGTGTGTGTNGTGTGTGTGTGTGTGTGTGTGTGTGTGTGTGTGTGTGTGTGTGTGTGTAGTAGCCCCTTGTGTCTGTGGGACTGGTAATTGAATGTTTGCTGTGCTGGATCCCGTTTGGTCCTCCTGGGACCTTGTCACAGTGGGATTATTTTCTGCACTTGACAGATAAGGAGACAGAGAGGCTGGGAACAATGTCATCGGGAGAGGATATCTGCCAGGCGGTCCTGGTGCCAGGAGATTTGGGGGCACTGTTTCCCTGGAGCCATATTCATACTTCAGCCGAGTCCTTTCCAAATCTGAGATTGAATTCCCAAAGCCTCTCAAACCCCATGCCAAAGGGACAGCCATCCACCTGCTTGGGCCTAGGCTGACAGGCCCAGACCACTGTGTGCATGGTGTGTGTGCACGGTGTGTGTGCACGAGTGCTTGTGTGGGTGCGCATGCATGTGAGTATGTGTGTTCACAGCATCTATGTCCTTGGGAAGGCAGCTTCTCGATGTTTCCATCCCTCACTGGCTGTCCCGGAGTGGCCTCTCCCCTCTTTGTTGTCTAATGTATAAACAGATCTGAGGAGAGGCCAGGCCAAGATCCAGGAAGGAGGAAGGGAAGGCCTGCCTTGAAGGAGGGAGGACCCAAGTTTGGATCCTCAGCACTACCTGGGTAAAAAGCCCATCATCAGAGTGTGACAGTGATGTGTAATCGCAGCACTGGGGAGGGAAGAGACAGGAGGGTCCCTGGAACTCTCGGGCTAGCCTCTCCCGTTGAACCAGCAAGCTCCAGGTTCAGTGAGAACCTTTGTCTCAAAAATCAAGGTGAAGAGCCATCAAGGAAAATACACGATGTGGACCTCTGGCCTCCACCGGCACACACATCCACACTGCCAAGAACATAGACATATAGAAACAAAGAGGTAAATAGTGAGAACCGTGGTCCTCCATGGTAGCAGCCAACATCAGAGAGCAAGTCCAGAGAGAGCCCGGGTGCCCAGACAGCTCCTGTGTGTTGCCTAAGCCAGGCTTGGGGGCTAGAGCATGTTTTTTGAAGATAAGAGATGAGGGTGCTACTAGGGTTTGGGACCAGTACAAGTAAGAATCTGTCTAGTTACTTGGTACAAAGGGCACTTAACTAGCAGTCAGGACCCCATGGTTCTCATCCAGTGTTCATGCCCTCTCTGTGCCTCAGAGGGGAAAGCAGTAAACCACGTTAACGTCACTGTGCTGCAGATCTGAGCGCAGCTGTAAACGATTCCCCGGGTTACCTTGTCTACACCTCATCATACCCTGCGGGAAATGCTATAGGCATCAGGGACCTATGCATCATCAGGACGGAGAGTCACACAGAGGCCAGAGGTTTCTAGAAAGGAGACGGATGTACTACCAGGGCCGTCTTGACACCCTGTCTTGTTACTTTAGGCCGCTGACACTAGCATCTCAGAGCACCCGGGCCATAGTGGGCATGAGCGGAAAGTTGGCAGCCAGAGCTTTGAGTCCAGCACATACCTGCCGTTACCTATTGTCCTGGTTAGTCTTTACTGTCGATTTGATACACTGTCGTGTCACCTGGGAAGAAGGGACCTCAATGGAAGGCTTGTGTCCGATTGGCCTGAGGCCATGTCCATGATGGGTTATCTTCGATGGTGATTTGGTGTCTGGTGGGTATCCACGGTGGTGGCACCATGGAGGCAGGTGGCCCTAGGCTATATTAGAAAGCTAGCTGAGATCAAGGCAGAACGCAAGCCAGCAAGCAGCGGCAGCAATGTTCCATGGTTCCTGCTCGGGATTCCTGCCCTCTTCCTGGGTGATGAACTGAGACCTGGAAGTGGAAACCAAATAAAACCTTTCCTCCCCTAAGTTGCTTTGGGTCAGTGTTTTACCACAGCAACAGAAAGCGAACTAGAACAGACTTATTCGGAACAATGTCTCCATGGCAACCCTTGAGCCTGGGCTGGCAGGCAGCTCTATGGGGAGCACAGCCTCTAAGGTCCCCATCAAGATACACAGAGGCTCTCAGGACCGAGAAGGGGGCCATCCACCCAGTTTCTGAGGGGATGGGTGCCCCTTATGCCTTCCGACTTGAGCTGTCCCCTTTGTGAACAGGGATACCAAAGGGCACACTGCTGGCCAGGCAGCAAACCAAAGAACAGGACAGCTAATGCTGCCACCCAGAAGCTGGTGCCAGCATGCCAGGGTGTCATAAAGCTCAGTCTAGCACAGCAAAGTGGCAAAAAAAAAAAAAAAAAAAAAAAAAAAAAAAAAAAAAGCAGGAATAAAACTCCCATCTATTTAAAAGAGTAACGATAGGAAGAAATACATTTTCATCAGCTCGTCTTCCCGCAGCTGAATCCCGCAGCAAGCTCCCGATTCCAACGTTGGAAAATAAATCAAAATAACTTTGCTGTGTTTAGCCTCATTCTGCCGCGCCTCTCGGCTCCGAGTTAAAAAGCAACAGGTACCGTGGTGTCTCCCAGAAACACAGGAACGGTTTTAAAATGCAATTATGGGGGCTGGTGGGAAGGAAGGGGAAAATGTTTTTCTTCGATTGATGTATGATTGCCCCCATGCTGCTTGGAATCGTATTTTCCCTGGCTCGGCTAAGAAGTGCTATTTACAGGGAGCCTGACAGACGGAAGCGATTGGGGCTGGCAGGTCTAAATGTATTATTTTAGCAGGTCTCCAAGGAGAGATTCCGGGAGGGGCGCTGGCCTTTTAAAGTGCAGAGGACGATGGGTCTTCTCAGTAGCCCCTCCTGCTTGTCAAGACCATTCGGCCAGCCTGGCAGTGGCAGGGAGCTCTCCTCCCCTCCCCCTCCTCCCTGCAGACCTGGGCTCCCACTTGACAAATGTCATCACTCCTCAGCAAACCTACTGGGGACATCACAGTAAACCTGCCAGGCCTGGCTCTTTGCTGGGTACTACAGTGCTTCCCCAGGCCTCTGATCACACAGAGGATGGAGAAACCTAGGCTCAGGGAGAGAAAAAGGGACAGAAGCTGGTCAAAGAAGGCACCGACAGGGACTGAGGAGATGGCTCAGGGAATAGCATGCTTGCTCTGCCAGCATGGTGACTTGAATTCGAACCCGCAGCACTATGTAAAAAGTCTAGTGAGGCTCTATGTCCCAGTGCCATGAACTGGAGGCAACAAGAGAATCGCTGGATAAGCCTAGCTTCAGGTCCAGTGGGAGACTGCCTCAGCGGAGACAATAGAGAGCGATAGAGCGGAATGCCCAATGCTCTCTTCTGGCTTCCACCAGAGCCAATTGATGCACATATCTGCACACACAGGTATACCCACAAACATATAAACATGTACACCCCACCAAATATAAATAAAAAGGTGGTGGAGGAGGGCATTGTGCAGGAAGCTGGGGTCATTTGAGACAAGGTCACACAGGGTACTGGGAACTAAACTTGGGTTCTCTGGAAGAGCATCTCACAAGGGCTTTTAACCACCAAGCCATCTCTCTGGTTTTGTTTTGCTGTTGCTGTTTGGTTTTGGGTTTTTGGTTTTTTGAGACAGGGTTTCTCTGTGTAGCCCTGGCTGTCCTGGAACTCACTCTGTAGACCGGGCTGGCCTCAAACTCAGAAATCCACCTGCCTCTGCCTCCCAAGTGCTGGGATTAAAGGGGTGTGCCACCACTGCCCAGCCCACCTTGTTTTCATTATTTGGATACAGGGTCCAGTTCTTAAGTCCAAGCTGGCCTCAAACTCACTCTGCAGATCAAGCCTGCCTTGTATAGTGATCTTCCTGCTTCAGAGTCCCCAGTGTGGGATTATAGGAATGCGCCATAGCACTGACCTCTAATCCCAGTCCCATGCACCGATAGGATAGGAACTGCTGTCTGTGTCCTGGGAAGAGATTATGCCAATGAAAGTCTGGGGTAGGAAAAGGCCTGGGGAGGTCCTGAAATGACCTGAGGACCACACCTCCGAGAAGAGTTGCCTCAGACGCAGAGGCTGTGAAGGAGGGGGCAGGGGCTGAGTCTAGAGTAGGAGATCAGGGATGCTGGCATAGCATCTAACAAATTCTTCTAGAGAGGTGAGGAAGTGATGTTCTCGAGATCTGGGTTTCTCCGTGTCTGTGCCATCTCAACCAGGTGAGTCCTTGTTGTGTGGGCCCAGCCTGTCCCTTGCGGCATCCTCAACAATGTCCTTAGCTTCTACCCAGCCAATGCCTGGAGAACATTCTTTCTCCCCTTTCATTTCTGACAACCAAAAGTGTCTATACATTGCCAAATGTCTCTCAAGTGGTTGCACTGGCCTGACTTGACACCCCTGGCTCACAAGATCACCATTCGGGAGATTAGACCATCCAACCACTAGATGGGGCCATGTTGAGGTTCTGTTTAGACAAGGCCTTAGAACCTAGGGAACTAGGAAGGCAGAGGAGAGAGGGCAGGAAAAGTGTGGAGTTAGGGACTCACGAATAGATATTTGTATTCAGGATGGCAAATATATCCAATGTCCCTATCCCGAACACATCAGAATTTGGTTTCAGGGGGACCCAGAGTAGGTGATCTATATGATGCCTAGCAAGAACGTCCCTCATGAAAGAGGAAGCTTGACTTGAATCTGGTCCCTTTATGTCCCAAGCACTTGCCAGGCCCCCACAACTTCACTGTCCCCACAAACTTCTTGCAGATTGTCCTTATTGCCCTCTCTCGGAGGTGAGAAAACTGAAGTTCAGAGACGCTAACAAACAGCCAGGGTTCCATGGTTAACAGGAAGCAAAACCGAGTGGCAAACGTAATCACTAACCGCAAACCTGGCCCTCCGGTCTACCTAGGGCTCATCTTTTAGAGGGGGATGGGGGGGAAGAAATGACCGGTAAAGACATGTTATAAAACCACTCAGGGCTCTGGAGTCAGAACTCAAGTCATGGTTCTGCCTCTCTGAGCTGGGTAGTCCCAGGTGAGCTATTCAACTGTTCTTCTCCAGCTCCTAATTCATAATGTGCTTTCAAGGACTGTAAGAGCTAGGTACTTAGAATAGCACTTGACATTCAGCAAGTACTCAGTAAATATCACTACTGCTGCCATGGCCATGTAGCAGAGCTGTGCAGTGAGGTCTTGGGGTAAACATTTCCTGCTGGTCTGGACTCTTACGATCAGTGCTCTTCCCCAAAGGGGCTTGTAGGCATTGTGTCTCTGAGTCTGAGGTGTCATGGCGGTTCTAATTCATCTCCAACCTCAGCTGTCACCAGAAAGGCACAGCCTCACCTTGCCACCTTTAAAGCCCAAGGTAGCAGCAGGAGGCCTGGTTCTTTAGTGAAGGCCAGGAGAGGGGAGTGGCCAGGCAGACTGATGGTCCTTGTGGGCAGCCTGTGCAGAGAACCAGGTAGTCCAGGGGTTGGGCTACTCTCTTGGCTAATCATGCATAGCTGTGTCTCTGCCTGGGAATTTCCCACCCAAGTCTTTGGGAGCTGTCACTTGTTTTTCTGCTTCCCCTGTAGTCAGAGCACAGTGGTGTGATGCCCCCCCCCCCCAGGGTAGTTATCAACCGTCCATGTTGTGAAGTGTGCCAGTTGAGAGGGTACCCTTGGGCTGTCTTGTAAGTTACCTTTAGAGTTGAGGTCTGGCTATGGAGCCTCCAGATCTGGTTTCTCTTTGTTTCTTTTCTTTCTTTCTTTATTCATATATTTTATGTATATGAATGTTCTGTCTTCATGCACATCAGAAAGGGGGAAATCAGATCCCATTACAGATGGCTGTGAGCCACCATATGGTTTCTGGGAATTGTACTCAGGACCTCTGGAAGAGCAGCTGATGCTCTTAGCCATTGAGCTACCTTTTTAGCATAGGTCTGGGTTTCTTATTTCTGCAGAGGTTGACTGTGAGATTAACTGAAAGTCCTTTATAAAATCCTCTTTTTTTTTTTTTTTTTTTTTTT
>NC_034599.1:56146268-56148120 GCF_900095145.1 Mus pahari | reverse complement strand
AGAGAGAGAGAGAGAGAGAGAGAGAGAGAGAGAGTGTGGGTGGGTGCTTGCACACATAAAATGAGGATGTTCAGCTTAAGTAAGACTGTGGTGTGAGAGGGGAGTCAGTGCTAGAGGCAGGCGGATTTGAGGTTGAATCGTGATGCCATGTTGGAGGCACTCAAAGAAACCAGAACTTTCCTCGTCGCCACGGCCTTCCTGTTCCTTGTCGCCATGGCCTTCCTGTTCCCTGCTGTCTCCCCTCTTTGTCTTGGTATAAGCTTCAGGTTTGTAACACCCATCTGGTTGGACCTGGACAGTACCAACCACAGGAGGGTAGTCAGATGGAAAGACACTGAGGAGTCACCAGATGGCTTCTGTGAGCTCAGCCCTTTGTGCTCAGATCTATATCAAGCCCTGTGGGGGAAGCTCAGACCTCGAAGGAGGGGGCCTCTGCCTATGTCTTGTGGTTAACCACAGTGCTCTGCCCTGTAGTAAGACTATGGGCAGCCTGAGTGAAGGCCAGCTGCTCTGAGCACTTCCCACCGTTCTACACACGGGAACTAGACAGTGAAGGACATTTGCAGCCCAGAAAAGAGACGATAGCCTCACTAGCCTCCAGACTAGAGAGTCTAGGCATTTGTGTGAGTGTACACATAGCACACACACACACACACACACACACACACACACACACACACGCTCATGCTTACATGTATGTATATATGGAATACTTACATCACGGTGTCCAACCTCTTAAAGAAATTCTATTTATGTGTGAGCATGCATGTGTGTGTGTATGAGGCAGGTATATGCATGGTGGGAGCACATGCCACAGTGCTGCAGGTATATGTACAGGTTAGAAAGCAAATTAATGGAGTTGGTTCTCACCTTCGACCTTTTCCAATAGGTTCCAGGGACCAAACCCGGGCCGTCATGCTTGCAGTGTGAGATGGCAAGTGCCTTCACCTGTTTTACCAATGACCTGGTCCAGGGTCTAGCCCTTGAACATCACTAGAGAATATCATCTACAAAGGTCATGCTTGAGAACTGCATGACTAAGGTAAAAATCTCATAATGATTTGAGCTTAGGGTTTTGTATTGGGCTTCATTCATACCTATCCTGAACCACATTTGTCCCATGGACCATGGGTTGGACATGCCTACTAGACGGTCTTCACCCACTTCCTCACCTACGCAACCTGCCATTGCCTCTGCTGGCCTGGGGGCCATTACCCATCCTGCTGTCAAAGTCAAGGACCCATGATCAAAAGTCCCCTTTGGAAAAGTCCCTTGAGTTAGGTTTCCATGTGGCTTAGAAGGTTTGATTCTGGATGGTGGGGGTTGGGGTGGGGTCAAACACTGTTGGGAGAAGAGGGAGAGAGCTGGCACAAGGGAGGGAGAGAAGACAGTGGGAATAGATCAGCCAGGCTGAGCATGGAAATTAAAAAGGTGGATGGGAGGTGGAGGGAAGAGTGAGGCCCAGATGGGATCAGGGGACTCTCCACTCTCCATCAGAGGCTCCCAGCTCTGGCTTTGCTATAACCTTTCCAGCCCAGAGTGTAGAAGGGACAAGGGACCACTGACTGTTCTGGGCAGGAGAGCAGCTGGGCTTTGTCCTAGGTTGGTTAATATTCATTGTCAAATTCTTAAGTTCTTTTGTTAGGGATTTTTGCCCCAGTGAAGAGAGTTCCTAAGATAGTCTTTGAGATTCACTGATACTGAGGGTAGTTTTTCCTCTTCTAGCCTGTTCTCCTGTGTCTGCAGATGTCCAGACTGCCTCTCTTCATCTCTGTGGCACCAAGACCACATAACTGTCTAAGAACCTGTGCATGTGTGAGTCACATGTATGTTGTGTGTGTGTGTGTGTGTG
>NC_034599.1:56131424-56146110 GCF_900095145.1 Mus pahari | reverse complement strand
AAACCTGAATACAGCCATGTGTGCTTAAGGATGAATGAGTGTACATATGAGCTTCCAAAGGTGGTTGTGGGACCTGTGTGTGCTTTCATGTTGGAATGTGGCTTTATTTGAGCCTGGATATAGCAGCACTATTGGCTCCCATGTTCCTTCTGAAAGCTTGTCTTACTGTGAAGGTAGATGAGGTCCTGGGTTGGCTTTGGGCCTGGGGACTGCAGGCCTGGGAGGACAGTGATGGATGAAGCCCTGTGCCCATGCTGACAAGCCTACACCCAAGCCCACAGAGCTCTGCCCATTCCTTCCAGCTCTTCCTCAGGTTCTCTGTATCTGATGCCACTTTCCCAGTTACTCATACTGAGAGAAGAGTGGCTACCACGGTGGCCTTGTCCTTTCATCTGAGCCTGTGGGTCTAATAGTCTAGATAACTCTTGAAAATTAACTTTAATAGTTGTCTTGGTTTTATTTCTGCTGCTAAGTACCATGATAAAATACCGTGACGTGATAAAATAAGGCGACTTAAGGGAGACAGGTTTTATTTTTGCTTACAATTCCAGGTTGCAGTCCATCATCACAGGAAAGACTCAGCTTGAGAAAACTAGTCACATTAATCACCAATGAGGAGCACGGAGAAATGAACGCATGTACGCCTGTTGCTTGCTTGTGCTCAGCTCAGCTTTCTTCTCTTTTACTGTTCAAGAACTCTGCCAAGGGAATGGTGCCACCCTTAGTGGGCTGGTTCCCCCCTTATCAGTTAATTTAATTAAGACAATCATGTTCAGACATTCACAGACCAACTTAATCTATATAATCTCTCCTTGAGCCTCTCTTAGGTGACTCTAGGTTGTGTTAAATTGACCAGTTAGGGTCACCCAGCCCAATAACATTAAAGACTCCAGTTTCCTAATTGGGATGGACATACTGTGTGTGTGGCTTCTAGTTCCTGTGTTAAACTTTGTGGATTGGGAACAGCTCCATCACAGCAGGTACCTCTATGGGACAGTCTTGCCTCTCATACCTCCCTGACCTTTGCTGGTGCTCTAAAACCCACAGGATACTGGATTCCCTGAATCTGCTGTGAAAGCCTTCTCCAGGCTCATCCTGGAATTCCCTCCTCCCTCGAGGACATCCCCAGCCTGCCCTGTTTCATACTGCTGTGCTACGGGCCTCTTTGTCTCCTCCAGGAAAGAGCCAGGCCTACTGGTTCATTTCTGTCTTATGCACATCTTTCTCCTTTCTGGCTGTCCTGGTTCTACTGGAGGCCTGCTTTGTCCTCGCCCCCAGTCACCTGTCTTAAGGCTCTTGTTGCTCCCTCCTCTCCTCTTCCTGCTTTGCTAGAGAGATGCTAATTGCACCTGCAATTACCTAATTGCCATGGCAATTAGCCAGTTGCACTCTATTTTGAAGGTGCGAATGGCAAATTGCACTTGCGTGCCCACACACACACACACACACACACACACACACACATCTCCACCACCATCCCCCTCCAGAAACTTCCACCCAACTGTGCCCAGAGATCTTAACCCCAGCACCCCAAACCCAGGGGAGAGGCCAGAGATGGTAAGAGCGTAAGTGGGGCATGAAGCTCTTCTGGCAGGTGGGGTGGGCCCCATTCTGTGGGGTTTTCCTGAAGCAATGAACAGCCTCTCCAGCACAGAACAAGGCCAAGCTGGCAGCTTTAATTGTAGTGATTTTCATATTAGTGCTAGTGCTGATGAGAGCCAATCACCTATCAGTGCTCGGCAAGGTCGCTCAAGGTGCTCAGCGGGTAGGAGCCCGACCTGCACACTCCCTAGGCTGCTCTAAGCTGGAACCTAAGCCTAGTCTGATAGAGGGCATTTCTAGGGTACAGGGCAGAACTGCAGATTAGACCAGAGGCCGGTTATGCTCAGTAGCTGTAGGTAACCTGTGAGCAGTGGTGTAGTGTGCTCTGACACGTAAACGCGGTTACCTGCGTGGGCCTGTGAGAGTTAATACTGTCAAGCGAACAGTATCTAGAATCATCTAGGAGACAAGCCTTTGGACAAGCCTAGGAGGGATTTTCCTGACTGGCTTAACTAAGGCAGGAAGATCCATCTTAACGGTGGGTAGTTTCTGCCCAAGTTCACTGATGGGGGCAGTGTCCCAGACTGAATAAAGACACTAAACTGAGCACTTACATGCGCCTCTCTCTTCCCGACAGTTGGTGCAATGTGACCAGAAGCTTCAAGTTCCTGCCACCAGGGCTTCTCAGCCATAATGGAGCAAATCCATGAACTAGGAGGCCAAATAAACCCTCCCTTCCTTAAACTGAGCTGGTTAGGTATCTTGTTGAAGCAAAGAGAGAAGTCTCTAATACAGGGCCCAAGGCTGCCCAGCCTCCTCAAATCCCCTTTCTGTGAGTTGGAGCCGCTCTTTCCTAGGGAAATGTGTGGTCTGAAGAGCTGCCCTCCCACGGGACCAGTGCCTGGCCCCGTATCTGTATTGAACATGGGTGGTTACAGATGTAGATGGTGGGTGCATGGAGCTGGCTTGTAAAGGCTTGTGAATGGTGGTGAGGGACAAGGAACTTGGATCTATTCTGGATGTGGGAGGAGCTTGGGATACAGTTTATCTGGGGGGACAGGTATGGGACGCCCTGAGGAATTAGTCTCAGAGCAGTGTCATGGGGCATTTTTATATCATTAGGGTGTGTCTGAGGGATCCCGGGGGGGGGGGACAGATTGGGAGGGATGACTGCTGCGCTGCTTGTAGATGCCCCCAGTGTAGCCTTCAGCGTGACTTGACACAAAGAAGTCCCTACAGATAAATGAGGGTAGTACTGAGGATACAGAAGAGACAAATCAGAGGATGTTGTCCCCACTGGCTGTGCCTTAGTGCCCTTAGACAAAGAGGCAGACAGCAGGAGGTAATGTGACAGTGGATGGTCAATCCAGATCAGGGTTCATCTTCCCACTGGGGGAGATCAGGCCTTGTCCAAAGGTTTAATGGGTGTGGTGGATGTTGTTACCACATTTAGAGCCCCAGTTTCTCCCTTTGGGTTCCAAGTCCTTGCTCATGCTGCAGGTGGGACGTCTGCTCTGATAAGGTCCCAGTGTAGCTCTTTCTGCTTCTACCGGCAAGGAGCCCTTACCAAGCACTGAAGCTCTCCAAGGTACCTGCTCTCTGTTCTCTGGGACTCAGCTGGCCCGAAAGCCCTGCCCTGGATTTTGCTCCCCTGATGAGAGAAGGAAATAGATGTTAGACTAATTTTGTTTTTGAACTAGTACCTGGTCAAAGTCTCAAGTGTGTGTGTGTGTGTGTGTGTGTGTGTGTGTTCACAAGCCTGTGGGAACACATGTATGTGAAGGACTGCTCGGAGACCACAGGGTAATGTCAGGTATTTTCTGTGACTCTCTTTATTTACAGAGACAAGATCTCCCGATGACTCTGAGCTTCCTGTAAGGCTAGTCTAGCCAGCCTGGGGGATGCTGAGAGCTAGAGTTATGGGTGGGCCTCCATGCCCACTGGTTTTTATGTGGGTGTTGAGTATTCAAACTCCAGTCCTCAAGCATGATTGGCAAGTGCTTTATCCACAGAGGGACTAGCTTTTGAGGTATAAATCACACAAGCATCTAAGGAGTAAATGTGGAACAGTGGCCTGGAAAATTGGGATGGTTTGATGAGCTGCTCCGAGCTGAAGCGGGGGCAGTGGACAGCCCACCTTTCTCATCTCTCCAGGCTGCCTCGATGGGGACACCCAGCTGAAGACAACAGAGTGGAGGCCACCAGCACCAGTTAATTAATTCGCCAGAGGGAAGGAAGGCTATAAATAACCCAGTGGGAGCAGAGGGCCCGGCTGGGGCAGGGCTTACTCCCCGGTGGCCTCAGCGTCTCCTTCAGTGATACAGGTTAACGAGCGAGAAAGCGCAGGTCTCCTTGCCAGCACGACAGGGGCTAAAAATAAAAGAGTAGTTGCAAGGTGCCCTCCCTGGTGAATCAGACGCCTTGGGTGATAATTTCCATGCGGATAGGGAACTTTGCTGCCTGTCTTAACGCTGCAGGAGAAGCAGGGTTTGTTCGAAAGAAACGGGGAGAGTAAACTGAGAGAGGGGGCAAGCGATCAGGCCCACAGCAGGGCCAAGAGGCTCAAGGAACTCCAACGTTATCAGGCCGAAGAACCCCTTTGAATCAGTGGCCTCCCCACTACCTTTTGACCTGTCAGATGAGGACACTGAGGCACAGTGAAGGAAGGTCACTCACCAGGAGTCTGATGTGGAGAGTCTGACAACAGCCCTTAGCCCCCAGCCAGGGCTGTGACTTCTGTGCTCAGTCTCTGCTGTGTGGCCACAGACCTGACCCTCAGGCCTTCGCCTGGGCCATCTCCTACCTCTGATGCCATACCACTCTGTTCCTCCCTCCTCCCTCCAAGAGCCCTAACGATTAAAAAAAAAAACCTGTGATTCTACCCCCCCTGTTCCACCACCTGAAGAGAGTACAAAGGTCCTTGTCACACGTCCATCTCTGTCTTTGCAGTCACCCTGGCCCATTTGATTCCAGCACCTGGGCCACCACTCTAGCACACTCCAAGTGTCTTTTCTTTTTCTTTCTTTCTTTCTTTCTTTCTTTCTTTCTTTCTTTCTTTCTTTCTTTCTTTCTTTCTTTCTTTCCCTCCCTCCCTCCCTTCCTTCCTTCCTTCCTTCCTTCCTCATTTCCATTTCCCTTTTTTTCTTTTCTTTTTCTGGAACAGCCTCCTACTATGTAGTCCAGGCTAGCCTAAAACTTGCTATGCAAACCAGGTTGGCTTTGAACTCACAGAAATCCACTAGCGTCTGCCTCCTAAGTGCCAGAATTGAAGGTGTGTATACCACGCCCAGCCCAAGTGTCTTTGATTGTCTCTCCTTCTACTGTGTGAGTTCTTCGGATTGAACTCAGGGCCCTGGGCTTGGCAGCAAGTGCCTTTACCTCTGGAGCCATCTCACTGAGCCTTTCCCAAGTGTCTTAGGGCAGTAAATATACCTCACACGTTTCTCCAGTGGGCCTGGCCGTCTCTGTCTCATGCCTCTCCAAGAGAGCAGCAGAATGTTCATGAAAATGAAATGAGTCCCCCCACCCCGTCTTTGCCATCCCCCCTAAGCCCTGGCCCCCTCTCTCTAGCATATGTTGTGAAAAGCAGAGACAGAAATAAATTGGAGTGTGTTGTGTGGATCGCAGCAGTTCTTTCTGGAGCTGATGGGACTTGAGTACAAGGCATTCATTCAGGAGACTGAGAAACCCACCTCAGTAGGAGAACACTGAATCAAACTCGGGCCCTACCCTCCTCACTATTTATTTCATCTCTCTGGATACCTTGGTGGCATCTGAAGAAGGAAGGAGATTCCATTTAGAACAAGGAGGAAGAGAGGCAGGGCAAAGGAAGAGGGTATTGTAGGCCAGAGTGATGTAGTAAGGCCTATTGATGTAGTAATGGCTGGTGCAAGTCTGACCAGATAGCAGACGTAAGCAGATTAAAAGCTGGCCTGCCCCAAGTTTACTGTGTCTAATTAAGTACTCAACCTCTAGTTAACTGCTCTCTGCAGAGACAACTGCCTCCGCCTTGGATGTTTGAGCCTCACCCACATGCACCCTTGCACGGGAACTTGCAGCATGCCTGTTGGTCCCTGAGTCTTGCCCAGGGAGTTCATCCCAACACCAGGGCAGGGCCTCACTCCATGGCTTCTGTGTTGGTGGCAATAGCTTCTTCACACATTTCGGTTGTCTCTTGGGCTCCTTTGCTCCTTTCTCCATCACTGCCAGTCTTGCAAGCATGGTGAGGACCTGACCCACAAGCTGACACTCGGATATAGTGTGAGGCTTGAAAGGAGTTTGCCTGAGAAAGGGAAGAGGAAAATGGTGGATGGTGGAGGCTTACCTGGACCTCCTACACGAGCTCAGACTCCCACCCACATGTAGCCCCTCTCCAGAGCCCTCATGGCCTTACCACCCAATTATCAGATTCCCTTTCTCTGTCCTTCTTAACTTCCCCCTACAGCTTCCCTGCCCCCATGGGATCCACGTCTTGGCAGGGATCCCACTCAGTCTGGCAGACCCTTATCAGCTGTCCTCTGCCTCCTTCCTGGCTTTTGACCACCAACATTTATTCTCGCTCCCGTCTTCCTGCAACGCCCTCTTCTTGGCCTTGTAAGGCATGCAGCTCCTGCCCTGCCTCACTGCCCCTTAGAGACAAATCTTTTACTTGGGGTAATCTACAGGTGAAGTAGCCTCCGCTCTCTGTGGATTCACTTTGAATGAACCAATGACTGACCAAATGAATGAAGGAAACTCTGAGGGTAGTGTGGTTGGGGGAAGGTTCTCAAGGCCATGGCACTGCCCACCGCCTCATCTATACACAGACCTGAGAGGTGCAGTGCTTCCCACCCCCCTTCCTGAGGCTGGTGGACGGATTCTATAGGAACATGCGGAAGAGCTGCTTACTCTGCAGACCCAGGCTCCTGGACAGCAGGCAGCCACCGGCAGCTCTGACACTGCTGCTTAGCAACAGAGACAGCCCCATCGTGAGGGGCTGTAGGTATCCTGGCTGCAGGTGTCTGATGGGAAGACAGTCTCAATGAGGACAGATAAGGCTGCCCCGAGTATGTCTTTGGGAGATTGTCTTGACTGCCTTAACTAATGTGGGAAGACTCATGCTGAAGATGGGTAGAGTCCCTAGGTCTGGTCCCGGGACTATATGAGTAGAGAAGACACGGTACTAAGTAAGCATGGATACATTCATTCTTTCTCTGTTCTCAACTATGGATATGATGTGAGCAGCTGCCCCATGCTCCTGCCGCTGTGATCCCCCCTGCCACCCAGTAAAGGATGGTACCCTGGATTGGAAGCCCTGTGTTTATCTTTTCCAGGGAATCTTATCACACCAGTAGAAATAAAACTGGGGCACCATGCACAGGAGAAACTTGACGCTCTCTACCTTAGCCCACTTCTTTGATGTCTCCAGGTCAGTGGGTCACGAGCACCTGCTGGGTCATAATCAACCGATACTTCAAGAGGCCCAGAATATCATCCTGTCCTGCCCTGAGACTCCAGTCTAACTTCCCTGGCTATTCCATATGCATCCCAGGCTATAGGGACCAGAGATAGTTTCCCATGGCTTTATAAACATGCACAAAGGAGATGAAAGGGCCTCTGAGAGCCGCCACCACTCCAGTCTACACTCCTGTCCTGCCATCAGCCATGACCTGTGAAGACAGCTATATGGAGCAGTTGCTGTCTGCAGCATGCTGTCGCTGGGATGGTAGGCTCCTCTGTCCCCTTGCTTTCTGGGCTTTCAGCCCTCACTGCTACCCTGTGTTCCTTTCCAAGTGCCAGTCAGGCATGGGGACTGTTGGCTTGCCCAGAGCTGTGACCCTGGCAGGCGGGAGGAGGGGGGCGGGCAGGGCTGTCACCCTTCAGCTGGCTAATGTGGAGGTCTTAATGAATATGAATGGCCGCCGCCTCCTCCACAGAGCTGGTCCCATCAGATTCCTTCACACCTCGGCGAGCCCAGAAAGGTTACTTGGAATTAAATGTAAATCACATATTTACTGGTATGAATCAGCTCACGGTATCACTTTCTCACCGCAGAGAATTTAATCACGCCTCAGCCCTGAGGGCTTCTTCTTTCCCGTGGGGTTGTGGGGCACACCTGAAAGAGAAGGTCATGGCCTTCCAATGTGGGGGCTGAGGCTCGGGGTGTTGCTGAGCCTGGGAAAGGGCAGTGGGTACAGCGAAGGCTTGATGCTGGTTCTGCATGGTCCTTTGGTACCCAAGTCACGACTGTCTGCTAGTGAGTATCACATGAGTGAGTCAGAGGCAGTAGCAGTTGGGCAGAGTGCTTCAGTTCACAGTTCACACTTGCTATGTGTTGAATGATCTCAGGAACATCACCATTAAAAGGCAGCTGCCAGTGACTTCTCTTTCTAGTGTCACACGGATTTCTGGAGCCTTGGGGAAAATGAGACCCCTGTCAAGGCTCCATCTGCATTACCCTGTGCCTCGAGCCACGAAACCTGGCTCTGAACTCGGCGTGGATGCTCAGCAATTCTCCGTAGGTTTAGGCCCTTATCCACAAAACATGGGCGCAGCACGGGGCCTGCCGGCTCTACTGACCCCATTGCGTGTTACTTACCTACAATTGGGAAGTGTTCTGTAACTGCGAAGAGAATGACCAGGAGGCCAGCACAAAGGCTCCTGACCAAGAAATAAAGGCAGCCAGCCCCTGGGTTCCTGGGTCTCCTTCAGATCCTCTATGCTTGCAGGTCACATGAACCACTGAGGAATAATGAGACAGTCTGTGAGGAGAGGTTCTACAGTCTGTATGTGCAAGCTTTAAAGGGGTGTGATGGCTAAGGAGCTCTGTGTGGGTCACTACCTCAGCTGGGCAGGATGCAGGGGATACCTGCTTCCTCAGGATGTCACCTGACTATGTCTTCCCAAGTCTATTCAGCAGAGCCCAGATTCAGGGCTAACAGCTGTGTGTGTTTGGTGAGACCTTCACAGCTTCCAAACATCATGTAAGGCAGGAGCATGCAGCTTGCTTACAGTGGCAGCAGGTGGCATAGAGGACTCCCTGCTGGTCTCCAGTTCTGCCCGTGGAAAGCCTGAAGGAGGGGCTGGCATGCATGGTGGTCCCCAGCCTGACTTTCCCCTCCAGGACACTCTGTGCTCAGAGTCCTCCCCAGAGCCTGGACTTTCTCCACTGGACTGCTTCCTAACTGCAGAACTATTTTCCAGAAAACTGAGCCTGCATTGTCTACACAGGAAGCCAGTTCGTGTGTGTGTGTGTGTGTGTGTGTGTGTGTGTGTGTGTGTGTGTGTGTTTAACCCAAAACCCAGATGTAGTTCTTCATGTATCAGGAAGTTTCTTTCTACAGTTTTTAAGGAACACAGCTCCCTTGGGTGTAAATCAAGGGCCTTCTTTTTATGGATGGCCTTGGTGCCAGGAAAGCTCCGGCTTTGTTTACCAGCTTCAGTTGGAGGAATGTCTGTCGGATTTAGAAACAGTCTGCAAGTAACCCTGCACGGTGGGTGGGGAAGGTTCCAGAGCAAAGATGTCCATTTCAGATATTATTTGAGCTATCTATCTGTTGCTGTATAACTGTATTAGTCAGGGATCTCTAGAGAAATAGAATGAATGTATGTGTGGTTCATTAAAGTGGATTGTAGGCCGAGGTCTGAGTAGTCCAATAATAGGTGTTTCATGATGGAAAGGCCAAGAATATAGTAACTGTTCAGTCCGTGAGGCTGGCTGTCTCAGCAGTCCTAAGCTGGCACTGGCTTTCTGGTGGATTCCTGGAGACCTGCTGGTCTTCAGTCTCCTCTGGAATTCTGACATCCGTGTAGGAATACCGCAGAGCAGCAATAGCACAGATGGTCTTGCCAGCTAGAGTGAGGACAAGCAGGCGAACAAAGTTTCTTTCTTCCATGTTCTTTTATGTGGGCTGCCAGCAGAAAGTGAGGCCAAGATTTAGGGGTGAATCTCCCTGCTTTAAAAATCCGATTAAGAAAAATCTCTCCCAGGAGTGCTCAGCAACTTGAGCTTCAGTTGATTCTAAACGCAGTCAGGGTGACAACCAAATCATCATCATAACCAGTCGCTCTAAAACAACTCGGCGATGTAAACAAAACTGGATGACTACAACCATAAATCCTTGGGATCAGGAATTTTGACAGAGCCAATGGCAATGTCTTGTCTTTACCACACTGTGCCTGGAGCCCCAGCTTTAAAAGATTTCCATACTTGGTGCAAAATAAGGTAGAGATTAAAGTGTTGGTAGCTGGAGCCACCCAGAGGCTTCTTGATCTGTTTGGTGATTATGTTGGGATATCTCAAAGTCTATGTACAGCTGGCCAGTTGATTAGTGTATCCGAAATGCATCTCCATGCACGTGAGTTTCTAGCAGCATAGGGACTGGGATCTGAGGCAGGGAGGATAAAAGCGGGAACGTCACAAATCCAGAGTCCAAGAGTCTAAGGTTGGGCTTCTGAAGTTCCCTGGGACCATGGACACCAGACAGGGTCATTTCTATTGGTTATAAACTAGTGACAGAGGCTAGTTCCCATTCAAGGGGAGACAAGTTAGATTCTGTTTCTTGGTGGGAAGCGGCAAGATCACTTTGCAGAAAAACACACGAGGCAGAAGTTCCTGTCACCACCATCTTGGAAACCACACCCTGTTAGAAGGGCTGTTGTTTTCATTAAGCTTCTGGAAAATCAATCATTCAATCAAGCAACTGACAAATATGTGTTGATGACATTCTGTAGTGCTAATTCTTAAACCAAGAGATAGGATAGGGAGAGGGACCCTACTCCAATCTCTGGAGCTTGGAGAGCCAGTCTGTAAGATGGGATTCAGTTGGAAGTCTTTTTTCAAAGATAGGTTCATTTTTAATGTTTTTAATTTTGTGTGTGGAGGGGGACATATAGGCCTGTTAGTATATGTGCCCAACAAGGTTGGGGGTATCACATGAGCTGGAGTTACAGGCAGCTGGGAGTGGCTTAACGAGGGTGCTAGAACCTGCACTTAGGTCCTCTGTAAGGTTAGTCTCGGCTCTTAAACACTGGGCGATCGATTTCACTAGCCCCCAGCTAGTGATCATTTGATGGCAAGAAACAGAGACCCAATTTAGGCAACCTGGGTAGAGAAATACTCTTTTTTATTTTTTATTTTTTAGGAGGTTCAAAGATGCTGTAGAAATCTAAGGATATAATCCTGAATCCATTTCAGGAATTGTGAGGCTCTACTGGAAGACCAAATAACTCAAACAACTTCTCCAAGGTGGCTTGCATGTCACTTGGGGTGTCTTTTTCTACTATCCAGGTTCCCTTGCTCATTTCAAGCCTTCCTAGTCCTGATGCTCAGCTCATGGCTTCCTCATGACATCCATGAAGTTGCTAGAATTCTATTTTTTGCCTCTTCAGCCCTGTATACATGCTCATACAGCCCCATACACGCTCAGAGGTCCAGTACTCAGTTCTGATGGGCTCAGTCCATCTTTTTCAGCCATTCCTCACAGATCTTGGTTTGCTGGTCAGCCTATAATTAACCAAGATCCTTTGTTTGTGCTGATACTTTGGCCCAATTACCTGGTAGTTATGGGGAGTCATGAGTACCAGGCTCCACAGAATGAAATAGGACTGTAGGCTCTTGTCAGAATCTCCATGGGAGGCACTATCCCTTGACAAACATTTGCAATGAGTGCACAGCCATCAGCTCCTTAGTGCCCTCTCCTTTTAGACTGTGGGGCGGAAGGAGTTGATGGAATAGGGAAAAGTATTCTGTGGTCTACAAATTGATACACAGATGGAAGCAGTAGCGTGATTGATCCATCCATCCACCTATCCATCAACCCATCCATCTGTGTATCCATGCATCCAACCATCTACCCACATAAGAACCACTCCTTGGGCAGGTAACAGACATTGTGGTTGAGTCTGAGGCCCTGAGTTCAGATCCTCAATACCTGTGTAAATGTGGGAGAACAGCACACACATCTGAATCGAGCTCTTCTACAGTGACCTGGGAGGCCGAGGCAGGACAAACCCTGGAAACTCACAAGCCGGGCGCACAGGGGTACACAGCAGAAAACAGTATGAGACCCTGCGTCCAACCAGATAGGAGACAAAGACTGATTTCTGAGGATATCCTCAGACCTCCATATGCTCACTGTGGCACGAGGATGCTTCCCTTCCCTGTAATGATTTTTGTTTTTAAAGAAGTACTTCTTGAGTTGGGCTGTACTCCTAGCACTCAGGAGGCATCCAGACTGCTGGAATTCAAGGTCAGAACGCAATAATTATGTTCTAGGCAGTTTGGGTGACATAGTTAGACCCCATACCCACCCCAAAGAAAGCAAAAGATAAAAGGAGAGGAACGTTTACTTAGCATCTGTGAGGTGTACCCAGTGTTCTCAGAACTAAGGAGGCACCAACAAGCACGTTAGCCTTGGTTTTCGTTTCCCTCCTCACCCCTGCAATTACATTATCGAGATACAAGACCTGCAACCTGCAAAAGCCCCCGTAGCTTTATCTCCGGTTGGTAACAGAGGCATAAACACACCCAAGCTTGATGCAGTAACCTACAAGTAAATTAAGCCACATTGAAATAGCATCTTTCACCAAGCAGACTGTGAAAGATTTAAACACATACTGAGAGTGGTGGTGTGAAAAGAACTGAGCAGACTTCCAGATCCCTCGTGGAAGTGTGAATCAGTACAGATTCCAAATGGAACATCCCTTAAAATGGCAAAAGCGTTCCTCCCGGGAAGCTTTGCCTCGTGTACTCACTGTGGGAAACTCTCTGTAACTTCAAGGATGAAACGACCTAAATAGCCACCCACAGGGAAAAGGCCAGGAAGATACTGTGCACAAGCCCAGCAGACACCCAGGTAGCCATGGGATTCAAGGAGGGACCTCTTAGGTAGAATGCACGGTCAGGATAAAAACACAAGAGAGAATCATAAACTGCAGTGGTGTTTAAAGGTGCTGGGAGGGGCTGGAGAGAGAGCTCAGCAGTTAAAGATGCTTGTTGTTCCTTTGGAGGTCACAGGTTCAGCACCCTCATGACACCTTAAAAACATCCTTAACTCCAGTTTCAGGCCTCTCCTTGCTCTGTGGGCCCCAGGCACTTGCCAGTGCACAGACACACACATAGGGAAAATGCATATGCATAAAATAAAAATGCATAAATCTTTGAAAAAAATTAAGGACTTGTAAGTAGAAAACACACACATACATGCACAAGTGCATGCATTAGCACATGCGCCCTCATAAGCACTTTCCTGTAAAAGCATACAATGCCTCTGTAAGAATTGACCAAAAGCTACCCAGTGCTTTTGTGCGCAGAAGAAGCTGCAGCTACGTCTGCATGCTGTGGCGAGAGCTACCTGCCTTGAGTTCTTTCCCCAATAGGCACAGGGAGGGACTCTCTGGCAACCCAGCACAGTTCAAATTGAGGGCTCAGGTCTCACCCAGATGTTGTCCCAGCTTTCTGTGCCTGGTGAGCCAGGCAGTACAGCCACGCGGCTGTTAGGGATGAGGAACGTGAAGATAGCGGCCACTTGGTGACTGTTCTAGGGAGCTGGGGCCGGTGAGCAAGTATAGCATTCACCTTATGTCTTCTCAGAGAAGACCTGGGGGAGATTGAGTAGCTGTTGGTCTTTTCGGGGGGGAAGGAAGGACCCCCCCCCTTTTCATAAGTGAGGCCTGTGACAGGAATGACGCTCATACAGCATCTATGGCTGCCCACACAGGAGCTGCACAAGGTCAAACCAGTCAGCATTTCAGCACGGTTCATGGAGCAGCTGCTTACAAGTCCCCAGCTCCTAGCTGACGTGCTATTGACAGTCAACGGCTGCTAGAAGGAGAATCAATCATCTTTAAGGTGTGGCCCTGCTAAGTCAGCCATGCTCCAGCGATGGGCCACACCCATGCCTGCATGAGCAGCACAAATTGAACCCAGTGGTCTACTTCACACGAAGTTGGGAGGTGTGGGAGGGAGGTATATCCTGAGGGAGTTATAGAGAGGAATTGTGTGTGTGGGCGTATGGAATATGGATATGATAAGAATCTATTCTATGCATGTTGGAAAGCCTCCAAGAATTAATAAAAGATTGAATTAGAATATTTCCATGACCACAAAATGAATGAGTCCCAAAATTGCAGCGCAAAGCTAGACATGACAGGAGTCAAGACACAGAAGCAGGCGTAGGCAGAGTGATGGTGACACTCCTTGTACCTCGCTGAAGATCTTGCCCTGCTTTGTCTCCTGCATCTTAAATGTTTGTGGTTCCTCTGCTCCACAGTCCACTGCAGGCCCAACTGTGTGCCTCTGATTTCAAGACTGTGGGTAGGACCCTAGAACATTTATTCTCTTCTCTGTGCTGCTGCTATATGCCTCCTAGATTATAACTTTTTTGATGCTGGTCAGACTCCCTCGGGACCTGTCTGGGCAAATAGGAGGTGTGGAGGGAAACCCCTGTGGGGCATCCTCTGGAAGACAGAGTCCTGGAGTCTAGGGATAAGCTCTCATCCTCGGTACTCAAGAAGCAGTCACTGTATTGGTGTGTGCGTGTTTGTGTGTGTGTCTCTCTCTGTGTGTGTGTTATAGTTTTGTGTGTATAGTGGTGAATTAGCTAACCTCTTTGCTCTCGGTGGTTCATGCACACTTGCTGTACCCACCCAGGAGCTCTCTGGATTCTTAAAAGAAAGATACACACAGGTTAGCTGAATTTTGATATGCCATGACTAGTTTAATGGCTGGGCGTTTCCATTCCTCTCTAGTACTCCCGACTTAACATCTTTTAAAATCTCCACTTCATTTCTGCTACCCCAAACACAACAATTGGGGGAGTGGCCTGTGTGACTGCTTACCCTGATTCTCACATCTCAGCGGGCCTTTAGGTCGGGTCTTTCTTCTTTCCCGTCATGGGGATCTCTGCCTCTTTCTTCTCTCCCAGTTCCCAGCCCGCACAAATCTCAAAGTTCCACCCCAGTCTATCTGCCCAGTCACTGGCTGTTGGCTCTTTATTGAGCTATCAAAAACCAATTGGGGACAAGGACCTTCAGCGTTTGGACATGCAAATTCTCAATTTTGGAGGTCAAATTAATTCAAAGCATGAGAACCAATCCCCAGTATGCGCTTTCTCTCTCTCTCTCTCTCTCTCTCTCTCTCTCTCTCTCTCTCTCTCTCTCTCTC
>NC_034599.1:56129494-56131398 GCF_900095145.1 Mus pahari | reverse complement strand
CTCTCTCTCTCTCTCTCTCTCTCTCTCTCTCTGTGTGTGTGTGTGTGTGTGTGTGTGTGTGTTTGTACATGCGTGCATTCGTGCAGGCATGTATCTGCAGATGTGTGGACCTGCTATATGTGTCTGTGGAAGGCAGAGGATGTTAGATATCTTCTTCAACTAGTCACTACCTTAATTTTTTAGATAAGGTCTCTCACAGAACCTGTAGCTCACCAATTTGACCAGCAAGCCCCAGGGATCCTCATGCCTCTGCCTCACCCCAAGAGTCCCCATCCACCCTGTGCTCAGATTATGGGAAGTGCATATGGCTATGCCTAGCTTCTTCACGCGGGTACTAGGGGGGTCTGAACTCACTCAGATCCTCATGTTTCCACAGCAAGCACTTTATCAACTGAGCCACGCCCCCAGCCTCCTGTATCTGAGAGATGTTGTCATCCCATCGACAGAATGTCTGTCCAGACACAGCCAGGTCACCGGTATGTTCTTGTTCTCTGCTTTCTTTCCCAGTCTGCAGCTTCACTCTTTACCCCCCCCCCCTTTGCTCCTTAAAAGGCCAGCAGTGCAGTGTGGAACTGCCTCAGGCTCTGCTTTCGGGAGAGCTTGGGCTAAGGGGAGCCGGCAGGTCCTTTCATCCTCACTGGGATCTCGGCAGCGCTTCACCATCAGACCTTGCCCTTGAGTCTGCCTTTAGAGAGACTGAAGGAAGCTCAGTGCTGACCCAGAGCCACGCTGCGAGGCCGATGTGAAGACAGAGCTTGCAGACTTCTCTGGTCTGAGTTTGGGTTTAGTCAGAGGCCTGGAGACTCTGCCTAGGGCAGGGCAGGGTTGTGAGGGAGGTCTGCCGGGAATGAGAACATGGCTTGCCTGGGAAGTGTCTGCTGGCCTGTAAGAGCAATGTTTGGCTGGCCATAGCATGGGACAGTGCATTTTAGTGTGGCAAGCACTGGTTTTCTGGCAAGGATGGTAAAAATCAAGGTCCCCACATGGACCCTTGGTACATACTCTGAGGCTGCTTTAGACAAAGTCATGGGGACATGCCTGGAAAAGATGGCTCAGGATAAATTGGGCCCCAGGACCACACATTGGAAGGAGAAAACTGACTCTCTCAAGCTGTCCTCTGACCTCCATATATGCTCTGTGGCGCTTGCATGCATCCTGACCACCATCTGCTTAACACACAACATACATGCTAATTTTTTTAAAAGTGCGAGCATATATGAAGTAAAAGCTTTAAGTATCTCATAAACTGTCACTGTTTTTCCTTACTTAGGGTTTGTTTTTTGTTTTAATTATCGTTATATATTTTTAGGCAGTCTCAGCTCAGGCTGACCATAAACTCCCTAAATCTTCAAGGCTAACCAATTGGATTTTCCTGCCTCTACTATTCAAGTTCTAGGATCCCAGCTATGCACTACCAGGCCCAGTTTGTGGGACACTGGGGTGGAACCTAGGACTTTGGGCATGCTGGGCAAACACCCTTCCAGCCGAGCTGTAACAGCTCCAGCCTTTCAAAGTCCCAAAGGGAGATGCGGAAGAGACCGAAAGCCTACCCACGCCATTGTCTTTTATTAGGAATGCTTGTGCTTCGATGCACATTGATAGGAATGTCATGAAAAGGGTAAGACCTCTTCCTTGAGGCTCACAGTATTGACTGGAAGAAAGGCCTAAGCTCACACGCTGGCCCACAAACAAGCAGCAAGAGTGAAACTGAACGACTAGACGGCTTGGTGACTTTCCTCTTGCTGGGATAAAACACCGACCCAGGCAACTTATAAAGGAAAGCTTTTAATCGGGCTTACAGTTTTGGAGGGCTGGAGATCGTGATGGTGGAGCCAAGGTATGGCTGAGGGAGGGAGGGAGGGAGAGAGAGAGAGAGAGAGAGAGAGAGAGAGAGAGAGAGAGAG
>NC_034599.1:56122702-56129434 GCF_900095145.1 Mus pahari | reverse complement strand
TTTTGGTTTTTCGAGACAGGGTTTCTCTGTGTAGCTCTGGCTGTCCTGGAACTCACTTTGTAGACCAGGCTGGCCTCAAACTCAGAAATCTGCCTGCCTTACGCCTCTTACAACAAGGTCACACGCCTCCACTTGTCAGTCCTTCCCAAACAGTTCCACCAGCTTGAGACTGAGCATTCCAACATGTGCACTATGGGATTTATTCTCATTCAAACCACCACATTTGACCATGTAACCTTTTGAAGATCCCCTTTTCCCCAAATAGCAATAATTTTCACCTTGCCGCACCCGGTACCCTGCAGAGGGGCTTACTGAGCAGTGTTTGGAATGATACCCAGTTAACTCCATCGTTTTCATCAGCTTGTAGGGGAAACCAATCACAAACAAGAGAGGGGACTCAGCTTGCCCAGAGATGCTCAGCAGGGGTTCACAGGCATCCTGATTTCCCAGCCAAGGCTCTTTCTTCAACCTGGGAGAGATCCGCACTGCATAACCGTTGCCAAGCTATTAATGAGAATGAGACCTAAATTAGTTTCAGAAAATGGGGTTTTTAACATTGGAAAGTTTTAAACTATGGAAATTGGAAATTTAAATGAGTTTATGTGATAGAAATTAGTGAGAAGAAAAAGAAGCTCCATCTACTCCCATCCTAGAACTCCTCGGAACCTCTTAGATGGAGCCCCAGTCTCCCTGCTTGTCAGGTTCAGCTAGCCACGTGCTCAGGAGCATTTCAAAGATGATGCTGTGCAGAGATATATGTGAAGTGCCATAAAGGACTGGAGATTGGGGGTGGGGGAGCCCCACAGGGGGAGAGAGCAGCTGGCCCAACATACGGGGCCCCTGTTAGGTTCCTCAGCTGCCCTGCCTAGGGAGTCCTCTTCCCAGAAGAAAAGCACACGTACCACATTAGTTTGCAAGGCAGCACTGATTAGTAATTAAACGGCTTTTTTTTTTTTTAAAAAAAAAAAAAAAAAAAAAAAAAAGGAAGAAACAAAAGAAGGCCATTAAAGCTAATGCCATCAAAATCAGAACCTCAGACACTGGTTCATAATTCCGAATGTACCTTGGGAATCTCAGGAGAGGACATTTACATTTTAACATGCACACGGCACAGGCAATACCCCCCCCCCACACACCCATCACTGGGAGACCTGAGGCTGAATTCATTTATTTAGCAACCCACTCTGATCCTGGAAAAGCAGGCCATCCTTCAATAAAGCAACAAGGAACCCTGTGAAGAGGTTTCCCACAAGAGGGTCTTTGCCCTGATGCTCCTCACGCTGAGGACACATTAACTAATTGCTTCAGCAAAACTCACTCTTCTTATCTTTAAAATGGGGGCAGATCCATCTTCTAGGGCTGTATGAAGGCCTCTGAGACAGTGTTCCCCCCTCCCTCCCTCCCTCCCTCCTACCCTCCCTCCTCCTCTCCCTCCTTCCCTCCATCTGAGATCCTCTTTCCTGAGAGTCTCATATATCCCAGGCTGCCCTGGAATTTACCTTGTAGCCAGAGATGACCTTGATCTTTTGATACTCCAGCTTCTACCTGTCAAGGGCTAAGGTCACAGATGTGCCTCAGCATGCCAGGTTTATAAAACAGTAATGAGCAAACCCTGGGAGCCTGTGCATGCTAAAGAAACACTCCACCAGCCCAGCTACAGCCCTAGCCTTCGTTTCTTTCTTACTTTCTCTACCCCTGACATTTTTTTTTTTTAAAAAAAGACAGAATCACCCTATGTAGCTCAGACTAGTCTCAAACTCTTGACCTTGTGCCTCTGCCTCCTGAGCACCTACATGAATGTGCCAGTATACTAAGCTGAGTCAGGGCAGAGCGTAGTTCTATGACATTTAACACTTGGTGGGCATTTGAACAAGCACCTTGGACTGCTTGGTCCTGTGCTGGACACCCCCAGGGCTGGGAAAGAGTCACTGTCTTTGGAAGAGGCCCCGAACAGCTCTGCCCACTCTGGGCTATTCAAGCCACAACTCAGTGAACCATAGTCGGGGTCACTTGTCTCTCTCACCTCTAGTTGGCTGGGCAAGAGGAGCTCAGCCCTACAAGCCCCCCGACTCCAGTTCCACATAAACCTCTGCAGCCTCTGGAATTTTTAGAAAGAAAAACAAAAGAAAGAAAGAAAGAAAGAAAGAAAGAAAGAAAGAAAGAAAGAAAGAAAGAAAGAAAGGAGGGAGAGAGGGAGGGAGGGAGGGAGGGAGGGAGGAAGGGAAGGGAAGAAAAGAAAAGAAAAAAAAGAAAAAGAAAAAGAAAAAGAAAAAGAGAAAAAGAAAAAGAAAAAGAAAAAAAAGCACCTGCCCTTGCACACCAGCTCACAGAGGCTCAGAACTCTCGTCATTTCCCTAGAGACATCTTTGTCCAAGGGCTAAGAAACAAAAGTTAGGGAGCCTTTTTAAAATATAAAATATCAGGGCCAGACAGGCCATTTTCAGACAGTCCCCGAGGCCTAGTCAGCTATTAAAGATGGAAATTATATATTCATAACACAGGATATTGCTGCTTGCTTATTTATAACTTGCTCCATTTCAAGAATATTTATTCTAGACGAGAAGGCTTGATAATTTTCATCCAATCTACTCGTCGTAGCTTAGGGCAAAAGACGGGAACAGCTCAATTGAAGGAGCAGCTCTGAAGGTAGGTAGGGAAGGAACAGCTTGTCCCCCCCCCCTTCTCCAGGAAGGAACGCCTGCTGTGTGCTGCCAGCCCCCACCTCTGTCAGCACCGGCCTTGGCACAGTCCTGTCACATGTAACCAGGGAAGGGCAAACAGGAGACTCCAGCCCCTCTGCAGTGCGCTTGCTCACAGGGCTGGGACACATAAGCACCCAGGGCTAGAGGTTGACTCTAGCACACTGCGTCTCAGGCCAGCACTGCTTCATGGGAGGAAAGGGAGTTACTGCACATCTCCTCTGTGCCCATCGAAGGGCTCCTTGATGTATGAAGCACCAAGAGTGTACCTTGTCCTGTGCTGGGTGGTTGTAGGAATCAAGGGGGGAAAAAGAGAGGTGCTTAAAGAAAGTCTCTCCCTAGGAAGAGAGGGCAGACAACATTTAGTCATCTGCTGGCTCTACCGATCAGGACTGTCCCCTCCACCCAGACTCATCAGCATTATTCTCTCAGACCTGAGGACAAGAAGGAGGTTGTCACCAGCTGGTGAGGGCAAGCTCAAGAATTGGATATAGTGGTTAGATCAAGAAGCTGGGATTTTTATGACCCATTTCCAAGTCAAACCCCCAACAACTGAAGCTCCTTTCCATTCCTGACAGCCACTCAGACTTCTGCATGTCACATCTTGAGGGGACCTGGTGCAGAAGTCTTAGCAGGAGAGGAACCAGATTCTTAGGAGTCATGCCAAGTTACTAAAAAGTGCTACAGGCCAAGATGGTTGCAAGTTCAAGGTCAAAGTAACCTCTGGCTTTCCCACAGCACTAGCAGTGAACATATGCTACACGAGGGTCTCTCACACACGCTACAGGCATGCAAAGACTGTCTTGTCCTTTCTGTACATTGTCAATCACAGACTGCTGTCCCCAACCTGGCTCATTCACTTGGTGATCTGGAAGCCTTAAAGAGAATCACCGAGACTGAGAAACCGTGCGTTGTCTCATTTATTCTGCAAATATTTATTGAGCATCTATTACATAGCCAGCCCCAGGCAGACATGTGGGTTACAGCACTGAAGGGTGAGCCAAACCAGCTCAGCTGCTGCACTCCTGGAGGAAGAAGGGAATGGCAGAGGGCCTGGACTCATGAGAGGTCAGAACAGTGAGAGACGAGCTGTTTAGCTTGGCCAGGGGAGGACTAGCTGGGCGCAGTAACAGTGGCTCTGTGGAGAGGCCTTGTCTGCAGAGGTTGACTGTGAGGGAGATGGTTTGCTGTGGGCAGGAGGGGCTGGCCTAGCCTGACCTGGAGGTCTCCCAGGCAGCACAGAGGAGCTGTATATATAGGCGATGGGAAGCCTCAGATGAAGACTGGAGACTGAACCATGGACCTTACATATCCTAGGCAAGTATTCTACAACTGAGTTAGACCCAAAGCCCTTTAGTTACTTTAATTTTGACAGTGTCACAGTTGACTTGGTTGGCCTTGAGCTTTCTCTGTTGCTCAGGCAAACCTTGAACTCAAGATCCTCATGAAGAAGCTGGGATTCCAGACCTGAACCACCAGGTCTGACTTCTAGATTGGCTTTGAAAGTCAACCTGAGTCTTGAAGAGGCTGTCTCAGGGGAAGCTTGCATTGCTCGTGTGGGTGATGCTTATTCTATTGCAACCTGTGACTGGGCCTTGGGGATATTGTTACTCCTAGGCAACGCTGCTGCTGAAACCTCTTGGGGTTGGGTTCACTCCAGGCCAAGCACAAACTGCACCAGAACTAGGATCTAAGCGCTGGTTTTCTATGTGACTTCCAAGCCCAGCCGCAGATCCACAGAACCAGAGGCACCGGGGACATGCAGCACTTGGCGAGGTACAGGGTGCTCAGAAGCAGGCAGAAGCAGGAGACCTTGGAGTTGCTCTTTGTGAGAGCTTCTGTCAGTCTGGCTGCAGAGCAAGTGGCCTCCAAGGCCCAAGGCAGAGGTGTTCAGCCAGCCCTGCCTGCGTCACACCCAAGGACCTCCTGGAGCACCTGATAGTGCAGGTGGTTTGCGGCAGTCTCACTGGGTCTAGGGATCTACATGCGGTGACACCTAAGTCTTCACAAGCCATAGTGCCATGTAGCCAGGGTGGATGTGGAGAGAGAGAGAGAGAGAGAGAGAGAGAGAGAGAGAGAGACAGAGAGACAGAGACAGAGACAGAGACAGAGACAGAGAGAGGAGTGTTGAATTAAAGAGTGGACTGTCATGGGAAACTCCAAGGGCAGATTTTGATGCCTCAGTCTTGACTGTTCCACACAACCCTCTTTCAGTGTGTGCATACGTGCGCGCAACACACACACACACACACACACACACACACACACACACGCACACGCACACACATACACACACCTGAAATACCGTTTTACCCAAGCCCCATGCTTGTCCCCCAGGTGCTGAGCCTTGAGGAGTTTCTTTCTGTATCTCCGGGTTCACAGATCATCTTCCAGCTCCCACCCCCAGTGTTGCTTGTGAGGCTGGAACACCATGGGGGGGGGTAGCAGGGATGACTGAACCTTTGGGGGAGCTGTAGGGGAGGGAGCCAGAGAGGTTAGTGTGCGAACTCTCAGGGGAGGGAGGAGGAGAAGAAAGAGGAGAGTGGGGAGATACCAGGGTTCATAAAGAGGCCCTGATACACTGGGGGTGGGGGTCGGGCATGTCCAGGGTTACACAAACACTCTCATGCATTCAGATCATATAGACACATATACAGGGGACACACAGATATTATTAAACACATACACGTATAGGAATGAACAAAAGGACACACAGACACACCCCACAGGTCTGTAGGCATTTGTGACCCTAGCCCTCCATTTCATATATAACTTCACATCTCAACCTGGGTGCAATTTATTGATTCTTCTGTATTGAAAAGTTTATTTCTGCATTTTTAAACCACAATTCTTGCTCGGGATATCCTAATCCTTAATATCAGATGAATCACAGTGGCATGAGATGGCCCAGTGATTTTCCTTCCTATTCATTATAATCAATGCGTCATTTGTAAAGCCTTTAATAGAGATAAATGAAACACAGCTTTTACTTCATTATAGAATGGCCATTCTTGCCCCCCCCCCTTGAAAACAAGCTTTGTCATTCAGTGTATAGATTCTGCTGGAACAGGAAGCTCCCTTCTAAATCAGTGTTGCCTTGTGATTGAGGTGAGCGATTCTCCCAGGAGCCTGGTTAAATTCTGGAGCCCCAGGACACTAACTCCCATCACCCTAGAGCTCCTGCTCCATCCAGCTAATGGAACAACACGGGCCATGTAGCCCCTCCCACAGGGATGCATTCATCTCCCTGGAGACACACAGCTCTCAATTTGCCCTAGGCATACCAGCATACAGAGATCTGCATATGTGTGGACTCATATGGATATGTATATTTCCTCCAGTGCATATAAAACCTGCCTATACATACACTCAAAGGCTCCAAAATCCACATCCACGCCCCCTCTGTGTGTCTGTCTACATAAGATGCCAGAGTTATAGAGTTTACAGTTTTACTGAAGGATGGGGAACAATTGTCTGGGGCTGTGTACTTTTTTTTAACTTTGGCATCCCAGGTTTAATTAGATAATCTATTCTGTTTTTTGTTCCCCTCCTGCCCCTGTGGCTCCAGGCTTTATTTCCTAGACGACCAGCAGGTAAGATGCCTGGCACCTGGAAGAACATCAGCAGGTGACACGGGCAGACACAGGAGCAAACACAGTGGCTGCCTTCATTTGCCATAAAAAAGGAACCGCCAGGGGCCTGAGAGTTAAAGCGAGCACTGGAGCTCATGACAGATCAGGGTTAGAAGTCAAAGCCAAGAGCTGGAGAGTTGACTTAGTGCCTAAGAGCCTACACTGCTGTTGCAAAGGACTTGAATTCAGTTCTTAGCACCCACATCTAACAGCTCACAACTGCCTATAATTCTAGCCCCAGGGCATCTGACACCTTCTGGATTTTTTGTAGGGCATCTGCATCATGTACACAGATTCATTTACATGTAATTTAAAACTAGAGGAAGAGAGACAGACACACACACACATACACATAGAGAGACAGAGACAGACAGACAGAGTGTGTGTGTGTGTGTGTGTGT
>NC_034599.1:56119548-56122637 GCF_900095145.1 Mus pahari | reverse complement strand
GAGAGAGAGAGAGAGAGAGAGAGAGAGAGAGAGAGAGAGAGAGCTGTTAAAGTTAAAGCCAGCAGGGGGTTAACACTGTAGTGTTTTCTGGGAAGTCCAGTGTGTGCATCTTTAAGGCCAAGTCTGCAGCAGAGGGCCCAGCAGCCTCTTGAGACTGCCCCCTGGAAAACAAGCCTTGTGGGACAGAACCATTAACAGAAAAGCAACCCGTGGGAGATGCAGGACAAGGGCTTTGTGGTCCTCTGCCATGAGTCACATGAGGGAGCTCAGCTTCTCTCTGACCCTCAAAAGCTGCTCCAGCCAGGGCCTCTGGAGACTCACACATGAAAGACAGCTCACCCTTTTCTGGTGCTCTTCTAATGAACAGACCAGCAATAAAAACTCAGAGAAGACCTGGACCAAGATCAGTCCCTCCCCTGCACAGCTGGTAGCCATTGGTGTCAGGGATGGCTCTGGAGCAGAGGCTGTGTGATCTGAGCCGCTAGCTCAGCCTGACTTGCCTTCCTCCCTAGGGAGGCCTGTCACACACCACGGGCATGCATGAAGCTCCTGGGGGGTTCTCAGAGCAATCTACAACGGGAGACAAGGAAGTCTTTGAAGATGGCCCTTATCTGAGATTTGCTGATCACATCAAAAGGAGACCACTTGCTCAAAGATGGGGAAAGTGGTTTACAGTGCCTAGAACATTCGTGTTTACAGAGCCTTTTAGGAAACGTGTTTATTTCTACGCTCCTACCACCCGTGTGAAGAACGCACTGGGCCTTTTAATCTCAGCTCTGTAGAGAAATCAATGAGGCCCCGGAGGAGGGATGTTTTCTTTGCTTCAAAGTCACAGAGCCAGCATATGGAGCTAAACTCAAGCCCAGCCTGGGGCTGTGCTTTCTTGACCCAGAACATTCCAAAGGAGTTCAGACTCCAGAGGAAAGCTTTATAAATCCTCTCTGGGTGGTATGACGAGACAGAGCCCCCTCAGCCAGAGAATGGCCCCAGCTTCTACCCACATGTGCTTTGAAATCAGCCCAGCTTATTCCAATCCTAAGGTCGCCGTGGGAAACTAAAAGGCCAAGAGGAGAGGCAGTGTCAGCAAGGACCTTCCACAGTCACTCAGTGGCTGGGAAGATGCAAGAGGCTTGCATAGATGTGGAAAATCAACCAGAGGAAGAGGCCCTGTCATAGAGAGAGAGAGAGAGAGAGAGAGAGAGAGAGAGAGAGAGAGAGAGAGAGAGAGAGCTTGCTTCCTAGGAAGCAACACCACATTCATCCATAAGATCAAGCTCTCAAGCAGCTGGCTGGATTTGAGCCTCACTGCTTGGAAGTGTCCATGTCCCCAGCCTGACCTGGGCAGTCTTTGGGATAAGGCAGAGCTCCACTCTCCTCAGGAAGGGTAATGCAGCCACTTCATTATTGGCTTAATATATCCTTTGATGGGTTGGACCTGCTGGGCTGGCCTGGAGTATTAGCTGGGTTAATTGGCCCTTCAAATGAACAACCAGTTTAATCAAGGAGGTAATGCCTTCAGCTATTCAATTATGCCTACCTCTGGACATGCGGCTTCCGCTCCTGCCCCAGCAGCCTGGGAGTAGGGTAAGGGAGAGTGAAATTGGCCAGCATGTGTGCACACTGGAGTGCCTGTACACAGTCGTTGCTCATAGGAGGTATATGTTAAGAGCAAGCTAGGGACCCAGAGCTGAGACTGTCACACAGCATCCCACCTTGGCTGTCGACTGGGTGGCCTTATCAGTCAGCTGTGACCAGCTCTGCTCTAGAGAGTTTGCAAATACTCATTTGCAAATGAGGTGTGTGTGTGTGTGTGTGTGTGTGTGTGTGTGTGTTTGAAAGAGCGAGGATGAGGGAGGCAGGGAGGGAGGGAGGAGAGAGATAGAGAAGAGAGACAGAGACAGAGAGACAAAGAGAGAGACTTGAAATCTCTGTGGTGTTAAATGGAACTGTTTAAACCAAAGTTATCACCCTATATTCACATACATGCTGGTGCATGTATATACACATATACATACACACACACACACACATTAAAAATAAAATAAACCTTTTTAAAAAGCAGCCACAAGGAAAGACTAGCTGACTGTGTTATGATCCCTCTTCAGGACATTAGGTTGCAACGTTAGGCCCAGCATCTAGCCCTGTGACACATTATTAAGTAAAAAGGAAGGCTGCCAAACAGCAGGATCCAGTTCCCTGCTGCTTACATCTGGGTGGTGAGATTTGGGGATATTTTATTATTTTACTTCCACTTGCCTTTATATCCTGGCTACCCCACAAGAGGACAGACAATCCTATTAAAACAATGTAGCAATTCTTCTTCCTTGGGGACATTTTCTCCACTCTTCCTGAGCGCCATCTTGTAGACAGAGGCCACAAACATCTTTCCTCCTGAGAGACCTCAAGTGTTTCACGGAACCTGGGAAGGAACCTGGGAAGACAAAAGTGTTCCTGATTTTGCCATGCACCCTCTTTAGACTCACTGGGACTCAGCGTGCTTCTCCAAAAAGTGGTGGCGCTGTTGATTTCATCAACTGGAAAGAATTTTTATTTGCTGACATCGCAAGTGTAACTCACTGGGAGGAAACCTGAAGGGTCTTGTAGAAGGGACACCGCCCATCGGCACGCCCATCAAACATGGCTGCTGCTGACACTGCCCTTGCCTTCCTTCCAGTCTTTTTCCTTGGCCTGTTGAAGTCAAGATGTAGAGGCATCCATGGGCCCTCACCACAGTGAGCTTGCTGCATTTGGGGTCAAGTGGGCCAGTTTCAGCCAGGCACCCCATTTGCCTGTGCCTTTGGTTATACAGGGTGGTCCTGACGCGGCCTTACAAGGCTTTCCCAAAGCTCCCGGCAAAGACTAACCATCACCGCTATTCTACAAACACTAGAAGAGCTCCAGCCCAGCCTCCTTTTGTCCTCTCCAAGCAGAGTTATTATGAATATGGCACACAGTGATGCTTTCAGTGCATCCTGACCTGGCATGTTCCTGGAGTGTCCCGAGATTCTCCTAAGACACCCATGCCCAGACTCCAACCTATCTCTATTCAATAAGAGACGTGTGTGTGTGTGTGTGTGTGTGTGTGTGTG
>NC_034599.1:56117199-56119516 GCF_900095145.1 Mus pahari | reverse complement strand
GTGTGTGTGTGTGTGTGTATGTGTGTGTGTGTGTGTGTGTGTGTGTGTGTGTGTGTGTATAGCTCTGACATTGATAGTTCTGGAAAGTTCCTCAGAGTATCTGAATGCAAGCTTGGGCTTGAGAACCACAGATTTATTGTCCACGTACTTCAGAAAGACCAAAGATCCAGGTCCACGGAAGGGCTTGTTTTTCAACTAAAGACACTTTTCTTGGGTAGAAGGGTTCACTTGCTCCTCCTTGCTCTCACTCAATCATCCGAAGGACAGATGTTGGCAATGTCACAGTTTCTTGCTGAGAAGAGGGTGGGAGGCTCACAAAGCAAGCAGCCTTTATCACGTCTAGAGCTAAGGCTGGGTGGTTGGACTGAGGTTTATCGCAGGCACCATGCTAAGTCCAGTACTTGGCACACAGAGCAGTGGGGTGAGCCCTTCCTCTCACTGTCCAAGCTTCATGGAGAACAGTCGGACAGTATCCACCAACATGGGGAGGTATGCACTCCAGTTCTACCCCTAGACACACAGCTAATAGAAGTGAGTTTGATGCCCTCCCCAGGACGGTACACCGCAACACGATAATTAACACTCTCCAAAGACTGGGAAGGATGCCAACACCCACCAATACCTGAATAGGGAAACGAGCTGTGGTGCATTCTCACAATGGTGCACACACCTGCAATGCAAATGTAAGAGGGGCAGCCGATCACAGTGACATGGGTGAGTAATGCAGGGGCAGCAGCCGAAGCCCTACCTACTCGAAGTCTTTATGACCCTATCCATAAAAACACAGAAACAGGCAAAGCCAGTCCATGGGGATGGAGGTCACGTTAGTAAATTACCCCCGTGGGTGGGCATCTGCGTGGCTGAGGCAGGAGAGAGGATGGAAAGAGAGTGTGCTGGCCTATCCCTTCCCTGTGTGACAGCCACACGAGTGCATGAGTATGCAAAACATACTGAGTTGTACACTGAAACTTCATCCACAGCAGATGGCTCGGAGGGTAAATGTGCTTGCAGACCTCAAATCTCCAGGACTCACATGGTAGAAGAAGAGAACCAGCTCTTCCAAGTTGTCTTTCAGTTTCCACAAGTGTCATGGCATATGCACACTTGCCCCCCCCAAATACGTAGCCCAAACAAACAAACACACAAACAAACGAATGAAATAATTAAACATTTGTAGAGATGGCTCAGTGGGAAAACCCTTGCTTGCCGAGCCTGCTGGCCTGAGTGTGATCCCTGGATCCACATGGTAGAAGAAAGAAATCTACTCCTGGAAGTTGTCTTCTGACCTCCACATGCACCTGACGGCAGACCTAGGCTGACACACACATATGAACAAACAAACAAACAAATAAATAAATGCAATAAAGAGCTTTACAAAGTTCTAAATGTAATAAAATCACGTACATCTCTTGACCTTACAATTTCACTTTTAAATTTAATTAATTAATTAGCTAATCTTTGAGACCGAGTCTTACTATGTAGCCCTGGCTGTCCTGGAACTCACTATACGGAGGCTAGCCTTGAACTTACAGAGACCCACCTGCCTCTGCCTCCCAGGTCCTGAGGTTAAAGGTGTGTGCCATTATACTGGGTTTACAATTCTATTTTTAGCAACTGTTCTCTGTGAATGTATCTGCATATGGAGGGCCACAGCAGTGTAAGATTGTTGTACCAATACTTATTGAAAAAAACAAAGGCTGGAAAAAAAAAAAGAGGTCAAGCAATAGGGCTTGTTAAATATAAAAGAATTCCTTTCTAACTGTTCAATGTGACATAAGCATGCAAAAACAAGAGATTTACAAGATATAGATATATGTAATATGTATATATAATATGTGTATATGTGTCTGTGTCTAGGTGTGTTTGTGCATGTGTGTGTGGATCGTGCATGCATGTTTGTGTAGAGGCCAGAAGTCAACCTTGGGTGTCATTCTTCAGGTTCCATGTATCTTGACTTGTAGCTTTTGTTTCCTTGTTTGTCTGTCTGTCTGTTTGTCTAGACAGGATCTCTTCATTGATCTGGAGCAGGCTGATTAGGCCAAACTGGCTGCCAGAAGCCCCAGGGTCTCCCTGCACTGGGTTACATGTGCCCTCCATGACGCCTGGCATTTTTGTTTGACATGGATTTCTGGGGAGAGAATTCCAGTCTCATGCTTGCATGACAAGTGCTTTATCCATTGAGCCTTCTCTCTGGCTCCGTTTTGTGGGTCAATTGTATTTAGCCTCCGAATTCCATGGAAGTACAGGCTGTGCCAGGTCTCCTTGCCCTTTAAGGGCGTGTGTGTGTGTGTGTGTGTGTGTGTGTGTGTGTGTGTGT
>NC_034599.1:56041233-56117167 GCF_900095145.1 Mus pahari | reverse complement strand
TGTGTGTGTGTGTGTGTGTGTGTGTGTGTGTGTGTGTGTGTGTGTGTGATACTGACTGCATCTACTTCCTGAGAGTGCACAGTAAAAGTTGACTGTTACTACAGCCTTGAGCATGTAGAAGCCAGTTAGATGTCAGAGTGATTTACAGTGGTGCACTGGGGTAGGGAAGCTGGCCCGGGGCTTCAGAGGCCTGGGATGGCAGGGCTGAGGTACAGACCCTGAGGCAGTGACTACGTGTATAGCCGTTCATTCCTATGAGTGCTTGTGGAACAGACAGGGAAGGGTTGTCACACCATCAGGTTCTTAGGTCCCTTGTCCTCACAGTGACCTACCTTTTATAAGCTCTCTCTCATGGAGTGTAAGCCATGGATATGCAGGATCAGGAGAGGACACAGTTTGAATCAGTATTTGGGCATAGTTCATATTCTATAACAAGTGATGAACGAAGGCAGAGTCATTGTTTTAGACCAGGGCATCCACAAACCACCTTGTGGAAGTCACAGCCAGAAATACCATTAGGAAACTCCTTAAGCTTGTGTACCTCCGTTTTTCTCATCTGCTCAGTGGGGTCACTGATCTTTGGAAGGAAGGGTCAGTTCAATGAAACCCTAAGGGAAAGGGCTTCTGAATCAATTAGGCATTGCCAGAGATGGGTGGACATTCCCTTAGAGGACCATGGTACTGATATTCATTTGAATTACATTAGGCTCCAATGTAACACCTCTGTTCAGTGTTCTTCTAGTCTGTTCTACCCTCCTGTGTTTCCCTGATTCCCCAAGGCAGGGGCTTTCACCCCTGCTACAAAACAATGACCAAGGTGCCAGCTCTTCTGTCCCCTGCCAGGATCAAGGAGGCCTGCAGCAGAGCTGACAAGGTCCGACTCTTGGAACAGAAGGGGTTGTTGCACTCCGCCCACTCCGCTGAGGTTCCAACCAGTCCTGTCAATGAGCTAAGAAGTGGGTGGGCATGAGTGCTGCCAACAAGACATGCCTGACCCCGGCCTCTGGTACTGAGAAGAAATCTGCTGGATGGCACTCACAAGCCTGACCCTCAGATTCCAGAATCCCATCGCTATCAACACATCCCACATTCCTCCAGAACATGCACTGCTCTGTAAAGATGGAAGATCTACTGGGCAGGCTGGAGAAGGATCCCCAACTGTGTGCCAGAAGATCCTTAAAGGTAATATGGGGAGGGAACAGACTCTGCAGGCGAGAGGGGGTGTAGAGCAAGACAGGGCTGGGGCTGGAAAAAAAGTTCTCATCATTTCATAGGGTGGGAGGGGGCAGGGAAGGAGGTCTGAACAAGTGGAGAGCCGGAAGAGTCCTCGTGCCAGCATGGACATCCCAGAGGGAGGTGGGTGTATAGTCTGTCACATGCTGAGTGACCAAACAGGCACATGTGACATCAGAGGGGGCCAAAGCAACCCTTGACTGCCCTCTCCCACACTTCTTCTCTCTTCCATAACATAAAAGAGTGTCAGCTTTTCCCCTGCTGGAAGGGTTCTGCTCCCTGTGAATAGAACCAACAGTAAACCATACCCCTGGGTCAGAAAATATGAACTCACCAAAGCCAGGGCTCGGTCCACAGGCTCCAGGAGGACACCAAGAAGGTGAAGGTGCCACATTCTTTGGAGTCAGTTCTGGCCTCAGACCCTGATGTCCTCCCTTTGTTCTCAGAAAGAGGTCCGGAGGAGACCAGAGGCTCGGGTGCCTCTACATCTCCTGATTAGAATTGTTTCCACATCCCGGGTTCCTTCATCCACGAAATGAGCACAACCAGCATTTCTGCCTCACAGAGCTGCTATGAAGAGTAAAGGGACACAAAGGGAGGGGTGCTGAGGTGACCTCCACGGAGGTGATGTGATGGTTTGCTTTAATTGCTAACTCAATGCAAGGTAGAAATGCCGAGGAAGGCCATCTTAACTAGGGATTGTCTATTTCAGGCTGGCCCACGGGTGTGTCTGCTGGGGATTGCCGTGTTTCAGTGAACCGATGTGAGAAAGCCCAGAACACCGTGTGCAGCAACATTTCCTAGGTGATGTGTCCTGGACTGTGTAAGAGATGAGAAGTCAGCTGAGCATAGCAAGCGAGCCAGAGAGCGTGTGTGCACCAGTTCTCTGGGCGGTGGGGGTGATGGAAGGTCCAACCTTGGCTTCCCAACAATAATGGAATGTAGCCTGGAATCCTAAGCTGAAATAAACCCTGGTCTCCATTAAGTTGCTTTGTTTTCCAGGGTGTTTGTTGGTTTGTTTGTTTGTAATCACAGCAACAGAAACGGAACGCAGACAGGTGGGTGCGATGCTGACAGACATCTCAGGCAGGAATTCTAGGGGCAGAGATGACTCCTGAACACCTTTTGTGCCCAACCCAGATACTGAAGCATGAGCACATCTGGGAAAGAAAGGCTGCTGCCCTTCGGAAGAAGAACAGCACACAACAAAAACAAAGACACGGGGAGGAATCTGGGCAACGAGGGCTGGAACAGGGAGATCTGGGCTGTGCATGAGGGAGCAGCTGGATCAAGAGAGATCATCCCAGGAAGTGGCCATTGGGAGCTGCACCAGGAACTGCCCTTCACAGAGGGGGGATTCTGCCAGAAAACTGATTTGTATCCTGTCCTTGTCTTGTCACAAACACAGGCTCCAAATATTATTTTCCCCATTATATTGATGAAAAAACTAAGGTGCACAGAGAAAACACCTCACCTAAGCACTGGGGAGCCCATATTGCTCCCTCTATCTGGTTTTCTGCCCTGGATATGGGCCAAGGGGGTCCTAGTTTAACATCCCCTGGAAGGACTCATGAGCCTGGAGATCAGGTACCTAGAACAGTCCAGAGTGGCTGCCCCCCGACTCCAAGGCTGCTGATGTCCATCAGTACCTACTGCTCGAGGGGTGTTTCCGCAGGCTTCCCCTGAAGGCCCCACGGCTACATTGCATGCAGACCACTGGGGAGCTCCTAGGAGACCCCCTAGACTCAGTCTCTGTGGCCTCAGAGGGGAAGGTTCTCCTAAGACGAGTGAGTCCACCACCCCTGGTACTGTAAGTGATTGGGCCTGAAGCAAGGGGGACCCAGAGTTGAAGGCTGGAGAGCTAGTCCAGCCTCCGCTCCACCCATACTACCCTCAAACGTTTAGTGTCTGGAGGAACTTTGTGAGTGTGAGCAGGCTCTCCCAGGTGAGCAGATCACCCTTAGACTAACTTTTACTCTGTGTGTGTGTGTGTATGTGTGTGTGTGTGTGTGTGTTGGAGGTCAGAGGTTCTTTCCTTCCACCATATGAGTCGTTAGGCTCACCTTTCATCTGCTGAGCCAACCTGATCACCCAAATTATTCCTGCTTATCTTAACAAATCAAATCTAATCTCATAGGTCCTTAAAAGTAGAGAGCCTCTGCACAGCCAGACACCCAGAGAGAAGAAAGCAAACGAAAAACTAAATTGCTGTTGCTGGTATGTACACACATGCAAATATATAACAAATATACAAATTATTCAAATGTACACATAGATATTGTTTTTTAATTGATACATGAAAGCAAAACCAGTTGTGCATGCTCGTGAGTACTGCACGGTTTTCATGTACAGTTGTCTAAGTTAGGTTATTTATCACATTTCCTCAAACATTTGACCTTTCTTTATGTTGAAAGTTATAAAACATCCTTTCTTCTATCTCTTTGAGACTCCTGGTACTTTATTGTATGGTCATCCCACTGTTTGGAAGCACATTGTAATCTTGGGCTCTTATCAACTGTAAGACTGGCATTTCCCATCTGTTCTCCTGCAGCAAATGAATAACCCCTCGTGACTCCTACAGTCTTCCCGCCTTCTTTCATATATTCCTTGGAATCAGTCTTTCTTCTGTCCAGTGTAACTCTATGTGGGTGTCTGATTCTCCATTCTTGTTTATCCAGGGGCTTTCTTAGGAGAGTCCCCATAGAGCATTCTGGAATTCCTTACATTAGAACCCGGATTAATTTTTCTTTAAATCCCATGACTATAGTCTTTGTGGTTTCCAAGTCAATTTGGCTGAAATATATATTCAAATAACTCCTCAAAGAGGAGGCATGGGAAATAAATGTCTCAGCCTTGTTTGAATGTGATTTCTCTTTTCCTCCGCTCTTGATTGACAGTTTGGCTGGATATAGAATTCCAGGTTTAAAGCTTTGTGAACTTGTCTGGTAGAGATAGAGTGTATTGAAGAACGTCAAAGCCCCATCTTTTACATGAAACATGCCAGGGTGCAGTGTGTGTGTGTGTGTGTGTGTGTGTGTGTGTGTGTGCGTGCGCACATGCACCATGCATATGGCACATCAGAGGATGTCTTGGTTTGCTTTTTTTTGTTGTTGCTGTAATAAAATACTGTACAAAAGCAGCTTAAGAAGAAGAGAGTTTGCCTTATCTCACACTTCTGGGAAGCCAGGCCTAGACCTCAAGGCAAGAATGGAGGCAGAGGCCATGGAAGAGCATTGCTCATAATCTTGGTTCACCTGACTTGCTCAGCTTGCTTTCTTCTACAGCCCAGGCTCAGCATCCACGCCTGGCACAACCCACAGTAGACTAGGTCTTCCTATACCAATTAGCAATCAAAATGACACCCCATAGATACACCCACAGGCCAATGTGATGAAGGCAGTTCCTCAGTTGCAATTCCCCTCACCAGGTATGTCATGTTGACAACTAAGTATGACAGAGGACAACCCCAGGAGTTGTTCCTTGGGTTTCTTCTACATTGGGGGTTGAAAAAAGGTCTTCTGTTGGCTTGGAACTTCAACAAGTAGGCAGGGCTAGTTGGACAGCAAACTCCAGGGATCTGCTTGTCTCTGCCTACAATCTTCTCAGGGCTGGGAGTGCAAGTGTGCACTGCTGTGCTCACCTTGTTAGGTAGGTTTCTGGGGATTGCACTCTGGTTCTCTGGCTTCTGAGACAAGAACTTTACTGACTGAGGCATCTTCACAGCCCAAGGTTCAGCTTTTAATTTTGCATTATTAAACCCAGCAAGACTCTGGATCTGTTCCTTCATTTTCTCATCTTTAAGCTAAGAGAACAATAGTGCCTAGCTCATGGAGTTGTGGTGAAGAATTATCGATCAGCATCTGTGTTGACAGTGTGCATTGGTTAGCATTGGCTAACTCATAGTCGAGCATCATGCAAATGGTGACCATTGTTATCTGGTCTCCATGGCTTCTGTTGAGAACCACAATGCCCATCTGACATCTGCAAATTGATTAGTCAAACAAGTTAAGGTGGGATGCTGGGATGGGTCTATAGGTAGAGTGCTTGCTGTGCAATAAAGAGAATCTGAGTGTCTTGGGCATGACATCATGTGCATATAATCTCCATGGTGGGCAATGGAGACGGGAGGACCCCTGGAGCTCACAGGCCAACCAGTCTAACCAGTCCATGGGTTCCAGGTTCAGGAAAAAAGAAGGGAAGAGCAATTATCAACATCTGGCCAGTACACATGCATGCATATGTACATGCAAGCACACATTAATTAGTCTTCTCTGAATGTGATTTCTCCTTTCCTTCACTCTTGATTGATAGTTTGGCTGGATATAGAATTCCAGGTTTAAAACTATGTGAACTTGTCTGATAGAAGTAGAGTGTAGTTGTTGGATGTAATTTTAAAAACACACTGCCGCTTTTGCCAGAGACCACAACCGTGATCTGGCTCCTCCTGGCATAGTTCCAAGATCAGCTGCCACCAGCTCTACTCCCAGCCTGCCTGAGAGCTGCGACCTGGCTTCTCTCTCTACCCACTTTTGCTTCAAGGATGAAAAACATTCAGACAGCTTTATTATTTTAGAACTTGCCAGATAGCATAATTGCTGGGCACAGAATCTCCTGCCCTAACCTTATCAGCTAGCCAGTATCAGCTAGTCTCTATCGACTTCCTTGGCTAGTCTCTGGTGGCAGAGGCCACTGGTTCTAGCTTCCTCAAGATCTTACATGGTTGTTTCATGCTTCTCCTTCCAAAGCCTGGCCAAAAAGCCCCTTCTCTTTCCCTGCATCTTTTTTTCCTCCTGGGACCTCGAAGTTCCACCTGTTCCTTCCACTCAACAATTGATTCCTGGCCTCCTTTATTGACCAAATCAAGAACCAATTAGGGAACCAGGCTTTAGTATCAGCACCTTCTCCTCCATGTAGTGAAGAAAGTCAAAGCCACAAAGGGTTCCAGGTTAGAAAAAAAAAAAAAAAAAAAAAAAAAAGGAGAGCAATGGTCAACATTTGGCCAGGATACGTGCATACATAAGAGCATGCACACATGTGCGCGCGCGCGCACACACACACACACACTTGAAGTCATATTCTATTGTTTTTTTTTCTAGAAATGTGTAGAGACTTCTTCCAAGCGTGTTTTGAAATGTTTCATTTATTTCTCCATCTCCATGGTGTCTTCGCCCTGCAATGTAAAGACTCAGTGCTGGTTTTATGGCTGTGGGGATGTTCAAAGGTGATTATTTCTATGCGACCTCTCCTCTACCATCTTCATTTGTGTCTTCTGATATTCCTGCTGTCTTGGATGCTAAATCTGTAAAGCGATGCTTTCTCTCATATTCCAAAAGGAGGATTTTCTTGCCTTCAGGCTACAAATTCTTAGTGGGATTTTAATCAATGGTAATCTGAGTCCTCAGACGATCTCAGTTACTCATGGGTGGCTCCATTCTTGTGGCAGCTTGTTCTTGAGAACTCTGCCCAGTGAGTGAGCCGTCGCATCAGCCTTGTGCTGACCGCAGCATCAGCTCTACAGTTCTTTTGGGCTCTCGAGAAACATGGGAAACCTCTGTCGCATGCATCCCACTAAGACCTTTTGGAACCCTGTGAGCCGGGTACTGTGGGTGTCACAAAGACAAATGAGCAGTGGCTTTTGGTCCCAGTGCTTACGAGCCTCGTCTGAAAATGGCAACATGCATACCACAGGTCCTCACAGAGGGGAGGTAGCAAAAGACTATGGAGGGGGGAACCCAACAACAGGGGTGGCTCTTGACTGTGTACATATATTGGTGTGTATATGCATGTGTGTTTATGCACTGTGTTAGTGTGCATGTGGAGGCCCAAGGTTGAATTTGGAATTCTTCCTCAATCACTCTTCCACATTGCTCTTTTGAGACAGGGTTTCTCAGTCAAGTCCTGAGGTCACTGCTACGGCTAGTCTCCTAGTCAGCTTGCTTTGGGGATTCCAACTCTGACTTCTGGGGCTGAAGTTACAGATGAGTGAGTTATGGTGCCCACCCCAAATGTACATGGCTTCTGGACTTGAGACTCCAGTGCTGTTTCTTGCATGACATGTGCTTTATTTACTGATCCATCTTCCCACCCACCACCCTTAGTTTTTGAGGCAGGGTCTCTCACTGAACCTGGAGTTTACCAGTCTGGGTAGACCTGCTGACCAGTGAGCTCCAGAACTCCTGGGTCCACCATTCCCTAGCTGAAGTTTCAGACACATCTATCACAAAGGCAAACATGGGTTAGCAGAGGGCAGGGAGGACAACGAAACTCCGGCCCTTAGACTGGCACAGTAAACACTTTACTCACCAGGTCATCTCTCCATGGAGTTCCATAACTGAACATGGGGTTAGCACACACACACACAAAAAAATATCTGGTAACAGAAAAAAAAAGTTTGCAAACACTCGACAGCCAAATATCCACCCAAAACTCAAATTCAAAATGAATCCAGCGTGCTTCTGGCAGCGTTCATCGGCAGCTCCACTGTAGCCTCATTGTGAGCACACAGTACTACTTTACACTGAACATGCTCCCGTGTGAGGAACGCCCACGGTGTGAGCCTGAAGGGAAGTGCCTCAGCTCCAGTCCCAGAAAGCTGTGGACTGCGAAGTTCCCTGTTTTACTGTATATGGAAGTTTTCTGCTTGTCTATAAACGTGAGGGATTAATTACAGAAAGCAAACACCTTTACTATTTTCCTACCATCATCCTTCGGCATGGAAGTGTCAGATTAATCCATCTTTAGATGGTACTGGCTTTAAAAACCACTGATTGCTTTGCTGGCTTCAGTTTCATTAAACAAAAAAAAATCTGAATGAATTTTGGCATTGGATTACAACAGAATTTCCAAAGATTTCTGAAATGGCCCTAAACATACTTCTGCCATTTTGTAAGTATGTATTTATGTGAAGTGATATTCTCACCACTGATGACTATAATCAAAACATTGATCAATGTTGAAGGTGCTCTATGTCCTGCAGAATCAGACATTCGGTTAAGATTTAATGATTTATGCAAATAAACACACCCATCTCATTAGCATAACAGTTTGCTTGTCTGTAATAGATGATAAAACTACCTGCTCACCAAAGAATTGTTTTAAAATGAATTTCTTCATGATATCTTATCAGTAAGTGTGTGTTTTGCATATCTGTCTAATATACATATACCTGGGGTTGCACAAACATTTCTTGAGCGAGCAGAGATCACATGTGGAAAAATTGAAGGTGACCTGGTCTATAGATTGAGAAGGTGTGCTTCGGGCTGGAGAGATGGCTCAGCAGTTAAAAGCACTGGCTGCTCTTCCAGAGGATCTGTGTTGAATTCCTAGCACCCACGTGGCAGCTCACAACTATCTAACTCCAGTTCCAGGGGACATGATGCCTTCATATTCATATATGCAGACAAAACACCAATGCACATAAAACCAAAAATAAATACATATATACATACATACATACATACATACATACATACAAGTTATGCTTAGACATGAGCTGTCCTCCTTGGGGTGCTGGCAGAGGAGCTATTAGATGGTATAGTCAATGAAGTAGAACCAGTAAGAGGTGATGTAAAAGATATGACCAATTAACTAATTGATGGTCAGGCCAACAAATCTGCTGTCTGCAGGGGTCACAGACGGCAGCTTCTGCTGCAGGTAGAATTTATCCACCCTTAGAAAAAGCTCAAACTTTGTTTTGAAGTTTTTTAATTGATTAAACTAGCCTCCCCCCTGCCCCTTTACAGGGGAAAGACCCTCTCAGTGACAGTCATGTGGTCCTAGACATTAGCCCACTTCCACAGCAGAGCGTAGGCTAGGGTTGGAGTAGAGTATCCAGCCTGGGCATGCTGCAGCAGGACGCTGGCAGTCAGACCTCCCAGGAGCTTCTTCCAGGACTGGGCTGAGGATTGGTCACCCTCCTGATGGCTGCCGTGGATTGTAAATTTGTTGTGATTTAACATAACCATGGAAACAAACCTGAGGCCTGCTCTATAAAGGATTGTGCTAACTGAGGTGTGAAGCCACCCCCGCCCCCCAAAGTGTGGGCAGCATCCATTTACCAGCTGGGGTCTCAGATTGAACACAAAGTAGAAAGCCAGCTGAGCACCAGCGTCTGTCTCCCTGCTTCCTGACTGTGGTGGCAGTGTGACCAGCTACCCCAGCTCCTGCCATGTGACTTTACCACCTCCGTGGAATCTGTGGACTGTATGCTCAAACTGTGAGCTGGAATAAACTTTTCCTTCCCTAAGTTGCTTTAAAGTATTTTGTAATTACATTATTTACTTGGTGTGTGTGTGTGTGTGTGTGTGTGTGTGTGTGTGTGTGTCTGTCTGTCTGTCTGTCTGTCTGTGTATACACATGCATGTGGAGGTCAGAGGACAACTTGTGTGAATCAGCTCTCCTTCTACTATGTGGGTCTCAGGGATCAAGCTCCCACCATCAGGTTTCCCTGATGAACTTCTTATTGACCCCTTAATTTCCTTTTCCTGAATTTTGTTGGGGCAACGAGAAAAGTAACCAATACAGCACACTACTGTTTTTTATGACTAAAGTTTGCCCCAGGTGCCAAGGCGTGTCATAGGGTCATAGGACCCCCCCAGGCTCTACCCTAAGTCAGCAGGGGGACAAAAAAAAGATGGAAGAACTCTGAGATCCTAGGTCCTATCAGGAGCCCAGCAGTGTGGACAAAAACCAGCTCTAACTAAACAGGGCCTATTGGGGGCCCCTTTCAGGGACTAGAGCTCTAGGCTCGGCGGTGAGAGGTGACAGCCGGAAAGTGAAGTGGTTAGAGGTGTCAGACAGGAGGTTTGTGTGTGGCAGACAGGCAGGTGGGCGGCTGAGGTGGTGGTTTCCTTAGCTACTGACTGGAGACTTGTCTGACTTTCATTTGCTGCCTCAGCAGGTAGCAAGGTTTAAAATAAATCTGGGAGATAAAGCAGAAATCCCCAAGCCAGTATCCTAGGCCCTGGGCAGACTCCCAGCACAGCTGTGGCACCCGGAAACTGTGTCTCTGGTTCCTCTCATGTCCCCTTAGAAGCCATCTTTCCCTCCCCTGCAGCTCTGAGACCTCCTCACCTCAGCCCCACTGAGCTCTGCTCCCAGCTGCCGATTTAGATCAGATCAGCAAATTTCTCCCAAAGCTACACAGGTGCACAGAATGCACTAATCAAGGTTGGCGGCTTGGGCTGTCACCATTTCCTCAGAGATCTGAGACTCAGAAGGGAAGCATATGAGGAGACAGGAGCCCAGATCTCTGCGTGGTGGGATGCTGGGAGCTTGGGCATCTGTGTGGGAGAAAGATCTGGAACACAAAACATGATTGCACAAAAGCGTGGGTCCCTTAGAGAATGCCAGAGCACAAACTGCCTGCTGGCTCACCCCTCCTTTTCTTCTCACAGAGGAGGGACTCAAAGCTAGAGGAAGTGATAGCCAGGGTTAGGAAGCCACAGAGAGACTGACATGGCAGCGCCCACTTTCCTGGGATGTAGACCCAGCCTGGCCCTGCTATAGCCAGCAAAGGAACAAGGGTGGATTTACTAAGGCAGAGCACCCTTACAGATCTCAATGGGCCACACATTCCTGGGCACCACTGTGCTGACAAATTTGGGATTCTGATTTCTTTAAAAACACAGAAATATTATACGAGTGTGTTTTTGTCTTAATCCCAAGTGTGGGGATGCGAGGCTGCTTTGGGTTGTCTGCAGCAGCTGACTATGATTTGCCCCATGCTCTAGAAGAGGAGTGGTTTTGCCAGGGGCAGTTTCTGTGATTGTTTGACATTTGGAATCCTGGGAACTTTTCATAGGGTATGTGAATGCTAGAGCCCTGATCCGCCGGGCTGTGGGTGTTGTTTGTCCAGCTGGTTGCAGTTTGTAAATAGCCATGCTCAAAGAAGAAACAAAAGGAAAGAAATTAGATTCAGGGCTCTCTCTCTCTCTCTCTCTCTCTCCCTCCTTCCCTCCCTCCCCCCCTCCTCTCTCCTTTCCCTCCTATCTAGTGATAGGGGGTGAAGCCAGGGACAGGGAGTAAAAGGTGGGAAGAGGAAGAAGCCACAAAGTAGCAAAGCTCAGCTACACACCACCCTCTCTGACCACCCTAGCCTGACCTAGCAGGCAACATGGTGGCTTCTCTGCTAACCCTGCTTTCCAACTTGGACTTGGGCAGCCTAAGCCTCAATTCACTCCAGATCTGACAGCACAGAGCAGTTGAATTCTGGCTTACTGGGGAAAGGGTTCCTCTAGAGTTAGAGGCTGCCTGGAATGGCAGTGCTGAGACAGTGAGACATTCCCTGCCTATAGTGTCCCCAAGGTCCTGCTATTGTATAGCTGTTACCTCACTATGCTTTCTGCTTCCTTCACAGTCTCCTCCCCACTGTCCCACCTACCCCACCCTACCACACCCCACTACACTGTTCTTGTACATGCATCTCCTGGCTTGTGGTCAATCACATACCCTTTTCTTTCCCCTATGCTTTCCCTTTGGGTCAGTGTATTCAATAGCTTCATCTCCCTCCTGCTCTTCAGAGACTTCTTAGACAATTGCTTTAGCTTATATGCTCATTTATCTTAGACTTGAGCTGTCATTGCATGTTATTTATCATTGACTCCTAGAATCTACCCCACTATCTGGCACTACCCAACGCTTAAGCACCTGTTAGGTGAATAAGAGGTGGACAGATATTGGATGGATGTAGGGACGACAGAGTGAGATGGCTAAATGGATGGTGGTGGCTAGATGTTGGATACATGGATGCATGAGGTGAATGCATGGATGATGGGTCCAGGGGTAACTGAGTAAGAGGGCTAAATGGATGAATAGATGGGTGGGTGGATGTGTGAGTAGATGGTTTATGTGTATATGTATATGTGTGTATGTATGTACATATATATGTATGTAGTAAATGGTATATGTATGGATGTATGTTGGATCTGTGAGTAGATGGTATATTATGTATGTGTATATGTATACATGCATGTATGTATGATTTAGAGGAATGGGTGGGTGTGAAGCTGGCTAGAGGTTAAGTGGTAGATGAATGAGTGAACAATACTATTTGGGCTAATTTCATGTCAATCTGACACAGCTAGAGTCATCAGAGAGGAGGGAGCCTCAATTGAAAAAAAAATGTCTCTATAAGATTGGGCTGAAGGCAATCCTGTAGAACATTTTCTTAATTAGTGATTGATTGGGGAGGGCTCAGCCCATTGTGAGTGGGGCCATCCCAGGGCAGGTGTTCCTGGGTTCTATAAGAGGTAGGCCAAGCATGCCATGAGGGGTAAGGCAGTAAGCAGCACTCCTCCATGGCTTCTGCATCGGCCCCTGCCTCCAGGTCCCTGCCCTGCTTAAGTTCCTGTCCTGACCTCCTTTGATGACGAACTGTGATGTGGAAACTTAAGCTGAATAAACCCTTTCCTCCCAAGTTTCTTTGTCCATAGTGTTTCATCACAGCAATAGTAGCCCTAACTATATTACCCTAAAGGCAAATACTGTGAACCCTCTCGTGTCCTTCCAAGCTACCTCTGAGAGAAGTCAGGCACACTGACATACACCCATGATCCTAACACTCAAGTAGCTGAGGCAAGAGAGTTCAAAGTTCCCGGCCAGCCTTGGCTATGCAGAGGATAATAATAAATATTATTAGTTATATTTGTTGCATGAGAAAACTGAACTCTGGAAGTACCAGGTTTTTGTTTGTGGCCATCCAGCTAGTTCAGCCCAGGATCAGACTCTATATTCTGGACTCCTTGTTCAGGGCTGTGCAATATGTAGTGAGCCGTCCAGGGGGCAATGGCGACCCTTATCCATCACAGCCCTCAGCTACTTCCTCTGAGAAGCAGAAGAGGCCACACTGGCCTCACACACTGACCAAGCTTTAGTTTGAATCTCTGGTGACTCCACCTTGGCTGTGTGCATGGTGTGACCCACAGGAAGAGAAGTCTGACTTTGTAGGCAGCCTGTGTCTCAGTGCGCCTTTATGTTCCTCTAAAAATTCACTAAAGTAAGATTAGGCTCCCCAGAAATCTCTTCTTCCTCCCTGACCTGGCCAGAGCAGGCCTTGCCTTCCCACGGCCCCACTGCAGGGGCAGGAGGGAGTCACACAGTTCTCTTACCCAACGATGACACCACGTCACATGTAGACCAGAAGTCGGGAGGAAGGCGAATACGTGGAAAGTCTTAATAACACTTTTCCTATTGGCTTTTGTGTTTTAAGCTTTCCGATTTTTAAAGGTATTACAAAAGCACACAAGAAATTCCTAAATGTTTGCATGTTGCATTTGCTTTATATCTCTTTTTACACGTGTGTGTTGTAGATAGGCACACATATACTTATGTGATACACATGTACACATGTGTGTATTAGTTTTCTGGAGTTGAGTGTGAGCTTCAGTCTCTTGGCCTCTCAGTACTTCAGCATGTTTCCTCTCTAAGGTATTTGGTTCCCTGTTTGAAGCAGGCCCTGCCCTTACTCTGTAGGACTCTCTCGTGGGGTTTGCATGGGGTTTGCGTGGTGCCGTCACTGCTGGGTTAGGTTCAGATTGCATCCTAAATTTGGCCAGCTGCCCTTTCTTGGAACATCCTGTGGGTAAGGAGCCAACATGGATGTCTCCCTTTATAGGGAGGTGACTTGATTGCTTAGCTGGGGGAGGGGGGATTTGCCAGGTTTTGTCACTGTGAAGATGCTCTGCCCCTTTGTGAGGCATAAGCAGGGTGGAGAGATGGCTTGGTATACAGTGCTGCTGGCCAGGCACTCCAGCCAAATGGATGAGCTCCAGGTTCAATGACTATTCCTGACAAGAGATTGTTTCGGGATCGACCAGAGCAGGCGTTCAGATCCCAGCCTCCAGCTGGGTTGGAACCGTTCTGTGTGCCTAGTGTGCCCTTCCCTTCCTTCACCACCAGCCCAGGCACAAGGCCTTTTCTTCTACCATATGTAATAACATTACTCTGCTTGCTAAGTAAGTCATTTAGCCACTCACCTTGAAATAATTATAGGTTCTCAGAAAGACCCAGAAAGATGGTAGCAAGGGGCCCCACATACCATTCGCTTCTCCCCCTCCTCCACCTCCCCCTCCCCCTCTCCTTTTCCCTCTCCCTCTTCCCCTCCCCTCCCCCCTCTGCCATCTTAAAGTGTTATTATCCATAAGTGGACTTACATAGTCTGTGGCCTTTCTGGACAGGATTCTTTTCTTCATTTGGCATGTCCTTAAGGGTCGCTATGTCCCGTCTGTTGACATTCATTCTTTCAAGAAGGCAAACAACCCAGTAAGGTTGAGTCATCGTCCACACGTGGATGTGGCAAGTTCACCTGATGGCTCACTTGCTGTGAGATATTTTGCTTGGTTTTTCAGTCTAGGGCTGTTAAAAGTAGAGCTGCTAAGAGCGGTCATAGCAAGCTGCTACGAATTCGCTTGTGACTCTCTGGGCTAAGGGATCTATTGTTGGTTCTCTGAGTCACATGGTTTGTGATTAGACTAAGACCTAAGAACCTACCAAATTGCTACAGAGTCATTACATTTTTACTTTAAAAATATTTTTACGTGTGTGTACTTACGTGTGCAAGCATGCTATATGTACATGGGTACCTGTAGAGGCCAGAAGAGGGCATCGGATCCTCTAGTGGTGACCTCAGAGGCATTGTGAACACCCTGATGTGGGAGCTGGGAACTGAAGCTGGGGAGTTCGCAGTGGATCTCACACTTCCACTATCTAGTGTGTTTGTGCTCTTGTCCGCCGATAAGGGGAAATGTGCCTATGGCGGAGTCACAACTGGAAAACCAGTCAGCTTAGATGCTCTCTCATAACTCATATTCATCACCTGCATGGGATTTCTCATCCTTAATATTTAGCCTTTCTTTATTTTCTCTTTTTTTCTGTCTATCTGTCTGTCTGACTTGCTTCTTTTCTTGTTTGTTGTTTGTTTTGAGCAGGGCTTCTCTGTGTAGCTCTGGCTGTCCTGGAATTCACTTTGTAGACCAGGTTTTATATGTTATAGTGTGCCTACATGTACATTTTTGAAAGTTCTAAAAGGTATATATCCTTGGGGCCAGCAAGATGGCTCAGTGGATAAAGGTGCCTGCCACCACGCCTGATGATCTGAGTTCAATTCCCAGGACACACACGATGGAAGGAGAGAGCCAACTTCCACAAACTGTCCTCTGATCCTTGTCTGTGTGCCATGGCACATGTGTCCACTCACATGCACACACACGCAAATAAAATAAAATTAAAATTAATTACAATTTAATGTAGATGTTCTAGATATAAGTCCTTATTTGGAAAAGTAGTTGGCAAATATTCCTCACTCTTTTTTCTGCTCAAATAGTTCTCATTTACCTTTAAGATAAAACTGCTATCTATTCACCTGGTGAGGAATTTTCTAGAATTTGAGCTATGAGGATCCCTTGTCTAGTTGCTAGAATAGGTTAGGAGATGTTCTGTACAGGGGCAGAGACGTGAACACTAAGTTTAGAATCTAAACTGGGGCAACTTAGCAAGAGTTTAGGGAGGGGTGAGGCCAGGACATATGGTTTGTCAACATTCCCGTGCAGCTAAAGGTCCGGTGGGAAAGTCGGCTCCTCTCCCACGAAGTCCTCATCCAGCCTTCTCTAGATCGCTCTGTCTCCCCACTCTGGGCTAGTGGCTCGAAGTATCCACGTGGGGCTCAGAACCGACCTTAACTCCAATTCCAGGGTAGCTGGCACCCACTGGTGACTTCTGAGACCACCAGGCACACAAGCGGTGCACAAATATACTTGCAGGCAAAACACCCATTCACATAAAGTAAGCCAAGGACAGGGAAAGAGAAAGGCAAGAAGCATAAGCCAGGGCTAAGGACGAGGTCGGGAGGACTGACTGAGAAGACCGGAAATGAAAATGACTGTGCAAGGGTGGAGTGCGGAACACACAGAGTTAGAGGCCAGGATATGAAGAAACCCTTCCATCCGCAAGGATTGGAAAGGAAGCTTGTGCCAGCCTCTCTCCCACTGCTCCTGTGTCTCTGCCTGAGGTAGGGGATACATAAGAACTCTGGGAGAAAAACAAAAGAATACAAAAGTGAAACCCACCTCTGGCTGTAAAGGGTGAGAGATGCTTGCCAGGAAAAGAAGGCTAAGTAAGAATTGTCCTGCCTTGATTGACAATAAGTAAATACCTACTGAGACACATCAGCTCAGCACCCAGATACTCACCACATTTATCTTAAAGACCTTCATGTGCCATAAATACTTCCATGTCTATTTTTAAAAATTATTTTAATTTTGTGCATATGGGTGTTTACCTACATGTATGTCTGTGCACCATGGGTGTAATGCCTTTGGAGGGCCTAAGAGGACATCAGATAGATCCTCTGGGACTGGTGTTATAGATTGTTGTGAGCCACCATGTGCCAACTGGGAATGAAACCCAGCTCTTCTGGAAGAATAGCCAGTGCTCTTAACCAATGAGCCACCCAGCATCCAGTCCCCCTTTCATCCTTATTTTACAAATGAGAAAACTGAGGCCCAGAGATGACCTCAATTGGTTTGCAGCTAGCGTTGAGAAATGAGAGCGCCGTATCCCAATACCATGTTGTGGTCTCCTCAGGTATCCACTCAGAACTTGTAGAACATTAAAGAGTTAAAGGTTTGTAGTAGGCTGTGTATTGTAATGTTTGATGATATTAGCTTTCATTTGCTTCCTTTCATAAAAGGATCACTTGTAACTTTCAAAATGGACTTGTTTAATACATGTTCCCATAATCTGGGTCCAGGTGAGATTTTCTATTCTAGCTTAGGCACTGCTTGTTGCCATTCTACTACCGAGGCCTGGGCTTTAGCTTCTCTCTCCTTCAGACATATCTAGTTCACACCTGCATGACCCAGTCTCCATCCTCCCAAGACATACAGCAGGAAATTTTCTCAACCAAGAGGCATTGGTGACAGTCCCGTGACCCAGGGCGGCTACGGTGTGCCGCTGATGAGGACCGAGTTTGAGTTTCTGGTCTCTTGACCACACACGCTGTTTTCTTTGCAGTCGATCTCTGCTCCTGTTTTTCTTGTTCCCCGGCTTTCTAGTGACTCATTCATTCGTTCCTTATTGAAAATGGCGGCCTGATCCGGACAGCAGCCAGCCACCATCAGTGCACATCGAGCATGCTGTAAGTTTTACTTTTCTGCACTGTGCTTGGTGGAACTTTTGGATTTTTCTCTACCTAAGACTGATTACAGTCTCTGCCTGGGGCCTAACTATCAATCTGGGTTCTCCCAGAATTATCAAATTATCCTTTTGAAGATTTGGAGAATCCACTCATATCCGTTTTCCTTCTTTTACCTTTTCTTTTCCTTCCTTCCTTCCTTCCTTCCTTCCTTCCTTCCTTCCTTCCTTCCTTCCTTCCTTCCTTCCTTCCTCCCTCCTTCCCTTCCTCTCTCCCTCCTTCTTTTCCCTCCCTCCCTGCTTCTTTCCTCTCTTCCCCTTCTCTCCTTTCCCTCCCTCCTCCTTCTCCTTCTTCCCTCCCTTCTCCCCTCCTCCTTCTCTTTCTTTTCTTTTTTCTTTAGAGACAGGGTCCTACTCTATAGCTCCGGCTGACCTGGAACTTACTTCATAGCCCAGACTGGCCTCACACCCACAGTAATCCAATCTTCCCTTCGGCTTTCTTGATCTTAGAATTGAACCAGGTGAGGTGGCTCTGCGCCTTTATTTTTCTTAACCCTCTCCCTCATTTTCATTGATATCTATATTCTTCAGATGCTTTCTGACAGAAATGTACAGGAGTAAATGCTTGAATAATGCGGATCTTACTGCTTCTTTCCTCCAGAGAACAGGTCTCCAGTGTATAGAGTCACAGTCAGCTTTCAGGGAGACACACAGTAAAAGATGGCTAGAGGTTCTTAGCCATAAGTATGTGTCTTTCTTTGTTTCTTCTGACATCGGTGCTGACCTCCACCTTTGGTTGTACCTTATGCTCTTCATCTCAGATCCGGGGTTGCATTTCATCCTCAGGATCCGGCTGTGTGGAGGTGAATGGCTGCCTGCAAGATGAAGGAGAGGCAGGCATCTAGAGTTTTAATTGCCTCGCAGTGAATTGCTCTCACTCAGTGACCCTTATTTTTGACCCATCTCTTCACCTCCTTTCGAAAGCACACACTGGTGTCAACTCCTGAAGCTTTGGAGGACTCTGCAGTTTCCTTCAAGTCGTCTTTCAGAGTTTCCTCACGCCGGCTGAAGAGTCCTTCTTGTTTCTCCTGCTGAGTTGATAGCCACTTGTCTGCTTGCCGTCTACAATACTGTGACATATTTTCTCTCATATTCCTGATCCTTGTGGCCTTGTGCCTTCTAGATGCTTGTCTTCATTCTCTGTCTTCATCTGAAAACACAAAGCCCTCCATCCCTCCCCAGATGCCCGCATCCCATGCTAACAGCTGACATGAGCTGCCACTTCTCAGCCACAGCCTCTCTCAGAGGCAGAAAGGAAAGATAAGGGCCTGTTTCGAAAATAATATATGGTTCCCGGAGTGGAATCACCGCGCCTGAAAACCAGACGGGCTGGGATAGAGTCTTCTGAGCAAATTGGAACAAGACATTTCACCTTGTTGGCAGGATCAAAATGTTCGTACCAGAAAAAAAAAATTGTGAATACCAGCTGCACCCCTCCACAGAGATACGGACAATCAAAGGCGGTGTCAGGGAGATGTAGCCCTCTGCACAATTCCAGGCACCAGTGCGGTATCTGGGATTAAATCACTGGTTTGTAACTCAGGAAGCACATGCGACTGGGCTAGGTCCGCAGGATGGAAAAGGCACATATCTTCCCCAGGGAAAGTTTGTGTCACAGGGTTGAGTCAGATACAAGTCTGAAAGCTGCACTGCAGAGTATGGGAAAGAGAGACATCAATGCAGCCCTCCAGGGTGGAGAAACTGAGGGCTTCCTGGAAGTCAAGTAGGACAACACCAACAGAAGTGAGAAGGAGGGTGTTCAAGACAGAGAGGGGCAGGGTAAAAGTGACAAAGTAGCACTTGCCTGAAGCACCACAGGACTAGAGCTTTAAGGCTGCCTAGAGTCAGCCTGCACCCTCCTCTACCCTCCTGCACCCGCCAGCACCCGCCAGCACCCGCCAGCACCCGCCAGCACCCGCCAGCACCCGCCAACACCCGCCAGCTCCCACCAGCCCCCTCCTGCCCTGGCCAGCACCCACCTGCACCTACCAGAACCTACCTGCACCTACTTGGACTCACCTGCACCCACCTGCACCTGCCAGCATTCTCCTGCAACCCCCAGCCCCGGCCCACTGTGCTCTTTGGATATGACCTGTCACTGGGGAGTCACCTGGGTTTGGCAAGGCAGGATGTTCCCACAGAAAGGTTTAATCTGGTGATGAGATGCAGGCTAGCCTGGTCAAAGGCCAGTCAGAGTTTGAGTCCCATCAGGACACTGTTCTCACTATCCAAGGGCAACGTGATAGGCTCCCTAGCAGGGGAAGGGAAGGGGAGGGAAGGATGAGCCTGTGACCTTCAAGATTTGTTTAAGCTTGGTAATGAGGTGAGCAAGGTTGAGATGTCTAGACATCTGTGTTGAGTATATAGCCTGACTAGGAAGTACAGGAGGAAGAATACGTTGGAAATTAGAAAAGCAGAAGGTTTCAGTGTGGGTATGCATAGTGTGACAGGCCTGAAGGATATGAAGGAGATGACTATTGTGGGGGGGAAAAATGTGAGTCAGAGGCAAGGAGAGAGAGAGAGAGAGCGGTCACGCAGGTGTCTACCATCACCACCACCATCAGATCAGCACTCCCCTACCAGAACCACCGCCATCATCACCATCATAGTCATCAGCATCACCACCATCAGTCCCACCACCAGCATTACCATCAGCATTCTCCTTGACACCACCGTAATTATTATTGTTACCACCATCATTACCAATATCACCATCACTTCAACTATGACCTCTCATCAGCATCATCAATGGCATCAAATCATCATCCTACCCCTTCTCCCCATCATGACAACTATTTGCTCTTCTATCAAGTCTTCTACCAGCGCCATCATGGTTCCTACCATCTGCATCATTACCACCATGACTGCTGCCAGGACCAACCAATATTGAGATTTCTTAGGATTTTAGTTCTCCAAGAATATAGAAATTCATATGTTTTTTTAAGACAGAGAAAAATTACTGGGGGCCCTAGCTTACCCCAGGGCAGATATGCAGAACTATGCCTATATATCTCTGGCAAACAAGTGAACATCAGAAAGTTGCAGGCCCCTTACCCATTCAATCTGCTTGCCCAAGGGATCTTCTGTGGTTTGTATAGTGTTCCTCAATCAAGCCCTACCATGGTAGAGTCTGCAGTCAGCCAACCCTTCAGCGAGGACCCACCCCCTGAAGGCAGGAGTCCTCGGGCCTATTGAGTCAGTGCTGAAGTACAGGTCTCCACTCTGCCATCCATGCCCTACCTGCTATGGACTTTAAACTCTTGAGAAACACCTTTTCAATGTTCCTGCCAACCCTTCCAGCTCTCTTGCTTCAGAGTCGTCTGGACCAGTGGTTCTCAACCTGTGTGCTCATGACCCCTTTGGGGAATCACATATTGGATATTCTGCTTATCACATATTTACATTATGATTTAAAAACCCAAAATATCTTATGGTTGTGAGCGGGGGGGGCACTGCAACATGAGAGTTTATCAAACATGAGACTTTATCAAAGAGCCCCAGCAATAGGAAGGTTGAGAACCACTCCTTTAGACCCCTCTTTATGCTTCCGACTTCTTTTGCTACCTCAGCCTTTCCCAAAATATACTCCCCTTCTTGGATGCCTCCTCTGAGAGTCATGGGGTAATGGTTAATCTTGGTTGTCAATGCAATGCCAAGCTAGAAAGGGGAACCTCCATTGAAGAACTGACTCTATCAGATTGCTTGTGGACGTAGAGTGCTAATTGATAGTCGGAGACTCAGCCTAGTGTGGGCTATCCCATTCTTAGGCAGATAGACCTAGGCTGAATAAAAAGGCCACCAATGGGCTGGAGAGACAGCTCAGCTGTTAGAGGGTAACACTCACAGCTAAAATGTCAAGAAAGCTGGCTGAATGTGAGCAGGGAGCCAGTTCTCAAGCAGCACATCTCTGGTTCCTGCTTCTGCTTCCTGCCCTGCTGAGTTCCCGCTCTGACTTCCCCTCAACAATAGAATGGAACATGGAAGAAAAAAAAAACGAGCCCGTCCCTCTCTGGGTTGCTTCTGTTCAGAGTGTTTTTATCACAGCAATAGAAAGCAGAGGGTCCAGTGGTGGTGGGTTTAGGTGGTGATCTCCTGGGACCTCCACACTATTTCTCAGACGCCTCAGACACCCCACACCCACACGCACCCACCCACCTGCCCACCCCACTCTCCACCTCAGTTGCTCTGACTCCTCTTCTGAAGCCAGGCTTTCTACCCATCAGCAGTGGCTGCTCTGAGGTTTGGTGTCTTCCCCTGTAAATGGGGACTAATGCCACATCTTCTGTAGGGCTGTTGCCAATACTGGGTGACAGAGCATTCCTCAGTGGTTTGTGACACTGCCTGGCTCCTTGGTGATGTAGGGTTCATCCTTTAATTTCCCTACTGCACAGGGTTTGTCGCTTGGCTTTATCTTCCTGGGCTCTACTGAGAGAAGGACAGAGTTCATCGCATATACTCATTGAGTCTCTCACCACTCTGCCCATACTAGGTGCTCAATAAATGCTGCTTATGTGACTGAGTGAACCAGCTAATGGCTGTTTAGCACCTCACATTCTTTTTTTTTTTTTTTTTTTGAGACAGGGTTTCTCTGTATAGTCTTGGCTGTCCTGGAGCTCACTCTGTACACAAGCTGGCCTCGAACTCAGAAACCTGCCTGCCTCTGCCTCCCAAGTGCTGGGATTAAAGGCGTGCACCACCACACCCAGTGCAGCATCTCACATTCTTGGTCTCTTGAGGCTTAAGTGTAAAGAAATAAAATGGGCTTCCTAGATCCATGTGTTGTGTCTTCCCTGACCAATCCACTTTCATTGGCTGTGGTGGAGGTGGTGGTGTGTGTATGTATGTATATATGTGTTTGTTTGTGTGTGTATGGGTGTGTGTATATGTGTATGTTTGTGTGTGTATGTGTGTGTTTGTGTGTGTGTACGTGTATGTATGTGTGTGCGTGTGTGGTGAGGGGTTGCTTGTTGCTTGTTCTCCTCCATTGACACAGATATGCCAGGGCTAGTAGAACTGTAAAAGCTGTTGAAGTGTACTGTTCAACACAGTGAACTGTAAACGTTATCCTGAGGCAGCAGAGGATGTTCCCATGGGCTTGTGGATGGTCCTGCGCCAATCAGAGTCCTGGTGCTGTTGAGATGGAAACATCGGTTCTCTAGGCCCACTGAGCATTAGACTCACTGGGAGACTTTCAAATTTAACTGTCCACAGGCTACTCCTTGGGCCAATGAAATAAACATCTCTAGTGGTAAGGACCAGATTATCTGTCATTTAAATACCTTCTCTGGAGGACTCCATTGGCAGCTGAGTTTGAAGGCCTGTGGGGTAGAAAGACTCGGTCAGGACGGGGCCTCGTGTGCCCTGGAGGTCATGTGAGTATTCCTAAGAGCACTGCTTCCCTCCGCAGGGGCTGCTTCTGCTCTTTTTCTTTCTTCTTCTTTTCTCTTTTTTTTTCAAATTCGCCTCCTGCTCACTCTCCCTGCTGACGAGTCAGAACCTCCCCATGCAGCACCTGTACTAATAATGCTGGTGTATCCCCAGGGAGATGAGGAGCCCCCCCTTCCTCCCCCCCCCAGCTCAGAGCCCCTCACCTATCAAAGGCTGAGAGCTCGGGAGGGGTGGTGGTGGGACTTACATGGGTAACTCCAATTAAGACAAATGTCAGCTCTTCCTCCACAGGGTGTCTGTGACTTGCCCCGAGCGTAGTGCAGGCTGGGCGTAGGGAGCAATAATGCTTAGTTTTAACTGTCAGGCTCTGACAGGCACAGCCAGAGGATGCAAGGAAGAATATAAGCCAAAGGTGGTCCTGGCCTAGATGCCCCTGCCTCCTGAAGGAGCCTCTCTAGCGACACAGGGCCACAGATCCTCCAATGCAAAGATCCCTTTTAAGCCAATTTGAAGGGATTCTGGTGTTTCCAGTCCCAGGGACCCCAGAGTTGACTGATGTTTTTCCAAACCTTCTCAAGGGTCCCCTATGAGCCAAAGGGCAACCCTTGACCAAAGGGAGGCCCTCAGAACCATAGTGTAATCTCTTTGTGTTAGTGTGACAAATGCTACAGCTAACTGCAACTTAGGGAAAGAAAGGCTTTATTTATTTATTTATTTATTTATTTACACACACACACACACACACACACACACACACACACACTGAGGGATGTCAGAGCAGGACCTCAGAGCAGGAGTAAGAAGCATTAACCAGGGAGGAACACTGCTTGCTGGCTTGCCCATGGGCTCATGCATAGCGGGCTTTCTTATACAGCCCAGGACCACGTGCCCAGAAGCGATGGTTCCCACAGTACTCTGGGCCCTTCTACAAAAATAGATATTCAAGACAATTCCCCACAGACATGCCCTCAGGTCAGTCTGATTCAGGCAATCAGTCAATCTAGACTTTCCTCTCAGATGACTCTGGGGTCTAGCTAGAGTCCAGGCTGTATCAAGTTGGCAAAGCCAACTAGGATAGACGAGCAACTTAGATATCTGGAAGACTGTTTAAATGAAGGACCATAGTCTCCTCTGTCCCCATCCAACCAGAGCCTGAAGTTTGTCATAGGACTTCGTGATGGAGACGTAGATCGACAATTGGCAAATGCTGGAAACCCAGACCTGGACTTGGGGGAAACTCACCGTGGAAGTCACTGTGGCATTGGGTGCTCAAGGCCTGGCTCAGCTCATTGCCTCCTAGACAATTCGTTTGTCCAGGCCATAGACATGGAGCAGTCATTGTCTCAACACAGGAGGGACAATCCACGGAAAAGGATATGAGAGGAAGGCGCCGCTTGATGGGGTGAGAAGGAACATCGGGAAGAGCTGAAGTGGGTTAGTGCCTAACCCACAGATGTGCTAACAGATGTGGCTTTGTGGAGCTCCACCCTTAACTCCACATGGTTCAATAAGGCACAGCAATCGCCCACGTGTTAGCCATTTTCTGCCACTGAGATGAGCATCTCTAAGCAATCACTGCAGAGGAGGAGAGATTTTGGTTCACAGTCACAAGGGGCTCAGCCCTTGGCCACTTGGCAACCTTGTTCTGGGTCTGTGGTGGGACAGAGCATTGTGACCGATTTCCTGGGACAAAAGAAAGCTGCTCCCTTCATGGCAGCCATGCAGCAGAAAGGAGGCTTGCACTTACATAACAAATCTCCTTCCTTAAACTCCACTAAGAATCCATTAACAGATCCATCCCTTCGTGAGTGCAAAGCCCTTGTCATCCAGTCACCTCTGAATGCTGTGACACTGGGGATCAAACTTTTACCACATGAGCTTGGGGGTAACATTTAAGATATATACTGAGGGTACTGAAGAGATGTCCCAACAATTAAGAGCACTTAATGCTTTTGTAGAGGACCTAGGTTGAGTTCTCAGCACCTCCGTGATAGCTCACAGCCACCCACAACTCGCATTCCATGGGACCCAGAACCTCTTTAGACTCCAATGTAGACTAGACACAAAACACGGTACACAGACACACATGCAGATAAAACACTCATACTCATAATATATAATGAATAAGTTTACTCTTTAAATCAGTAGTGGGGTCTGTGGAGATGGCTCAGTCAATAAAATGCTTATTAAATGAACATGAAGACTAGAGTTTGATTCTCTCCAGAACTTACATAAAAAAGCAAGACTTGTCGGGCAGTGGTGGCACATGCCTTTAATCCCAGCACTTGGGAAGCAGAGGCAGGCAGATTTCTGAGTTTGAGGCCAGCCTGATCTATAGAGTGAGTTCCAGGACAGTCAGGGCTATACAGAGAAACCCTGTCTTGAAAAACCAAACCAAACAAACAAAAAGAAAAAAAAAAAAAAAGAAAAAAGAAAAAAGAAGAAGAAGCCAGATTTGACAGACAGCATATACTTAGTGGAGACAGGAAGATTCCTGAGCTCTCTGGTTAGCTACTCAAGCCAAATCAGTGTGCTCCAGATTCAGTAAGAGACTCTGTCTCAAAAATTTAGGTAGAGGACACATGAGGGCAATATCTGACTTCACTCTCTGGCCTCTTCATGTAAGTATGCACACATAAAGCCCACTGACTGAACAAATTTACAAATGGGGAACTGGGTGACTAAATTCACAGAATTAAGAAAGCAGGAGTCCTGGGAACTCAGCAAGAGTCTCCGTATAGAACCCATGTGCTTAGCCAGCACAGTGACTGGACCCTCTCCTCGGTCCCACTGTCTACCTCTTCTTCATCCTGCAACAAAGAAAGCATCTTCTCCAGGCCATCCCAGGGCTTGCTCTAATTAAAGGGCCATTATCCAGGGACAAAGGAGATTGATGCCATATGCACCAAAAGGCAAAGTCACCAGATCTGCTCTGCCCCTTCTCCAGTGAGCCTGGAATTCTGACCAAACATAACACAGGGGTTGGTAACACACCTGTCCCCAAGAGGCTTCTGGGGTCACGAGAAAGTCAGATGGGGGTTACTACGGAGACAGGCTGCAATGTCATGGGCAGAGACCGGGCTTCTGATTCTAGGTCTGTTTGCTCACAGTCACAGTGGGCTTCAGTTTACTCCTCAGTAAAATGGGAATAACAAAACATCTGCTTCCCAAGGGATGGGAGATGCTTGTTGAGAAGGTCCAGAACAACGGCTGACTCAGTGGTCCGTCCTGGGTACCATCCCTCTCCATCATCACCTTTATCATCCTTTTCCTTACAGAGGGAGGGGGAGGTGCATAGACCAAGAAGATGGTTCAGCAGCTAAGGCACTTGCTGCATAAGCAGCCAGTGTGAGGATCAGAGTTCAGATCTCCAGAACCCATGTAAATGCCAGGTGTGCATGGTGGCCCTCTTGTAATTCCCATGCTTGGAAGACAGACAGGGGGTCTCTGAAACAGACTGGCTAGCATGGCTAGCCATATTGGCAGTCCCTCTTCAGGGAATCAAGGTCAGAGACACGTGTAGAAGACTCGAGAGATCAATCTCTAGCCTCCACGCACAGCACATACTTGTGCCCACATATATGTGCACACATATGCACATGGACTGCACACTTATTCATGAAAAACAAAAGCAAAAGAGTAGGTCATGTCTCCAAGAGCCACAAGGCTGTCCTGGGCTAGGGGACATCTGATTAGCTGTCTGCTACTGTATGGAGGCTGAAGGTGGGCATGAGGCTTTGAGAAGCTCCAAACTACTTAGAGAGTTGCCACATTATCTGGAGAAACAGAACTTGTTCCTGTTCATTTACTCTAAAACCATTATCTATGAAAATTCCTCATAGATTATTTTGTCTAGCTTTTTCCTACTGTTTTGCCAACGGTCTTTTCCATAATGCTGACTTGCATTCTTGTTAGTAAGCCCTGCTGGCCACCCTGTGTTGTAACACAGGATGCCCTCAAGACCTGGGCTGGTTGTGCTCAGAACCATGGGCAGAGAGCAGCTCTGTTTTGGTGTGGCTCAGACTCTGTGAATCCCACCCCACCCCACCCCTCACCCCTGAGCAGGCAGTGTATTAAGTCACCACAGCCTGTACCTCCCTGAGCCAATAAAAATGCAGTTCTTGGATGAGTAGCAGGCTAGAGAAGCAGTGGGGAAGGGGAGAGGCAGGTCTTGGCTTTGGGGGCTGCCTTTGCTGCCAACAGACTCAAACCATCCTGGTGGACTCAGGTTTAGAAGTTGGAAGTGGCCACAGGTGGCCTTGAAGTGAACTTTCCTTGTCATCACTGGAAACATTCTGGAATCCCAGGAGACGATACCAGCACATGTAAGCGGCATACGTATGGAAAAGTCTTCCATCTGATCTGGGGTCGTAAGCCCCTGCTTCCACATGGTGAGTTTCCTCACTGCTCAGCCTTGAGTGCGGATCCCTCTGATCTGCAGAATGGCCTGTATCTCAGTGTCTATTTTTATCTGTAAGAATAGTTGCTTCAAGCTGAGAGTTTGGATGAAGATGTGGGGAACATGTGCATCAAATTTGCAGATGACTCAAAGCTGGAGGAGCTGACAGATTTAGAGTCTGGGATGATCTCGACAGTGGAGAATGCTGGGTCAAAGCAAGCAGATGAAACTCCGCATCAATAAATCTAATGTCTCAGACACGGTTTCCAAGACGAAATTGCACAAGGGCAGTGTGAGGGAGACCTGGCTTGCCTACAGCTCTCATAAAGAAGATCAAGAGGTTCTAAAGTCTGCCTCAAGTTCAACATGAGCCAGCTGAGTGATAGGGCAGGCTCAGAGGGAAGAGGAACCTAACCAAACACCCTAATAAATGCTTATTATTCACTAACCCTTGGTGATGTAGAGAGGGAAGGATGGCACAGTTGACCACCATGTTAGGCCCAGAGTAGAGAGTGGACAACAATCTGAGTGATGCTTACTGAGAACTTCCCATGCACCAAGACGCGCCTTAGTTCACACCATCATCACTTATGAGGTCATGGGCCAAGGCACAGGGTACAGTGACAGCCCCCAAAGCCACAGGCCTCGTGTGTGGTGAGCCCATGCTCTGGACCTCCTTGCTGTCTGTCCGTTAGACACCTTGTCTGCTTTCTCTTCCTCATTTTACAGATGTGGTGACCAGACCGGACGTGTGAAGACTAAGTGTTTGCAGTCACAGTGGGTGAACTGCAGACTCAGGCTCTCGTGGGAGGCTCCCATCTGTGCCTCCGTCCTATCTCCTGGCCAAAAGCCAGTGCCGCAGGGTGGCCAGGTGCTAACCCATAAGACTCAAGGTTCTAAGGCATTTCCTGTGGCTCTGCTCAGGGGGAGTTTCATCCACTCTGCTTCCTCAGATGTGAGAGAGCATGGGATTAGCACTTTTCCTGTCAAAGGAAGTCTCACCTGGAGCACTTAACTGAACCTCAATGGGGCACTCATCCAGAGAGCCATGAGACCCTCTGCGAGGGCTCTCCTTATGTTCTTCAACATTTAAAATCATTACCCACTTAAACTACTGAAACCCACTTTTTAGCCCTCCACCCCTGCATCTTCCTAACTTGCTACAGTAAACTAGGTTTTCAATTTAATAAATCATCAATTGAATGCCTATATATGGACATGTGTACATATATGTGTATGTATGTATATATGCCAGAATCCTGGAGGTTCTGAGTATTTTCTCAGAGAAACTTCACAGAAAATCCACTATTATCATTTTATAAGGAGGGAATTTGCTTTATTATTATTATTATTATTATTATTATTATTATTATTATTATTTTCTTTATTTACATTTCAAATGCTATCCTGAAAGTTCCCTATACCCCCCCACCCCTGCTCCCCTACCCACCCACTCCCACTACTTGGCCCAGGCCTTCCCTTGTGCTGGGTCATATAAAGTTTGCAAGATCAAGGGGCCTCTCTTCCCAGTGATGGCCGATTAGGCCATCTTCTGCTACATATGTAACTAGAGACTTGAGCTCAGGGGGTACTGGCTAGTTCATATTGTTGTTCCACCTACAGGGTTGCAGAGGAGGGAATTTGTTTTAAAGGGTGACCAACTGGATCCATGTGCCCAGAACTGAGTAGTCTCTGGGGACACAGGTCTTACCACTGTGAAAAGTCAAAACCAAAACCCAAAACATCCCCCTGCTCCCCACAAAAACCCCAAAACCAAAAAAAAACCCCAAACCCAACAAGATGGTTTGGGAGCTGAGGAGCTGACTTAGTCAGTAAATGTTTGCTATGCGAGCATGCGAACATTAGTCCAATCTCCTGTGGGCCATAAGCACACATCCATCTATGGTCCTGGTACTGAGGAAACAGAGAGAACCAGAGAGAAGCGGAGAGAAGCAGAGAGATCCCTTGAGCCTGCTGGGCAGCCTGCCTAGCCTACTTGGTTAATTCCAGGCCAGCAAAAGATCCTGACTCAAAAGACAAGGTGTATGGCAACTAAGAAATGACACCCAAGGATGTCATACCCTACACACACACACACACACACACACACACACACACACACACACACAGGTTTAAGTCTAGGCAAACTGGGACAGGGTAGTCACCTTAGGCTTAGAGAAGTTAATTACACAGGAAATAGCTTTAAAACCAGTTCCCCTGATACTAAGTCAATACAGGGACAGAATATAAAATAAAGTCACTAGGACTGGAGACCCTCCTACTTTTATTTCTGTATTTTCAGTTCTAGGTCAGGAGACTGAGTTCCCAAATGAATGGAGAAGAATGTCTTCTCCCTGGGGTTGTCCTGAACCTGCTGGTTTCAGATAGCCAGAACAGTGCTCAGGCATTCAGGACAAGTTTGTTCCCACCATTTCTCCCTCTCACGTTGCATGGAGATCAAGCTGTGTCTCAGAGACCAGGAACGATGACCACAAGGGTGGGAGCATGACAAGCCACGGGAACAGATTTGCAAGTCATAGTTGGAGATGGACATCGGATGGACATCGGCTAGCTAGGCCGTGCTGGCCTATCTAGGGAAGATGACTGTGGAGGCAGGAACCCAAGAATAAGTGGAGACAGAGGTTTTCCAAGGTTGTTGTGAGAAAGAACACACGCTACTGTGAGGCTTCAGAGACCCAAAACTAGGGGCACAGAGACAGGGTGGCTGGTGACCGTGTGCAGGGGATCCTGTAAGGGCATTCGAATAGTGAGGGAGAGATTGGTTAGGCAGACGTCAGCCCCTTTCCCATCCTGGGACCCTCTAGAAGATGTTGGCTCCATTCCCCACAATTGTAAATATTTGTACATTCCCAAGTTATAAAGTGAGCTCTTGGCTTACAAGGGTCACGATGGCAGGCCTGTTCAGGAGACAGTTTGTTCAGTCTTTCTTTAGGCTGATTCCTTGTCATCTATGTTTGGAGTGGACACAAGTCCCTCTGCCTGTCTCTGTCTCTGTCTTTGTCTCTGTTTCTCTCTCTCTCTCTCTCTCTCTCTCTCTCTCTCTCTCTCTCTCTCTCTCTCTCTCTGTGTGTGTGTGTGTGTGTGTGTGTGTGTGTGTGTGTGTGTGTGTGTAGGGAGGACTGTTGAGGGAAAAGAGACACAAATAGTCATTATTTAAGAAAGCATAATCCAGGCAGGCAAGGACACTTCCCCTCCATGGCCTGAGATGTCAGAGAAGAGTTCTGTCTCCCTGACCTCCACCCCCAAGGAGGAGGACCAGCTGGAGGGTCTTCGGTTTTCTGTCCTGGGGCTTTCAGAGGTGAAGGGAAGGGGAACTGGAGGGAATCTCCTGCTCCCTGCAGGAGAGCGACAGCTCTTAGTTTGGCTAGTTCTCTACCTAGGGGTGGGAAGATGGAGATCCTAGTGGTGAGTCACACGGGGGACCCTAGGACCTGCTATACTGTAGAGTGGGGAGATGACACAGTGTAGAGTGGAAAGTCGGAGAGAACACTATTTTCCCTGAGGGTTATAGTATGCTTTATTTTACTTAAATTATTTTCTATGTTTAATATGTGTGTGGGGGATGTTATATGCGAGTGCAGGAGGTCCCAAGGCACCAGGTTCCCCTTGGAGCCGAAGTTATGGGAGAAGGGTGCTGAGAACTCAGCTCAGGTCCTCTGGAAGACAGAGCCATCTCTCCAAGCTCTGCAGAATGCTACTGGCTAAGTGCATCTTGTTTCTTCCATTCTAGCTCCTCACCCATCCCTCATCCCTCATCCCTCCTTCTTCCTCTCTAGTGAGCGCCTTCTGTACTCAGTGGCGTGTCCTTTACCACAGTCTGTCTCCTTGGGCCAGAATGCTTTGTCCCTGCACTCTCTAGTTCCATTATCTGAAGACAAATATTACCTCACAGGGCTCTGGTAAGTTTTAGACACTGAATTAGTATGGGGCCCTTGGTACAAGACCAGGGTTTCTGTTGTGACTCTATGAGGCTAGTCAACTTCTATTCGTCTTTGGGGATTCTAAGTCACCTCCATGAAGCCTGCCTTGTCCTCCACAAAGCTTCTGAGTTTTTTCTTGGTTTCTTCTCTACCTTTAGGACTGAGTGACAATTGTTTCAGCATGTTTTGTTGAAGTTAGCAGCCTACGTGGTGTTCAGTTAGCATCTGACTAGATCTGTGAGCTCCTCCGTTCTGTCCTTGGTGGCCTTGGGTGGTGTCTGGCACCTGGCACAAACTGAGGGGAGTGAGGGGTTACTCAGGGTTGCTGTCTGGCAATCTCATGGGGCCAGCCTGAAGCTCTGACTAGGGGAGGGTTTTCTCCACCTCTACTGTTGGCCTAGGAGAGGTGACTCGGTTCGTGAGGCCTGGTCATGCACACATGAGTACCTGAGTTCAGACCCTCAGCATCCACATAACAAGCAGCCATGGCAGCATGCCAGTTATCCCAGCACTGGGGAAACTGAGGCAGGAGCATCCCCGAGGTTTGCTGGCCAGCCGGTCCATCCAAGTCCATTAGCTTCCAGGGCAGAGAGACCCTGTCTCAAAAACTAAGGTGGAAGTCAGCTATGGTGGTACTTGTGTTTGATCCTAGCACTTGGGAGGCAGAGGCAAGTGGATCTCTATGAGTTCAAAGTCAGTTTGGTTTATATAGCATGTTCCAACAAGCCAAAGCTACATAGCGAGATGATGTCTCAAAAAGAAAAAAACAAAAACAAAAAAACAAAAAACAAAAAACAAACAAAAAAAACAAACAACAAAAGGACACCAAAAATGATGTTAAAATAAAATAATTTAAAGTACAGTGTAGAGTGACTAAGAAAGACAACTGTTGTCAGCTTCTTATCTCCAATGCACGCACATGAGCGCTCTCTGTCTCTCTGTCTCTGTCTCTGTCTCTGTGTCTCTGTCTCTCTCTTTGCTCTCAGCCTCTCCATCAGTCTTCCCTTTCTTTTTTTTTTTTTTTTTTTTTAAAGATTTATTTATTTATTATATGTAAGTACACTGTAGTTGTCTTCAGACACTCCAGAAGAGGGCATCAGATCTTGTTACGGATGGTTGTGAGCCACCATGTGGTTGCTGGGATTTGAACTCCGGACCTTCGGAAGAGCAGTCGGGTGCTCTTATCCACTGAGCCATCTCACCAGCCCCTTCCCTTTCTTACATGTTAGACAGACAGCTCATTTTCTTGCCCCCTCCCCAAAACCGTTTTGGGTTTGGAAAACAGCAATCACTTAGGAGAATGTGTAATTACCCAGGGCTCAATCACAGCAAACACAGGACTCCCCCCAGCCTTGCTGAAATGTCAAGGACTTGACTGATGCAAGCCCAGTCTCCCAAGGATCTGAAGGAAGAGGCTTGGCCGTCCTGGAGGGGGCAGGAGGATCAGCAGTGTTGACAGAGCAGCCTGCCTAATCCCTTCTGACAGCTCAGCCTGCTGCTTAGCCCAAGCAGTTCTTGAGGACTCCCTTCAGGAGGACTCTCTCTGCCTTCTGCTCAGCTCAGGCAAGGCTGAACTCATGGTGACCTCGGCCTTCCACAGGCAGAGCAGACTCCGGCTCTTTCCAGGAGGGTGTCTGCCAGGGCTCCATGCCGGGTCCTTTTTCTGTCAGGATGTCTCAAGTGTTTATAGGGGTGAGAAATAGGGGAGTGGAAGTCATCCTGCTTCTCCTCAGCCAGACCCACCCTGAGATCCTAGGAAAGAAAGGGCATGGCCGAAAATGGAAGCTGACAAGGTGTCCCTCTAGTGTCACATCCCAGGGAAGAACTCACCCGCAGAGTCCTGTAGTCCCCATCCAAGCTCTTGGCCCTCACCTGTCACTCCGAAGAGGACCAAGGTGTTCTATGTAGGTCAGGCCTCCAGCTCAACCCTGCCTTGCCAAGCCTGCTCTGCCTGTAGCCTGAGCCGTGTGGGGATCCGGTGGAGGAGAACCAAGTTGTGTGGAAGGTATGACCTCACTGGGAAAGCGCTGGCTCTCATCCCTTCCTCTGGCTCCAACCTGGGAGCTCAGGCCAGGCAGACAACCCCAGAGAAGGGAGCAGTGCTTCAGCTAGGAAGCTCATCGCCACAGAGAAGTGTCATTTCTCCCTGCTCCTCTCAATTACAAAATAATAAGATTGTTAAAAATCCAATCATATGAACGTCAATATTGGCAGGGACAGCCGCAGGAAATTTAATTGCACAACGGGTGCCAGTTAAAGATGGTATGTGTTCTTCCTGGCTTTTCTTAATTCTAATTAGGATGAAATCTACTGCATCTTCCAGACTTGCAAACAGGGGTTTGTCATGAGGCCAGGAGTAGATGGGACTGACACAGGCCTCCCTTCCCCAGCCTCGTGCCTTCCCTCCCTCTCCACAGCGTCGTCCCGGTTTGGAGCTCAGCACTGATTTTGAACATCAGCTCTCAGTTTCTTTGGCATGTCAGAGGGCCAGATGTTTTTTATTTGAGAGCAAATTGACACATTAAATTACACTGTGCAAACATTAAAGCCAGCCGCGGGTAAACAGGCCGAGATTCATTGAATTTTACGGGTCACAATGATGTTTATGTAATTTAACAAATTCCTGCCCCGCTGCCGAGACTCTCCAAGAAGTATTAATTGAAGAAAGATGAGAACTTCCCCAAGGCTGTCTGTCCAGTCCTCTGCACCTCGGGCTTCAGAGCTCTTGGGAGGGGTAAAGGGGTGTTCAGCGGCTTAGCGTCGGAGTTTCACAATGTCCAACACAAAGCAAGGAAGCCGGGCTCACGGCTTGTTACTTTCCATGTGGCTGTGACTAATACTCTCAAGGAAGGGAAGCCTTGCTGTGGCTCACAGTTCATACAGTCCATCCTGGATGGGGAGGCATGGCCCTGGTGCTTGAGGCAGCTGGCCACATAGCAACCACAGTGGGAACCAAGGAAGCTGAGTGTGGGCGTTCTGCTCATTTTCTACTTTTAATTCAGTGCAGGGTCCCAGCCCATAGGAATGGTGCCGCCCACATTCAGAGTGGGTTTTCCTAGAATCTAGAAACTCCTGGACAGCTATCCCCAGAAGTTTGTTTCCATGGCGACTCTAAATTCCATCTCGGTGAGATTAAGATCACCCATTGCACCTGCCTTGAAGACAGTTTCCTATTGCAATGCCAGTGAAGTCTTAGAGAAGATGTCAACCAGTGTGAACTTGCTTCCTTATCTGCTAATGGGGGCCAGGTGCAAGTGTCTGAGCATCCAGGTCTTTTCTCTAGTAACTGGCATCCCTAGCTTGTGTCTGTTTCCATGGCTTCTTTCAGGGTAAGACCCATTCGCTACTTTTAAAGATGAGCGCATAGTCTATTAGGCTTGACCAATTAGGAGTAATTTGTGTGGCCTCGGGCCTTGGTAATTGGTTTAAAGATGGGCACGTGATCAAGTCTGAGCCAACGGGCATCAAACCATCAGGTTGCAGGAGCCAGCAGCGCAGAGATCTCATCCATTAGGCTTTAAGTGGCAAGTCTAAGTTAGGAGCTGCTTGGGTACCATTTGGCTCAGGCTTGAGTTAGGAAAGGTTGCTTGGGAGGAGGGGTCTTGCAGCGAAGTGAGGACAGAGTAAGGCAAACTCTCCACTAGGGCATTGGGAGCCTCCACATCCCGCTGTGGTTCAAAGGCTACACCTCGGCTTCTGAGTTGTGTGAGGGAATGCAGCCCCTCATTCATTGACTCTTTCCATGCCCCAAACCCCGAGACTCTCCAAGAAGAGAAAACTGGATTGAAGAAATAAGAGCATTTCAAAGCCTGGGCCTCTGCCTACCACATCTCTGCCTCAGAACTCTTGGGTGTAGAGAGGGCTGCCACTGCTGGCGCCCTCTGAAGAGCAGAGCCTCTGTCATTCAATGGCCAGATGAGCCCTCAAGCTGATCTCTTGCCTCCTCCATAACTCATCTCCAGCCGGGCTGGTCTGCCCCTAAACACAGCCCACACCTTTTCCTTCTTTGCTTTCTCTTGTTTGCAGTGCAGTGACATTCTCTCCTGCCTGCATCCTTTAAGACAGATTTAGTGTCGCCTTCCAGGAGGCCTCCCCTCTCCCGTTGTGCCCAGCAGGCAGGCCTTCGCAGAAGCAGCACTTGGCCTGTAATTATATAAATTAAGGACTGCACTGAATATTTTTGTTGCTCCTCATATTGAATGGCTGTTTCTTCCATTTCTTTATAGCTTGAATTTTTTTTTTTTCTAGTACCATACTGGGTACATAAACTCATGGGCTAGCCTTCAAAGGTGTCTTAGAGGAGCCTGGAGAGATGGCTCAGTTGGTGAAAGGGTGAGATTCCCAGAAACCAGAAACCATGTAAAGTACCACACTTGGCAGTGTGTGTCTATGATCTGGGTGCTAGAGAAGCCGACAGACACAGCCCTGAAGCCCGCTGACCAGTAGCCTGGTTGAATTGATGAAATTCAGGTTCAGTGAGAGACCCTGTTTCAAAGGATAAAGGGAGAGAGAAAGATCAATGAAAGGCACCCCACACTGACTTCTTGCACACACACACACACACACACACACACACACACATACACCAGCATGTGCAAATGGCAGATAAGGAGACAAACTCAGAGAAGTTAATTAATGTTCTTGAGGTCACACAGCTTATTATATAACATTATATCTCAGTGGCTTCCCCCCCCCCCATTGCATCAAGCTCTATCGATATGATTGATGTGTTTTCCAGTTAAGTGTACGTACAGCTTGGCTTGGCATCTTGCCATGCACTAATGTGGTCCAGTCAGCACATCTGGAGGAAAGGATAGCAGACTCAGTGGTATCAAAAGCTCTGGGTCAATTCCTAGCTGAGCTGAGTGACCTTGGGTAAGTCTTCTTACCTTTCTAGACCTCCATTTTCACAGATTGGAAAATAAGGAAGGGTCTTGTTCCAGGCTGGACAAGTGACACGGTTCGTGTCTGTCAGGTCCCTGCCACAGAGGCTGCCTCGGGGCTATGTAGGAAGGGGTAGAGGGGTGATCCAGGCCACAGGAAAAGCATTCCTCAATGGTTAGCAACATGGGAGCCATGACAGCAAGCATACTAGCTCTTTGTTCCATTGGTAAAATGATCTGAGGTCCCTCTCAGGATCATGTAAGTTTCAGTGAACATGTAGGTCCTGAGCTCATATCAACCTTCAGGCCCCCCGGCATGCTCTACCATGCCATTCTAGATTCCAAAGTTCACAGCTCCGCCCAGCAAAGGTTCACATTGGCCTGACCTTAGTGTCACTGAGCACCTGAAATGTAAGGTGGGAAATTTAGGTGCCTGTGTGTGCTGGGGCTTGGGGTGACCAGGGACTATGAAGGCTGAGAACTTCTTCCTTCCAATAACTGGTACAGGCTTCCCCCAGAGGACCTGGCACTGGGAAATAGGTCACCTCTAAAGCCTCAGAGTCTGCAAGCTCATCCCATCAGTCTCCCTCTGCCTCATTTAACGCATCATCCCAACCAAGACAACTGTCCTGATACCACAATGTAGGGAAGGAAGATTTCACTGAATAAGTTATATCCAGTGCACGGCCTTCGGGCCTGGAAGATATTCAACATTGCCTGTTCCCCACCTACCCCAGCTCTGCCTCCCCCTTCTACCCCTTCTAAGGAAGTTTAAACATCTATTTAACAAGTCTGTTCTACTGCAGGTGCCTGAGACACAAAGTTGAGTGGGACACACTCTTGGCTTGTGGCTCTTGGTTATAGATCTCAGGAATGACATCCAAAATGGTTATGCCCCTGCTGTTATAGCCAACAGGAGTAAGCTGCCTCGGGATTGCCGAATAGAGGAACTGAAGCTGTAGCACAGGAGGTCGAGCACAGACTACCCTTTCAGATTGCTTCTACAACATAGAATAGAAGCCCTGTCACTTTAACAAACTCAGAGCAGAAGGACAAAATACTTGTGATTGGCCTGGCTATGGTCATGTTGCCTATGATGAACCCAATCACCAAGGCTGAGTTAAATGTGGCACTGTGATTGGATAGGCTTCAATCAGGAGTCTTTTTTTTTTTTTTTTTTAAATTTAATGCATGAGTGTGTGGATATTGTTGGCACACTGGTGTGTATGCACCTGGATGTTGAAGGACAACTTCAGGCATCCTCTCAGGGATGATCGCCACTTTCGATGGATACGGGGTCTAGCGAGGTCAAGCCAGTGAGCCCCAGGGATCCTCTTGTCTCTCTGCCTCCCAAGGGCTGGCATTACAAGCGTGTGCTGCCATGCCTACTGCCAACTGGCATGGATTCTGGAGATCCATCTCAGGACCCTGTGCTTGTTAGGCAGGCATTACCAATAGAGGTATCTTCAAAGCTCAAAGTAGAGGAGTCTTTCCTGACGGGCAGGTTAGGGAACCAATGGAATTCACAGAGGCAGGTAAGGTAGCCGGTGGAACTCACTGGCAGAGGTCGTTATAGTGTGGGTTCTGGAGGGGAGACATCTGTTGAAGTTTAAAGAGGCATTCTGTGGGCCCCGCCATGGCAGTATAGCCTCAGCTCTCGTTAGCACTTGGTCCTGCCTGCACAGGGGCAAGATGCCAATGGCAGTGGAAGAGGCAGGTCTCTGGGCTCTGCTTTTCTCCAGAGAACTTAATGACACTCTGCTGACCGCACCGGCTGTGGGCCAGGCCCATGGCCAGAGACCGCTGAGGCTGTGGTCTAATTTCTGCCAAGGTCAACTCCATTCTGTCTAACTTTAGGAGTGTATGGTTGGCTTCCCAAGCATCAAAGAAGTCAAAGTATCCGACTCCAGAGTGTGTGTATTTTTAAAGCAACAAGAACAGCAACAAAATCAAAACAAAACCAGAGAGAAAGAAAACAACGCCAAGAAAATCCAAGGATGGTTCAGTGTCCAACAGACTCAGCTCCCAGCGCCCTGGACTTGGTGCAATATCCAGTGACTGTGGTCAAAATGGAATTAAATAATCGACTCAGTTTAAAAAAAAAAAATCAAAATGACCTCTAATTAGTCCTGCCCATCAAAGCCAAGTGTTTCCTGCAGATCTACATTTCCTAAAAAGGTAGGAGTGGGAGGCCCTGCTTCCTCAGCAGTGAGCAGGTGGGGAGGGTAGGGGTGGGAGGCCCCGCTTCCTCAGCAGTGAGCGGCAGAATGCTCCAGCAGCCCCTGGGGCCCTGGAGCTGTGCTGAATCGTGTCCCACATAAACACTCAGCAGGGCTGGAAGATGGAGGCTCTGCCTGGATTCCCCTCTGTCCTTCGACTAGCTGAGTGAACTTGAGCAAATGCCCTGACTCCCCAGTCCCTGCTTCCTCCTCTTTTAAAGAAGGTCTTGATGTGGCAGGAGAGTAGACAGAGGGGGCAGATCAATAGATACAAAGGAAGCCAGTTGGCAAGAAGTCTTGAGACCCTTCCCAGCCGGGGCTACACGTAAAGGGCAGACTGGAACAAGAAAAGCCTGGGACAAACGTGTGTGGGAGACCGTGGGTACTGTGGAAATGGCCCGTTAGGAATCCTCACGGCCACTGAGGTCTACTCTTGCTCCCTCCACCGTCTTCCTTACACAGAAGTGTTCTTTCTCCTAATGAACTGTTTCCATCACTCTCTGTGCAAGAAGCCACGGATGCCATCTGGTGTCCTCCTGACCCAGATCCATACTTACAACATTGACCCGGTACCCACGGTGTACAGTGTGTGGAGAAAGCTTCAAACTCTCAGCAAAGGGATGAAATTCTGAATGTATCAGATGTTGAGAGTCTGCCTTCTCTTCTCCTCTCTTGCCTCCCCTTCCCTTCCTGGATTCTGCCTTGTTCCATCTCTTTAGTCCTCTTCCTACTCCCCTCTGCCCTGTGGGCACCTCCTCCGTCTGACTCCCTGTGGCTGGAAGCCCCAAGGGAGTCAGCACAAATGTGATGCTGGCACTGGGGGAGAGCATGAGTTTCCTGAAGGACTGACCTGGAGGTGTCCCTGGGAAACTTTATTTTTCCAGGTTGTCTGGCCCTCCTCTCTCCTCTTGGCCAGAGAACTGCAGGAAAACATCCATCCTTTCAGATCCAACTGGTGGTGTAGACCTCCAGGACACCTTCCTCTGTCGGCTGCCCAAGTTGGCCAGACAGCTTGCCCTCTGACTGGGGTCATGCGTCACCCAGGGGAACGCTTATTTTCTCTGATGGACTCAACCACGGAAGAGGGAAAGGCTTAAGATAAATGCAGAGACTCAGAAAGGATCAGAGTGCAGCAGGGCTCACACAGACTTCAAGAGGAATTTATAGCTGCTTCTAAGCTGAAGAGATTCGCTCAAGCAGTTAGGGCCTGGCCAGACCCTCAGGCTCTGCGGGTCTTCCCGTACTCTGCAGTGGCTTGGGCAAAGAAAGAGCTGCTCTGAGGACAGCCTCTCATGACGAAGACCGTGCTTGGGGCCCAAAATGACAGACTCCTTGGGATTTCTTCTAATGTTTCTCTTGTCGTTTTTATTTACTTATTCTGTGTGTGTGTGCACGAACCTATGTGTGCTGTGGCATGCATGCCAAGGTCAGAGGACGACTTGTAGTTTTTAATCTGCCGAGCCATCTCGTCAGAGCAAGCTCCTGGTTTTTTTTCTTTTGTTTGTTTTGCTTCCTTGCTTGCTTTCTTCCTTTTTTTTTTTTTTTTTATTTATTTTTTGTGTTTTGTGTTTTGTTTTGTTTTGACAAGGTCTCATGATGTAGCTCTGGCTGGCATGGAAATCACCCACCTGTCTTAGCTTCCCAAGTGCTGAGGGTAAACGTGTGTGCCACCATGCCCAGCCTCTGTCTTGTTATTTTAACTAAGACAAAATTGGCATACGATAAAGATGTGTCTTTCTTCTAATATCTTTCTTCTAATATGCAGAATACCCATACCACATCAGCCAACACGTAAGCCCTTTCAACTGCCCCAGAGATGGATCGTGTGTGTGTGTGTGTGTGTGTGTGTGTGTGTGTGTGTGTGTGTGATGCACACCACTTCTGGACATTCCCAAACAACTATCCTTGTGACTTTTCTCACCAGAATTATACATGGAAGCATATCGTGCTTCTTCACGCCACACACCTGGGAGGTTCGGCCGTTTCTGACGTAAGTACGTCCGTAAGTAAGTATGTCCATCCGTACGTTGCTCTCTACACTCCGTGGAGCGCTGCTCCAGAGGGCAACCGTCCCAGTTTGGAGCGTCCCTGTTCACCAGCATTTTGGCTGTTCCCAGGTTACTGGCAATTGTGACCGCTGTGTCATAGATATTGTTTTCACTTCTCTGGAGTAAATAGCTGCTAATGGCATTACTAGATTGTAAGTAGGAAAACGTTTTCATTTACAAGCAATCCAGGATGTTGGAGAGAGGGCTGAGTTTCTAGTTTCATCCTCAGAGCTCACATTTAGAACAGCTGTCACCCTAAACAGAGACGCTTCTTTCTACAGTAGACGGTGATCAACACAGATTGTCGGTCACAAATTGTCATGACACAGACTGAGAGGCTGCAGAGTGCTCTGCCCTCAGCGGGTCATCTATAACACACCCCTCCTCCCAAGACCCAGGGATTGTTAGAGAAGAGAAGACAGAATGAATTTAAGAGCTAGACGACGAAGGGGTAAGGTTTTCTGCACACGGCAGGGCAAGTGCCCATAGTCACTCACCGCCATTGAGACAGTGTGCACAAGACCCACACAAGATCAAGCCACACAAAGCCCCAGCTATGGGCGTTAGATAGCTGCTGGGAAATGGAAAGTCAATTTTCCTCAAGGGTAGGTTAACCACAATGTACCAAAGGTCACATAGGGGCAGCGAAACTCTTAACTGATGAGTTAGTTGGTTGGGTAGGGGAGGAGGGATGTAAGTGGAGGGATGAGGGGAGAGAGGAGGGGTGAAAACAATCAAAATACATTGTTCAGAATTCTCAAATAATTAATAAAAATGAGGGAGAAAAAGGATCTTTGGAGCTCGCTGGGCAGCATCCTAGCGTTCGCAGGGAGAGTAAGGGTCGCTCTCTATAAAAGCCGGGGTGACGTTGGAGGAACAGCACCCAGTGCTACCCCCTGGCCTCCACATGCATGAACATGCTCACACATACATGTGAACACTTGAAAGTGTGCACACATGGCTAAATTTAAAATAGGATTGTTGGGTCACACCTATAATCCAATAAGTGAGCCGGCAAGCGGTGTTTCTCCGTGGTTTTGGCTTCAACTTCCTGTCCTGGCTTTACTGGATGGACTTTAGCCTGTAGGAGGAGGTAAACCCACCCCTCTTCTAAATCACCTTTGGTCGAGTAAAGAAGAACAAGGGAAAGGGACTAGTTACATATTTAGACACCGAATAAAGAGGAAAAGAAGAAAGGTGATGTATAAACATGCAGGACATTTACTATCCTGTCATAAGATCCGTTTCTTAAAAACTGGGAGGAGAGTTCCCCTCGAAACACCCTCCCCGAGACACTCATTCCAAAGGACAGGGAAAGAGCAGGAAGCAAGACTGTAGGCGAGATGCAGAGCCCGGGCACCTTCCTCACTTCCTGTTACTGGGAAGGGTGATTTTAATTGTAGCAGTCAGCTCGCAAGGTCACGGCTTGTTTGAAACAAGCCTGGCGGAAGCGGAGGCCCGTGGAGAAATGCATAGTGTTATGACAAAGGGAATCATTAGCCCAGACATATTTATGTTCATTTTGCCTTTTCTCCTAAGAGAAATCTGTTGCTCCAGCCTATGCGGGCTGATTAATATTCCAGAAGAATCCATCAAGAGAGAGCAGCGACCTGGGAAGGAGGGAGTGTTTGATGTTTCTAGCCGACAACGGCAGTCACAGCCGCTTCCAGCAGCTGGGTTTGAAGGGGCCTGGTGACAGGTGTCAAAACAGGTCACAGGAGCTGGGGAGCGAATGGAGTCATGGACCTGACTTGGTCTAAGCCCAGGGATCCTGGAAAGGACCAGACTCTCAGATGATCTGCTCCATAGCGTTGGGCATATGTACCACCGGTCCTCTCAGCCTGGGTCTATGAGGCCTCAGCCCTCTCTCCAGTCACTTTTGGAAGCTGATGGGTCAAATCAAAGGTCAAAGTCATGGTAGCTATTGTCATGCCCTGCATTCCCTGAGCTTTGGAGAAGAGTCCTTGTGCAGAAAGGCCTTTGAAGGCATCCTCCTGTCCTCGGTGTGCCTCCTTCAGCCTCACTCTAAGGCAGTGGCAAAGTGTGGGTTTTGTCAGAAAAGCTAGGGGGAGAGCAGACACCACACTGCCTGCACACCCTTAAGACACAGGCAAGGACCCCCCTGCCAGAGCCTGAATCTCTTGCGCTGACCATATAGCCCAGATTCCAAGTGGCACCACATTTTGGCAGAACCTGGGGAAGGGGAATTCTTTTGCGCTCTCTCTCTCTCTCTCTCTCTCTCTCTCTCTCTCTCTCTCTCTCTCTCTCTCTCTCTCTCCTTCTCTTCCTCTCACCTCAGTAACATCTATATGCCCAGCTGGCACTCCAGGCTGTCCCCTTAATTGATTTTGTTTGTTTGTTTGTTTGTTTCAAGTCTTTGCAAATGTGTCAATGTCTTTTGAGCCATGTCCACTGGGTGCATGCTGGCCAACTCTCCAGTTAATGAGCTGAGACACAAACAGAACCTCGCTCTCCACAGCTATAGGCTGTGTGAGACTGACCCTATCACGGTAATAAAAAATATATATATGGTGTCAGTGCTGTGTCTGCAAACTAGGCATGATTGAAAAGCTTGCCCAAGTTGTGCATTCAGCACTGCTGGCTGTGGCTTCGGCCTGGGCTGGGCCTTTCTCTCCTTACAACCCTGACCTTGGCCTCCTGCCGCTCAGGCCTCTGGTCCAGCCGGTGTCCAGACAAGCTTGTCCAACCTATAACCTCTGTGCCTATGCAGACTGGATCAGCCTTTAGGGCCTGTGCATTTGGATTTTCCTTCATCCAGCAAGCATTTATTAAGTGCCTGCTGGGTACTAGTCTTTTCCCTGTGTTCATTCATTAGGTGAACTAGACAGACACTGTTTTTATACTCAAAGAGTGTGCTGTCTAGAAGGGTCATAGCTAATTTGAAAAGGTGACTTTGTGTCAGTGATGGGTTGGGAGGTTAAGGATATGCATGGGTGACCTGAGAATGGTCACACTTCTACAGAAAGTCTTACTTAAAAAAATAAATTGGTAATACATCTTCCATACTATACAAAACCATAGGATGACCTTGTGTAAGGTCATCCCCCAGCTAAGACACCTGCCGCCCTGTTTCTTCCTACTTCTCGATACACTGTGCTGCTGTTTTGAAACAAATCCAAGATTTATTCATAATGTCACAGCTTCTTCCTCTGGACTTTTCATCAGCTAGAGACCAGATTCTCTAGTTGCCAAGGTGTCTTGGAGACAGGAGTAGTCTGATATCTGGTAAATCAAAGTTCATGTCTTGCTCTTCCACATCACAAGCTGCAGAACATCAAGCTAGTCACCCAACCCCATCCCCCACAGTCACCCAACCCCATCCCCCACAGTCACCCAACCCCACCTCGAGTCCCTCACAGTCTAAAGCAGGGCAGGACTGGCTGAGCTCTGGAGCTGTCCCCATGGCCACACAGAGAGCTTGTAAAGTGCCCAGGCACACACCTGGCACCAAGTGAGTGTTCTGTATGTTATTTTCTCTGGTCCTGATGTGTCCATCAAAACAGCTGCATGCTGAGTGCCACACTTTACCTCCAGCATGCTAACTAAGATGCAATGAGACCTGAGGGGTAGCTGGGGAGGGCTGGAGAGATAGCTCAGTCAGTAAAGGGCTTACCCTGCAAGCATAAGAACCAGGGTTCAATCCCCAGCAGCCATATAAGAGGTGAGGAGGGAAGGAGGGAGGGAGGGAGGGGAAGGAAGGGAGGAAGGAAGGAAGGGAGGAAGGAAGGAAGGAAGGAAGGAAGGAAGGAAGGAAGGAAGGAAGCCATGTCTTGAGAGCTAAGGCTCTTACAGAGGACCTGATTCAGTTCCAAGCCTCCACAACGTGGCTCACAACCATCTGTGACTCTAGTTCCAGGGGATCTGATGTCCTCTTCTGACCTCCATGGCACCAAGCACACATGTGGCACACATATATGAAGGCAAATATTCATGCACATAAACCAAAAATACATCCCTTTTGAAAAGTCATGCGAGGTAGATGTGCTTATAATCTCTGTACTTTAGAAGGTCAGACAGGTAGATCCCTGAGACATAGTGGACAGATAGGTTAGCCTAGTGGTAGGCTCCAGGCCACTGAGGTATCCTGCCTCAAAAAGCAAAGTGGATGATTCATGAGAAACGATCCCATCGCTTCTCGGCCTTTTGGCTAAGATCAAGTGGAGAAACGATCCCCCCAAAGATGTCCTCTGACCTTCACATACATGCATGCATCCCTACACACACATATACACATATACACACTGACACTGCCGCAGAACACAGATCCCCTGCAACACAAACATTCAGCCCATACCTCTCATGGTGAGCCACCTTCTTTAACATCAACCTCCCTCGCCCACTCTTTACATATGGCCAACCACCCACCGCCACATGACAACACTAAAAACCAGAGGTCACATAGGTCTCATCGAGTTCAAGTCACAAAGCTGGCTTTACTCTTGTAGCTTGTGGCTCCGGGCGTGAGGAGGGTGGGCACTTGGCTTCGGGAACTGTGTGTGCCCAAGCCAAGCACCCTCAGCTTGCTTTGAAAAGGTTTGCCCTGCTTCTGGGAAAGCTCAAAACACCAGGCTCCTCTCTGCTGTGGGTGGCAGCTGGAGCTAAAGCCCCAATAACTCAGACAAATGTGGCCGACGCCAGAGAGGAGTCAAGGGCCTGGCTGCGGCGTCTGGGGCCAGCTCGGTCTTGGACCTTACTGTATGTTTACAAGTTTCCCTGTGACAATTCAGTTTTGAAGATGGGCTTCATTAAAGGGCAATTATAGGTTAAGTGACTTGCTGGCTTGCTGCCTAATGTGGAAAGCTTGACTGTGACAATCAGATAATTCTGAGATTAAGCAATGACACGGCGATTGCTACTGAAAGCAGCAGCTTGAGAGAGTGGAAGACGCTCCCCAGCCATGACCTCATCCCAGGAGCACCGTCTGGACAGGAAGTCTACACTCATGGGGCCAGCAGACTCTAGGGACCTCCAGCACTGGGGTGACCTCTTCTGGGAAAGGGGACTGGGAAAGGCAAAGGGCTCTCTGCTCAGAAAGCTGAGATGTCCCTCCGTGTGGGACTCACTGCTTCCGGAGTCTCCTCCTGGGTACCAGGAAGCAGCGTTTCTCGTCTGTGCTGTGACCTCCATCTTTCCCTCTTTCTCATCAACATATCATCTTTGCTAATGTCCTCACAGTTGTCTATCTGTAAAGCTCCCTGGCCTGAAGGTAATAACACCTCCCATTTCCTGAAGCTTGCTGTTGTGTGTGAGAAAACCCCCCTCCAACTGTGACTAAGGCAGAAAGAGGATAAGTATTGGTACATGGAACTTTCAAGCAAGGGGGGTGTTGGGCTCAGGCGTGGCTACATCCAGGGGCATTGGGCAGTGCCTTCTCTTCAGCTTCTCACTCTCAGAGGCTCCCTCAGCACTGAGGCGAGACAGTACAATCAGAACGCATGAAGTCACTGGCTTGCAACTGACTCCTTTCAGGGTCCTAGGTTTTAATATGATTGGACGGTGAGAGCCATGTGATTGGTGGGATAGATGCCTAAAAGCATTTCCTATTGGACAATGTGTTGGTATATTTCCAGTTGTCTGAGCTAAAATGTCACTAAGGAAAACAGCACATAGAAGAAAGAGTTTATTTTGGGTTACTGTTTCAGAGTAACAGAGTCTGCGGATAGCATGGGAGCAGGAGCTGGGATCAGAGGAGTCACATCTCAACTACACGCAGGCAGCTCCAATAATGTACTTCCTCTAGCGACGCTCTCTGCTGTCCCTCATCCTAAAGGTTCTGGAACCTCCCCAAACAGCACTGCCACCTGGGGACCCAGGGTTCACATATCCGAGCCCTCGGGGACAATCTTACTCAAATCACCATGCCCCAGATGCCCTTAGGATACAGGACTACACACCATGGCTTGATGGGAGCTGAGGCTGGGAGTAATGGAGGGGTAGTGCCTCAAAAGAATACCAGGGTGGGAAAGGAGAGTAGACACCATGAAGCCGAAAGTCTCACAAGCATGCTTCTGGCCTCTGTTGTACCTGCGGATGCTAAAAATCCTGTGTCCTGGGTGTTTGTCTCTGGGAGGGCAGAAGTGGTTCTGTCCGACCATCATCATGAAGAAGATCTCAGCCCCTCCCCTCTAAGTGAAGCAGAGACTGGAGGATGGGGGTCTGAGAATTGGCATTTTAACACGCCTTCCAAGCGTGACTGATGGTCTGGAGTTGTAGGGCTACTACTGTAGGGCTATCCTCATGCTCAGGAGCCCCTCAGCGTCCACACTTAATGCACATCAAAGGAAGGAAGGCTTGGAGGGTGGCCTGAGCTACTCGTGAGAAGATGGGCCTCTGCTTCTGTGCACACCGACAATAGACATCACTCCTGCTGTCACCAAGTAGTTTGCCTTCCTTTATCCTATTGGCAGACAGTAGGCTCTCTGTAAAAAGTGACAGTTGTGCAGGGACTGGGGAGAGAACTCAGTTACTAAAGTGCTGGCTATACACACACAGAATGAGTTCAATCCTCAGCACTGACATAAAAGAAATCTAGATGTGGCGATGGGCATCTATGATTCTAAAAATGGGGAAGTGTACACAGGCGGACCCCTGGGGCTCATTGGAGAACCAGCCTAATCAGTGTGAAAATGTGTATCTGTACACATGCATACCCATACACACACACACACACACACACACACACACACACACACACATACACACAGCTTTCAGAACACACTTGTGCTTCTTTGTCTCTCAAGGTCCATACTCATATGACACCTGAGCATCAGAGAGACCCTCATTCTTACCTAGGGCCAGGCCAATTCCATGCAGGACAGATGTCGGGTGACAAAACACCATACCATCTTTGTCATAATATGCATGGGATACACATGACCTGAAAGCACAAGCCTTTCTGGGGACTTTCTTGAAGAAGGGAGTCTTAGCAGGTGATGCCCTTGAAGGAGAAGGAACAGGTGCTGAGCAGAGATATGTGGGAGGATTGGCCACAGGTCTCAAGAGTCACTGGCTCAGTCCACCCCAGCCTGAGCCTTTCTCCCCACCACCTTACAAAGTCTGTGACTTCAGCTCCAGATAGCCACAAGCATGTTTTATCGGTGTATGTTCGGTGCCACAAACAGGCAGGCTCAGGGATAGGTGGAGAGGGGTGTCTGTGGTACTCTGATTTAATCCACCTTCGCTGGACCAAGCCCGCAGGATTTGGTTGTGGAATCGACAGGAAGTTGATCCCGAGAGTGTATTAGTAAGTAGGAGAGAAACAGAGTCTTGGGCCAGCAGGGGGGCTAAAGAGGGGCATCTCTTATCCATGTGTTCATCTGATTCCTTAGCAGAAATGCTGCCCAGCTCCTGCACCAATGTGGTTTTGTTTGGGGCCCTGGGACTTCACAGGCTCAAGATAAAGACTCACTACTAATAAGCACTGGGCATTAAGACTGTCTCAAAAAAAAAAAAAAAAAAAAAAAAGAAGACTGTCTCTACCCCTCATCTCCCAGATAGGAGAACACAGGCCAGACTCAGAGCATGTGAAGGATCGGTGGCCTGGTAAGACATACCAAGACCATGTGTGTTTCTGCCTGCTCAAAGGAAATGTCCATAGGAAACCGGAGGGTGAGTGGACCCAGTCCCTGATGGCAGGATTGAGGCAGTCAGCACAATCGTGGACCAAGGGCAGCTCCTAGGGTTAGAAAAGCTGAGCAGGCAGAGGTCAGAGCACACATCCCAAGTGAGAGAACCAGAAATAGGTAAGATTCAGCTAATGGGGCATGGGGTGAGCTCCGTGGGAAGCTACCATAGCTGAAGACGCAGGTGGGGGTGAGGAGGGCACCTCACTGTCAAACTAGGAAGTTTGTGATCAAGGACTTCATCGGGGGCAAGGAGAAACTGAGGGGCTGGGCCCAGTCCTGATGACAAGATGGGCTCTGGGGATAGCAGAGTGAAAGGTTGATAAGACTGTGGTCCCTTCTGTTAGAGGGCAGAATCCAGGAACCATCCCGGCACTGAAGATGGTATAGATCAAGTCAACGGTAGATGCTTGTGGTCCCATAGCTCAGTGAAGGAGGAACCTCTGGGCTCACACCAGTCATAATGACAGCGACACAAGGATGAGCCTGCTGGGGCACCTCGCTCTGTGTTAAAACCTACACCCACAGGTTTGATAAATCCCAGTAACGAATATATCCCCATATCACCAACGAGGAAATGGAGGCACAGAAGGTTTAGGTCCCTGCCACAGAGCTAACAAGGGGTAGAGCTGGGTTTGACCAGGGGTGGCTCCAGTCTAATGTCCAAGTCCTGATGGACTCCTGATGTGGCCTGTGCACATTATCACATACATTCAAGAGGAAATAGCTACACAGGTCCTTAGTAAAGTCCCCAGCAGCCACTTTTGAGGTCTTTTCTCTTTTAGATTTGGTTGTTTTTAATTGAAATATCACTGTGTTAGTCAGGGCTCTGTAGAAGAACAGAACTGATAGAATGAATATATATTAAAAGGGGATTTATTAGGCCGTCTCATTTGATAGGGGATGGCCAGTTAGTCATGGCTGGCTGTATAATAGAGAAGCTGAGGAGCCAGAAGTCACTAAATCCACAAGGCTTCAGCGATACTAATCCGGCAAAGGAAGCCCAGAGGTTTCCTGGGAAGCCACGGAACCCCAGGTCACATTGCAAGGTCGGAAAGATTGGGTCCCCGCTTCAGCGGAACACAGCAGCCACAGTCTATGGCAGAGGTCTCCCCCGTCCTCATGCTGGGACCCTTTAGTAGAGTCTCTCGTGTGTGGTGACCAACCATACAATTATTTTCAGTTACTTTGTAACTAATTTTGCTATTGTTGTGAATTGCAATGTAAATATCTGATATGCCTCCCTCCTGAAAGGGTCCTTTCATCCCCACGGGCGGGTTAGGAACCACTTGTAAACAAGATGTGAGAGCAAGTGATGACTTCCACTTCAGACCTCCTTACATCTGGGCTCCAGACAGGAGGTGTTGTCTATGCTTGGCCTAGGTTCACCCACCTCGATTAACGTCTCTCGTGGATGCGCTGGAGCCTCGCCTCTTAGCTGAGTCCTCTTAGGGAACCATCACAATGAGGACTCTGTGCAAGTGCACTTCCGTTGAGCTACCGTCCAGCGCGTCAAGCTGCAAGGCGTACTCCCTATCCTAGCCTTCCACCTGCAGACTGGTCACTTTAGGAGGAGGCTGGGAATGTTAAGGCAGATGGCAGCCATCAGCATTAGCCCTGAATTCTTCAGTCAAGAGATAACATTTCCTTCCCCATAACCATTTCGTCCCCATCACAGTATACAACATCACAACACCATCTGCTTCTCAACCAGGGATTAAAGTTCTCTAGCCATCCCAGTGAAGGCTCTCGAGAATCGATTTCTTCTAATTAAGAGTGAAATGAAGGGACAGGAGAGATGGTTTTGCGGCTAAGAGGGCTTGCTGCTCAATCATGAGGATCTGAGTTCAGATCCACGCTGGGTGGACCACAATGCCTGGAACTGCAGCCCCAGAGGATCTGATGCCCTCTTCTGGCCTCTGCCTGCACCTGTACACATGTGTGTGAATACACACACATACACATGCATACCCATGTATATGTATACAAGTAAAATAAATCTTTTTTTTAAGTAACCAAGTGAGATATATCCCTTACAATGAAAGCTGAGTTATTTGAATCTCTCAGATTCCCATCTCCCCTCCCCCACTCCATGTTGACAGATTCCCATACCTTACGTAGATGGGAAACTTGAGGCATGCTTCTAGGGTTTTCCATTAGCAAGGGGCAAAGTCAGAGCCAGGCCTGGGCTGAGTGTGTAGCTCACTGTGGCGCATCAGAGCCCTCTCTTATTTATTCTTGTCTATTTTTGCACTAGCAGAGAAGTTAGTACGATGGGCATCCTCCAGCGTGTGAGTTCTCAGGATATAATTCACTTTAATCTTTTAAGCATTTGACAGTATTTGCTCGAAAGAAGGAGCAACAAGTACATAATTATTGCACTAATTAAGCTGCCAAAAACACAGGCGTGCAGGAAGAGCACCTTTGAAACGGGAGCCCACGACGCATTAGCATCTGCTGTAAGCTTATTAATCACCTAACAGGCAATTAGCAAGCTGTTACTGTTTGAGGCTGCTATGTAAATAAATTCTTGGGTTAATTTCTTCCTCTGATAATAAAGAAAACATTATGAAAATTAGCTAAGCGACAATGTAAATGATCTTCACTGTTAATTATACGACAGTGTTACATATGCAAGGACCCCAGAGCTGATAGAGGCCCTGGCTCCCTCCCTCCCCATTGCCCACTCCCAACCCCCACCTTGGCTGTATTGCTTTAAAAAATAAAAATGTTGACACAGGTAAGGAGTAAGGGGGATCTTTGGGGACTGAAGTCACAGCTGTTGGCTTGCAGCTTGCCCAAAGCAACTGTCAACTCCACAAACTGGGACGCTCCTTGGCTTCAGCCTTAAGTGGTGGCCTTGGGCTTGGCTAGTGAGTCCTTCCAGGCAGGGAGCAAGGGAAGGGGCAGAGGACCAGAACCAGGGTCTCCAAGTCATGGCTAGCAGTTCCCAGGGGCGAGCTCCTCTGCAGTGCCGGATGAAAGCCTCTGGGCTGGTGTGATGTCACTGTCCACCGCCAGGCAGTTCCAGAACTGGGTGTGGCATCTGCTAGTCAGGGGCCACTGGCTCATCCATCTGGTGAGGGATGTAGGATGATGCTCTGTGAGCCCCGACCCCAGAGTTCAAGGCTCCACCACTCAGTGGCTGCAAAGGATTGATTGCTTCCCTCAGTCTCAGTTCTGCAAAATAGAGGTGATGGGCTAGGGGGCGAGGGGTGAACCCCCCGAACACAGGGCATACTGAGAAAGCTCAGATCTTTAGCACTATGTGAATGGTTGGCAGGCATGGTGGCTGCCTGTAATTCTAGCACTCTGAAAGCAGAGGCAGAAGATCCCTGGCACAAGGTGGCTGGCTAAGCTGTCTGAATGTGCGCTCTCTGTTTAGTGAAAGACCCTGCTTTGAACATAAGAAAAAGAGCAACCAAGGAGGACACCTGGCATTAACCACAGGCCTCCACATACATGTGCACATACATGCATATACCATGTAGACATGTGAAAACAACTACACACACACACACACACACACACACACACACACACACACACACCATGCACACATGCTGCTTCACTAGAAGTGTCGGTCACCACACCTCCATGGCATTGTCTGTGATGGACAATGTGATGGTCTTTCCAGAGTCCTGTGCTCAGAGCTGCCCACACTCAGAGCTCCAACCAAGTTTACTGTCATCATCAGCTTTGATCTGGCCATTCAAGCTGACAGCAATTTCACACCTGGCTCTAAGCAATGATGGGAGCCTAGAGAAGAATTGTGTATATATGTGTGTTTGTATGTATGTATGTGTGTGCATGTATGTATGTATGTATATGTGTATATGTGTATGTGCATGTGTGTATATGTGTATGTATGTGTATATATCTGTATGTATGTGCATGTGTGTATGTATGTGTGTATGTATATGTATGTATGTGTGTATATGTATGTGTATGTATGTATGTGCATGTGTGTGTTAATATATGTGCATGCATGTGTATGTAGTATATGTGCATGCATGTGTATGTGTGCGTGTGAGTGTGTTGAAATATTCAGTCCCCCCTACAGCTAACCACAATGGGCAAAGTGGGGACAAAGTCAGCAGCTAGCTTTCTGAGAAGCTGGGGCCTGGACATTTTGGGGGAGGGCCTGAACAAGTACTGTGTGACATCATGTAATGGCTGAGCAAGGCTCTGAATCACATGGTAGGTTGGTTCTTGCTTATGAAGGCTCTCTGAGTGCACCCACACATACACACAAAATGATATTCAAACAAGCAGAAATATCATACTCCACCTTCGCACTGGCAAACATTAGAAGGGTGCTGATGCTGCACTGGTGAGGATGGGGGAGGTGAGCAGTTCTGGCATCCTGTGAGGGGGAGTATGGTACAGCAGCCCTGGAAGGCAGCATGCAACCCTGATGAAGCATTGAGTGCACAGCCCCTTCTGTCCAGCTCTTGGTTTCATGTTATTTAGCCCAGTTGATCAGCACTGGGGGCTGCAGAATGACTTAAGCATGAGAATATTCACTGCCACCATAATTGCAATACCAGGAGACTAGTGACATCCTGATGTGCATTAATAGGACACTTTAATAAATTACAGGCATCAACAGGACCGAGTGCCATGCAGCTGTTGAAAGGCTCTGGAACTCCGTGTGCTGAGGCAAACTGTTATGTTAAACTGGGTCTGTGTCACCAAAGACCCCCATGTCTATGAAAATAATCCTGTGCACATATATCACATATCATATGTTGGTGGGTATACAAGCTTACCCTATACAGAAGGCTTTGCACAAAAATAAATTTGCCTCTGATCAGACCTGGGAGCTAGACGGCGGAAGGAAGAGGCCATACTGGTCCTGATGTATATGTACGCTTGAAGCGGCTATCCTCAAGCACTAATGGGCTTTTGTGTGCTCCAGTCTGTTTCACAGAGGTACCACTTTGCTTCTTGTTCCCCTTTTCTCTCCAATTCAGGATCCCAGGGGACACTATCAACACAGTGTGCTATGCCCAGGTATAGCCCACTGGCGAAAGGGCATGATCAATTTGTCCATTGGTGATTCTGAAAAAGCCTATTTTATTAGTAAGGCTTCATGGGGACTGGCCCCCTGGCTAACAGCATCAGTTTTCTGCAGACAGCTCAGCACCAGGTCCTCGCTCTTAATCAAGGGACTCGGGTAAGGACAAGCTCTTTCGGGGTTTTGGATTTTCCCATGGAGTCTATCTATTGATACACAGACACACACACACACACACACACACACACACACACAGAGACACACACACACACACACACACACACACACACACGACATGCACTAGGACATAGCTCTGAATCTCCAAAATACATTAGGGTATAACACAGACACAGAGACAGACAGACAGACAGACAGACAGACAGACAGACACACACACACACACACACACACACACACACACACACACACACTCCTTTTCTTGCTAGACTCTGCCTCCCCGTTTTACGAAGCATTACCTCTCACTGTTGAGTCTCAGCCTTGCCTACCGCAGCCACTGAACAAGCCTTTGTCTCATGACAGCACCCTCATAAACTCAAGATGGAGCTCACACCTCTTACACTTGCCCTCGTTCTCAGGCAGAGGTCTTTACCGCTCTAACAGGGTCTTTGGCAGGCCCCCTTAGGCCTTCTGCAACTCAGCCAGTCTCCTTTCCACACTCTTCAAACCTTGATGTGCTTTTAAATCTGTGACACCTAGAAATAAGTGAAAATTCTGGAAAGCAGCCAACAGCACAAACCAAAAATGAGGCTGTCACCCACTGATGCTGGAGGTGCCAGCTCTGGCTAGGTCACTGAGAGGCAGACCTCCTTGGTTTAGCAGCTGGATCATATACTATGGCCTCTATTGATCTTGCTGCTAACACACACACACACACACACACACACACACACACACACACACACCCCTCTTAGACCATTTGCATGTCAGTGTTTATCCCCCATCCTCTACTTAGGCCTTCAAGTCTTTGAACCTAAACCATAGCCAGTTCCCACTCCACCCAGGTCCCACTTGTCCTTGTTGGACACCACTCTAGTGCAGACCTTCCAGGGCTGTGGAGGTCTCCATCCCAGAAGAGTGACGGAGAACTTTGGTCCTTTGCTGGCTTCAGCACAAACCAAGAAGACGAGACAGACATCTTTGTAAGGTAAGGGGAGGTGACATCTAACCTGCCATTGGAAAAGCTGTTGTTACCTCCTCTCAGTTGTGTCACACAAACCTGCTATGACCTTTGCACCCACCAGAAGGAGCAGCTGACCCCCCACATGCACTCACGGACAAAGGCAGCATGGCCAGTGAGCTTTAGGTTGAAGTTGGTCCAGCCCTTCACTTATTTGCCTTGGTTGGGCCATTGAGCTATGAATGTACCAAATGTTGATGAGCCAGCCTCCATGGGTGTCTATCCACTGTTCAGACTTCAGTCTTTTGCTCCAAGTGGCTGAGACCAGGGAAAACATCCAGCATGATGGACTGAAGTATAAGGAAGATGTGGGCCTGTTGCTTTCAGCATGGCTAGGACTATGGGCCTTGTTCTATAGTACCTTCTCTGTTTCATCTTCATCTTCCTCCTATTTGTGTGTGTGTGTGTGTGTGTGTGTGTGTGTGTGTGTGTGTGTGCATGTGTGTGTATGTGCACATGTGTACATGTGTGTGTGCATGTATGTGTGTGTGCATGTGGAGACCAAATGGCACCAGCTGTTTGCCTCAATTACTCTCCACTTCGCATGTTTAAAGCAAGGGCTCACATGGCCTGGCTGGCTTCTAACTCCGTATGTAAGGAGGTTGGTGTTTGAGTTTTCTTTCTATTGCCACGACAAACACCATGAACAAAAACAACATGGGGAGAAAAGGATTTATCTTATGGTTTAGTTCATCAGGAAGGGAAGTCAGCGTAGGAACCTCGAGGCAGAACCTGAGGCCATGGAGGGAGGCTGGTTTTCTGGCTTGTTACTCATGACTAGCTCAGCCTGCTTTCTTACACAATCCAAGATCACCTTTCCAGGGGTGGAACCATCCACAGTGTGTTGGGGCATCCCATACCAATAATCAATTTAAAAAAAGGCTGATAGACTTACCCACAGGTCAGTCTGTTTAGACATTTTCTCAATTGAGCATCCATCTTCTTGGGAGACTCTAGCTTGTGTCAAGATGACAAAAAGAACTACCCAAAACACTTGGCCTTGAACTCTTCATGCTCCTGACCTGATAGGATTACAAGTACACACACCATTCTTGGCTCTTCTGTTCTTTCCAACATCTGTGTACACATATATACATGTATGTACACATACAACCCCATAGCTTTGTGATAGCAGTGCTTCTTCTACTGACCACAAGAGGAAGGTTGGCAGGTCTGCCGCTGGTTCCCAGAGAGCAACCTTAGAAAGCTCCACATCAACACCATTGACCTTGGACCAAGGAAAGAAAAGGGCTTATTGGCTCTATCCTGTCTTGGGCCTGGGCTTTGATTCCACTTTGTTTCCAAAGCTCAGTTCTATTACAAGGACCATGCCAAGCATCCCGGGAAGCCTCCCTTCCCAAAGTACATGTAACAGAGATCGTGGAATGTACAAGGAACATAAACATACAGGAAACTGGAAACAGCGATGTGCCTGTGCATGCCTGTGTGCACGCTCATGTGTGCAGGTGCACATGTGTACATGAACATGTGCAAGCCAGAGGCCAACCTTGGCTGCCGTTCTTCAGGTGTCATTCACATCAGCTTTAAAGACATTCTCGCTGGCCTGGAACTTACTAAATAGCCAGAGAGCCCTGTGGATCTGCCTGTTCCTCCTCCAGCACTAGAATGATGTTTGCCCAGATTACTATCATGGGGTTGGGGGCTCAAACTCAGCTTCCTGTGCTCTTCTGTCCTTTAATGACTGAGCCATCTCCTCAGCCACCCAAATCAAATACTTGAAGTTAATTATTTGTGTGTGTGTATGTGTGTGCATGTATGTGTGTGTATGTGTGTGTATATATGTGTGTATGTGTGTGTATATGTGTATGTATGTGTGTGTATGTGTGTATGCATGTGTATGTGTGTATATGTATATGTATGTGTATGTGTGTATGCATGTGTGTGTATGTGTGTGTGCATGCATGTGTGTACGTATGTGTATGTATGTGTGTATATGTGTGTATGTGTGTGTATGCATGTATGTGTGTGAATATGTGTGTATGTGTGTATACGTGTGTGTGTGTGTGTATGTGTGTGAATGTGTGTGTATGTGTGTGTATGTGTGTGTGTGTGAGATATGGGGGCAGGTAAACCATGGCGCATGTGTGGAGGTCAGAGGACAATCTGATGGGGTTGGCTCTCTCTATCTACCTTTATGTGGGTTCTAAGGATCTACGTTATGTCACCCGCCTTGCTCAGCAAATGCCTTTACACACTGGACCATCTCACTGGCTCCCAAATTAAACTGTTTACAAAGTAGTAATTTATCCTTGAAAGTATTTATCCAAAAAGTTAAAAAAAAAAAAAAAGTATAATAGACTAACCCAAAAGACGTGGTGGTCCTCATCTGTGACGTGAGCAGTACCCTCCAGCTGGAGCATGGGAGAGATTGATAGCAGTTGCCCTGGCGGTCCCTCTGGGCATACCTTAGGGGTTCACCCTTTGCTTTCCTCTTCTGTTCTGGGGTCTTGGTTCTGGTCCTCTGGGTGTTAAGCTTGAGGGATCATCAGGAGTGCTGGCAAGTCTTCAGTCTCCTGAGGAGGACTCCAGGCCCAGAATGGGGAGGCAGATCCTGGCAGAGTCTCTCCTTAGCTCCACCCACCCACCCGGAGATGATCTCAGCGTGGAGCATGGCCAACGCACAGTAGGTACTTACTGTGTCCTGCCACTGTCTGACACACTGTCCTCAGAGAGCCTTTCCAAGGAGCCAGGCCCATTTCCTCAGTCTCACAGATGAGGAAAGAATCAGAGAGGTCCAGTGGTTGGCTCACCATCACACAGCAAGTAGAGCGGGGCCTGTCACGAAGCAGCGGCCTCAGATCGCCACCCATACCTCATGTCCACAGCTTCACAGGCTGCAAACACTCTGGGAGCCAAGGCTGTGTCTCCTTGTCCCCTTGTCATGGCTGTCAGTCACTCTCCACAGTGCTGCAGGGACTGTTCTTGTCACCCATTGGTCATCTACCACTACTGCTCTGCTCAGCCCAGGCTTCTCAGCAGAAGGGGCACAAAGCCAGGCACACTCTTCCCTTCCTATGTCACTGAGGGCCCTGCCTGTCGCTGTAGCAGACCTCGAAGGAGACCAGTGCTTCCTTACCAAGTGGCTGTGGGCTGTCTGCTTGCCCTACAATTCTGCTGGCCTCAATTTGCAGAGCTGAAAGCTGTAGGGCTGCAATGAGGTACCTTCTGTTATTCAGGAAATGTGCTGATCACAGTCTAGTGAGCAGGGATGCCCCCTGACCCCGCCTCGCCCCTGGCCCCGCCCAGCCCCACTCCTTGCCACACCCTGCCCCTCTCCCTTCTCCTGCCTGACTCAGATGCCTCTGTCCTCTTGCTCTTTTCTCCTTGGTCAGCTCTCTGAGGCCTCTAAGCTGGAACCTGTGACCACAAGGGCCAGGGAAGGTCCCGTGGCCCAAGTCACAAGCATAATAACAGTCTTTCTGTGGCCAGGGCCGACACTGCTGGCGTCACCCCTGAGCACGTGAGCTGAGGTATTTCCAGGCTTTGAGAGCATCCAAGGCGTGCAGACATCAGTGTTTGTGTGTTTAACGCACGATTCGCATCTTATAAAAGTAGCCCCCTTTAAGCTCAGCATCCAGTGCCATTTAGAACGTTCAGTACATTGGGAAACCGTTTCTATCTAGTTCCAGAACATTCTCTTCACACCTAACTCTCCCCATTTTCTGTCTCCTTAGCTCTGCTGCCAGCATTATGATATGTCTGGGTGAGCGTTCCCAACTCTCACCTTTCTTTTAGATGGGGGGGGGGGGTCTGTGTAACACGTGACCTTTGCTGCCTGGTTTCTTTCACTCTGCATATGTTTTTGAGGTTCATGCGTCTTGTAACATGGACTAGTGCTTCATTCCTTTTACAGCTGAATAATATTCCACTTAGCCCCTATTTTTTTAAAAAAAAAAAACAACAACAACAACAACAACAAAGAAAGACTGGGCGGTGGTGGCGCACGCCTTTAATCCCAGCACTTGGGAGGCAGAGGCAGGCGGATCTTTCTGAGTTTAAGGTCAGCCTGGTCTACAGAGAAAGTTCCAGGACAACCCAGGGCTACACAGAGAAACCCTGTCTTCAGTACAAAGCAAAACAAACAAACAAACAAGACAAGGGAGAAATAGTAACATCCAGGTAAAACACACCAGTTGATTATCCGAATACCAAACATTCAGCCCTGAAAATATGTGTATACACACACACACACACACACACACACACACACACACACACACACACAGAGATTGAGCAGTTATATTTAGGAATACGTGTGTGTGTGTGTGTGTGTGTGTGTGTGTGTGTGTGTGTGTGTGTGTGTGTGTGTATAACAATAATGAAAATGAGGCCATGAGTTTGAAAGAGAGCAAGGGGGGTATATGAGCAAGGGAGATATATTTGGAGGGAGGGAAGGGGAGGGGAGAATAATATAATTGTATTATAATCTCAAAGATAAAAGAAATAATTTTAAAAAGAAGAATGGGCCTATTGTATTTTTGGTCAAGGGCTTCCCTGTGGCCAGGTTGGTTGGTCCAGGCAAATATGGATAGAGTTCAGAGGGAAGGAGGAGGGGAAAGGGAATTGGGGAGGGGGGCATTGATTCTGATGGAGGTGGAGAGTGAGCCCCTGTGTAGTAAACAACCCCACGCCCACCAGAACGATGGGACAAATCATGAAGCACAGGCAGAGAGCCCCGTCCCCTACTGTCAGGTGTTTATGTCTAAGTAGAAGAAGGTAAGATGGCCGGCCCTCAGGAGTAAGGATCTGTGTGTGTGGCTGGGGTCAGGGATGACCAGGGAAAGAGGGACACGGTCGTAGTTAGGGACTGTTGCTGTGATGAACCTCCATGACCAAAATAACTCGGGGAGGAAAGGGTTGGTTTGGCTTACTCTTCCACAGCACTGTTCCTCACTGACGGAAGCCAGGACAGGAACTAAAGAGGGCAGGAACCTGGAGGCAGGAGCTGTTGCAGAGGCGTGGAGTGGTGCTGCCTACTGGCTTGTTCTCCATGGCTTGCTCATCTTGTTTCCTCATAGAGCCCGGACCACCAGTCTGGGCCACTCCTCCATCAGTCACTAATTAAGAAAATGCCCTACAGGCTCGCCTGCAGCCTGATTTTATAGAGACATTCTCTCAGTTGAGGTCCTCTCCTCTCAGATGACTCTAGCTTGTATCAAGTTGACATACATTAGCTAGTACAGAGACCACACAAGAACAAGGTTGAATCCAAATCCTGGGGCTGGAATAGATGTGGCTTGCAAACTAGGCAAGCTGTTTCTGTGACACCAGAGACAGGAAGCAGCAGACACCTGGGTTAGACCCACAGAGGGACAGGAAGTCCCAGGGTTTCATCCTGACTTTCATATTCACTCACCCGTCTCTAACCCTCTCCTGGGAGCTCCCTTCAAGTCACTACAGTGACCCTTCAGAAAGAGCCCTTCACAGGGCTCAGCTTTCTGCAGAGCCAGAGACTCCGGGCCCACTCCTATGGGATCTAGGGAGCCGCCAGCCAGATGGCATCCTGCAACCACGCCAGGGGAGTTTGAGGACCCACAGCCTGCTGTTACCAAAGACAGGACTTCGTGGGGTGGTCCACTCAACACAGAGATGCCCCTGTTTCCCTGGACTGCAGAGCCAGCTCCCTACACCTGGCTTAGGCTGTGTCAGCCCAGGAGCCTGACCAACTGAAATATTGACCTGCGTCAGCCTGTGAGCTCGCAGACTTCTGATGGTTTGTTTTCCCTTCAAGGTTTTGGAAATGTTAAACTCCCTTCTGCCTTCCAGCAGCCTGCTGGGGGTCTTTGCCTGGCCCCTCCTGCTTTATTGGTTGGTAAGTGAGTCACAAGAGGCATTCACATTGGGCCTGGCTCAAGAATCAAAAACACATAGTGAGCTCTGACATGGAGGCTGAGATTCAGGAGGGAGGGAGAGAGAGAGGGGAGTGCACAGAGTAGGCTGTTCATGATGGGGCAAGAAAGGATTCAGTCACTCTTGTGCTTCCACCCCCTCCCTTACCCTCTCCCAGCCCTGCTAGCCTGGCCAAGCCTAGGCCACATTTAGACCAGGAAGCCAGGCCCGAAACCCCAGTGAGTCTCCAGAGGGCAGCATGGTGTGATTGATTTTGAAACTGTGACAGCCAAACAGTTAATAAAAAACCCAATAGATCTGTAGAGCAGTGCTTTCTACACTGCCTAAATGAATGCTATTCATCACAGCAGGGCATGTGTGCCCCAGCCCTGTGCACAAGGGGTGTGTGTGTGATGTGATATGTGTGTGTGTGTGTGTGTGTGTGTGTGTGTGTGTGTGTGTGTGTGTGTACGTGCAGGCATGCATGTGTACAAGCCTGCAGGAACCACCTTCCTGTCTTCCTGAGATGTCTAATGAGGAATCAAAGCCTGCTGCTACTGCTGCTGCTGCTGCTGTGTGTGTGTGTGTGTGTGTGTGTGTGTGTGTGTGTGATGCATATATCTGAGCAGGTGTATATGTGTGTGTGGAGGGCACAGGACATCATTGAGAATTATTTCTTAGTGCTATCCACCTTTTGTTTTGTGACAAGGTCTCTCCTTGGTCTGAGGCTCATCGGTTAGGCAAGGCTTGGCTTTAGACATAGGCTCTGAGGAACAGCTCCATACTTGCAAGGTGAGCTCTTTATGGACTGAGCCATCTTCTAGTCCGCCATCTTTACAGTTCAAGGTATGGTCCTCAGCCAGTATCATCACTGCTGGGGGAGCAGGTTCCAAGTGCCAAGTGCTCCCCTGCCATGCTGCGTACCCATCTGAGACCTTGCAGAGCCCCGACTGTGTGTTCTGACAATCAGTTCAGATGGAGGTCAAGTGTGAGCTCCCGAGCTGCAAAGCCCACAGCAAACCTTGGATTTCTGGTGATCTCTTCCAGAGCCAGTGAACAAATTCAAACATGGGCAGAAGGCTTTGCCTTATTGACAAGGGTTCGTGTTTGAGAAGAAGAGAGGATGTCAAATGCCCATGGATAGAGATCCAAATAGCAGCTGACAAGAAAGTAGCCCTTTGGGCCCGAGACAGGAGAAGGCTAAGCCCAAGCATGATCTGATGGCTCAAGGAATGAGGATGTAAGAGGCCGAACCGTGCAAAGGTTAAGGGTGTGTGCCAGATGCCTGCATTCAAATGAACCTATCCCAGGGCAGGTTCACAACCTTAAGGAAACCATTTCACCCGCTTCCACTGTTCAGTCTCTTCACTGATGATTTTATCTGTAGGTTCATTATAAGGTCCATGCAGTAAATACAAAGTTCCCATCCACAGACGACCAGCAGGGTGCCCTGGCTTTCTTCTTCCCTTTGGGTCAGAGCCATGCAGCTCTGTTGACTGTGTGCTAGTGAGCGGGGTCTTGGGGATGGTTCCGTGGCTCCTTCGATGCCAGTCTTACCACTGTGCTGGCCACGGGTGGTGGCACCACCCAGCCACTCCCCTGTCTGTCAGCTCTCAATGAAGATGAGCAGAGGATATCAGAAAAGAAAAAAACATGGACATGAGGATGGAAGAGAGGGAGAAAGCCCAGGAAGAAAGCAAAGCCACACAGACAAGGAAGGGGCTAAATGGACAGAGAGAGGCTTGGCTCCTTAGTTTTTGACCACTTGACGCAATTTGCAGTAGTCACCTGAGAAGATGGAACCCCAACTGAGGAATTGCCTCCATCAGACTGGCCTGTGGGCGTGTCTCTAGGCACAACTTTTCCCCCTTGATTCAAGATTGATGTGGAAGGTCGCAGTCCACTCTGGGTGGTGCCACCCCCGAGCAGGATATCTGATCTAAGCAATTTCTCCATCAAATCATTTTTTTTTCTCTCTTGTGACTGTAAGCTGTGCCAAATTGGCAGTTCAAGCCAATAGGACACAGGGTCTTTCCTTGGACCTGAAGCTCAGGGATTGCCTAGGCTAGTTAGCCAGCAAGCCCTGGAGATCTTGTCTTTTCCTCCCAAGTGTTAGGGTACAGGTGGACACCACTGCACTGGGCTTTTTGATATGGGCACTGGGAATCTTAACTCTGAACCTCAGCACATTACTGACTGAGACAGCTCCCCAGCCCCAGGGGTCGTATATTTGTAGCAATGTTAAGTCCTTGGGGGAAATGCCTGGATCAGCAGCAATCAGACTGAGCATGTCAGAGGTGGGGAGGCCCAAGAGCATCTTTGCTCAGTTGTTGGATGCTGCAGTCCCAACCAGATAGGTCCTGGGAATTCAAACTGAACAAGCATTCAGGAGGAGGCTGTATCCATCCCAGGGACCTTCTTCCCTCTTGTCTACACAAAAGTGGAGATGACCAGACTCAGGACTCCAGTGGGACACACAGACACTCTGGGTGCCATAGTGAATCCCTGAGAAAGCTCAGGCCAAGCCCTCTACGATCCCTCCAACCTTATAAAAGTTCTGCGTGCTCTGCCCAGGCCAGCGCCACAGGGTGGCTGAATCTGACCCAGAGACGTGGGATCTGAAGCCCAGCTAATTCTCTCTCTCTCATCCAGGTCATCTCTTTAGAAGGGACCTGCCCTTTTGTGGGTGCAGCCTTGGCCCTCTCATGCTGTCTTTCTCGCCTGACCCCACAGGTCCTAGAGTCTGATTAATATCCAGGAAGGACCAGATGGCTTCAGGCAGATCCCTCGGTGTCTTAGTTTGTATTGCTGCCATGAAACTCCATGAGCTAAACAACTTAGGAAGGAAAGGGTTGATTCTGCTTATGCTTACACATCACAGTTCATCACTGAAGGAAGTCAAGCATAGGAACTCAAGCAGACCAGGAACCTGGAGGCAGGAGCTAATGCAGAGGGCACAGAGGAGTAGTTATGCTTACTGGTTGGCACCCATGACTTGTTCAGCCTGTGTTCTTATAGAACCCAGGACCACCAGCCCAGGGATGACACCGCCTATAAATAGGCTGGGACCTCCTACTTCAATCACTAATTAAGAAAATGTCCTAAATGCTTGCCTACAGCCTGATCCCAGGGAGGCATTTTCTGAATGGAGGCTTCTTCCTCTCTGATGACTCTAGCTAGTGTCAAGTTGACATAAGACTAACCAGTACACATGGTCTCTGGGAAAATTGTCAAGGGCTCATGAGTTTGGTCACCCTTAAACAGATAGGCAGCCCCTCAGCCAGGGCAGCTCCTTAGCTCAGCCGTGGGTCCCAAGAATGGACTACCCTGCTCCTCCAGGGACAGCCTGGGGAAGAATGGTCCTTCATGAGTAGAGGAAGGTGTGAGAAAGAGAGAAGGTACAGAGAGGCTCCAAGGAAGTCTCCTCAGCTCTTTCTTGGGAACTAACCTTTAGAGGTGGGTGGGGACTCAGAGCCCTGCCGTCTGTGACCCCCTGAGTTATTGCTTTCCAGGCCTCTGATCCTCTGACAACTTCCCTAGGAAGATGAAGCCATCTGAGCCCCAAACCTGAAGGAAACCTTGTGTACTTGGCTCCCAGAATCTGACCTGAAATGGAACATGGACGCATTCTTTATGGGGGGGGGGTGGTCGTGGGTGGCTTTAGTTTAAGGAAAGCAAGCTGCAGCCCCAAGGGGTGAAGGAAACACGTGCAAAGGGTTCCCCAGCCCTCCCTGTCCCGGGATGAGCACATTCCTGCAGACCTTTGTGAGCCCATTCTGTCGATGTAGGCCAGACTAGCAGAGAGATGATCCGGATGAGAGGCACCATCCTCTCCTAGCTCCATCTGCCTGCCTCCCTCTGGAGGCAAGCCTTTCCGGGTACCACTCCACCCCCACCTGGTGCTTGCTAGATGCTTCTTATTAACTGGATGCAGATGTTCTGCATCAGTTAGGTTTTTATTTCTGAGGAGCATTAGGAAAGTAAAGTCAGGCAGGCAAGTTTAAAATCCTAGCCCCAGGCAGGCCGAGGCAAGAGGATTGAGTATTGGACGCCATACTCGGGCTACATGTTGAGAGAGATGGGACCGAGGAGAGGGGCGTGGATGTGGTTCCGTTGGTAGAGTGCTTGTGCAGCATACATGAAGCCCTGGGTTTGAGTCCCAGCACCGTGAAAATCAGGTATGGAATCACATGCCTATAACCCCAGCACTCAGTGGATGGAGGCAGGTGTTCAAGGTTACATAGGGAATTTGGTTACATAGGGAATTTGAAGCTAGTCTGAGCTACATGAGACCCTGTGTCAAGAAAAGAAAAGAAGAGAAAAGAAAAGACAGAGAGACAGAGACAGAGACACAGAAAGAATATATCAAATGATGGGTTGGTGGGTTTATTGCCACAACTGGGGCTAAATTAAAAGGCTGGCTTAAGAAAATAAAGCAAATCATTATTCAGGTAGCATGTCAGTAAGCCAAAAAGCATGGTGGGATATAAAAGGCTAGAGTTGGGGAAACTGGTAACCAGACAGTGGTGTGTATCAGCAGCTGGACTGTGGAATGTTAGGTCAGACTCTGCCCTGCCAGCGTTTTAACCTAGGCTCAAGCCAGCAGACACCATCAAAACAACAGAGAGCCCAAACTTACGGTGAGACAGATGTTCATGGGCCTTGTGGGTTTTGGGGGTCAGGGTGCTTTTATGTCCCTTTTCACAGCCTTTTTCTGTTCTTCCCCCTTTAGAGGACATGTTTGGGGTGTGGGAATCCTAAGGCTCTAGAATAACTGAGCACTGAGTACATAGCCAGTGTTATTCCCCAAATCACCACTTGGGTCCCAGAGTGCCAGTGTAAAGGTTTCTGAGATGGGCTCTGCAACCTGGGTGTTAGAAGGTGGGAGGTCCCAGGCACCAGCTGGAGGAGCAGGGATGTCCATGCAGCTCCCCGCCTGTCTGAGGGGCCCTCTCCTCCTGCAGAGACACCAGGATACAGAGTGGAAAGCAAGATGACCCAGGAAGTGCTCCAGGGACTTCTTAGGCCCTGCTGCCTTCTTCAGGTCACCAGCAGCCACTCTGCAGGGAAGTCCTCCCCTAGGGGAGGAGGGCCTGGTGGGTAAGGAAGGATCTCCCCGCCCCACCCCCAGCATTCTGCAGCAGGCTCGGGGCTGCAAAGGTAGCCTACCCCCATGCATTAGCTTGTCTTCGCCTGGGAAATTACTTCAGCCCAGCATCATTTTTTATGTGCCTGTTCAATAAAATAATTATTGATGGCCTCATCCATTTAAGTCACAATCAAAATAGCAGCCGGGATGGGGCGGTCTTGTATTATATCATCCAAGTGAGAACCATTTTCTATCAATTCACAAATACATTCACATTTAAGTGAAAAATTATGCTATCTGGGATCAAATATATCAGAGGCTGGGAGGCAGGAGGGAGGAGGCTAGGGTCTGAGGGCATCTTCATTATTCAGTAGGAGAAAGTGCGGGAGAGAAGGGAGAGATCGTCTGAGGGGCCCTCTGCCTGCCAGTGAGCTCCGTGGAGGAAGAGCAGGGTCTTCTCCACTGGATTCCACCCAGAGCCAGAGGGGAAAGCCACTGGCCTTTCCAAGGAAGAAAAATGGAACCATAGTGAGTTAGACAGATGTGTCTGTAACCCCCCGCCCCGGGTGTTGGCAATCAGGTGCTGATCATCCGGCAAGTATCTTGTGTGTCCAAGATGGCCGGACAGTGGGGGTGGGTCAGAGCAAAGGCGGAGAGGAGGAGCAAAGAGAGAAAGGAAAGACAAGAGAGTGGGTGAGAGCAACCTCCATTCGTCCTAGCTGTGAGCAGGCCCCGCCCGGGCTGCCCTGACTCCTCTAAGAAGCCACTGAGGCAGGTCTTGGTAAGCACCTCCTCTGTCCGAGTGAGGGTTTGAGACTCAGAGAGGGAGATTCAGTTTCCCAAATGTGCACAGCTCGTCAGGGAGCCAAACCAGGCTTGGCTCAGATCTTCAGGATGTCTAAATGTGTCCTGGAGATGCCTTTCTGTGTAGCCCTTGGTAGATAGACACTGGGGTAGGGCACGCTGAGAGGGGACACTACCAGAGTTATTCGGTTGGTTATTGTGGTTTTTTGTTTTGTTTGTTTTTTGTTTGTTTGTTTTGTTTTTTTGTCTGTGTTTTAGAGAGGAACAGGCTTGTTTTGACTCGTTTTAAGGAAGAATCTAATCGAATTGGGAAGAAATGAACCTGCTGCTGGCTAGATTGAGCAAGTGCTGTCTATGGCGTTGGCTAGACATAGGCCTTTTAGGGTAGATTGGTTTCTTACCTACAGAGCTCTCTTCAGAGCCCTGCCTACTTCAGGGTGGCCCAAGACAAGGTCCTGTCTTTGTTCTCATCTTGTTCCACCTCCCAGAGCGCCCCCATCCCCACCCCCACATCCCTCCCACCCACCACTCTCTCTCTCCCCGACCTGATGGGTGGGTCTCTCTCACTGGTATGCACATGGCAAGCCTGGCCTGTACTCTAATTAGAGGTTACAGTGTTGGAGACCGGAACACAGAGGCCTACAGAGGAGTTGGAAGGTCCAGATACCATCACCACCCTTTGTCACTCCCTGTGAAGCCATCATCGGGTCTGCTCAGAGTCCACTGAAGCCTGAGGTAAAGGGTTCCCATGGTGGGGGAAACACTGGGAGCAGGCAACTCCCACACCACAGCAGCCTGCCTGGTATTTGACCTTTTCTTGGCTCTTTTAATTAACAGGAGTCCTTTCATTGGCATGAAGTTACCTGTCAAGGCGTTTCACTGGCAAGGTTAATCTTGGAAAATCCTGACCTCATGCACACACATCATGTCTCACCTTGGCCCTTGATACCTGTCTTTTGCATTAAGAAGACTGACAGTAACTCAATCCAGATCATCCAGACACAGCCAGCAAGATGGCCTGGTGGGTAAAAGCACTTACAGAGGAAGCTGGGTTCCATGCCCAGAGCCCATGTGAAACTATGAAAGCAAGGTGGAGCATGGTAGTTCACAACTTTAATTCCAGCACTCAAGAGGCAGATCTTGGTTAGTTCAAGGCCAGCCTGGTCTACATAGTGTGTCCAGGACAGTCAGAGCTACGAAGAGAATCTGTTTCCAAGAAACAAAAACAAAACAAAAAGAAGAAAGAATGAGTGAATGAATGAGGGTATGAATGAATGAGTGAATGAATGAATGAGTGAATGAGTGAATGCTGAACACAATGGCATGCTCTTTTAATCTCAGTAGCTCTAGCCTGGAGTATGCAGAAAAGAAACTGCAAGAGTGACCAACTCAGATCTCTAAACACGGTCACATTCTCTCTTGATGGAGATAGGACTTTAATATATGAGCTAGGGACAGGAAAGGGCAGTCATCTGCCCATCCACCCACGAAATAGCAGAATTAGGGCTCATATTCTGTGCCTCAGAGCCATATTCTAGACAAGGATATTGTGAAGTTGTGCAGCCATGAGTGGGAACGGGTGATGTGAGCACCCACAGTCCAGGCAGAGGCCACCCGCCTAGCAGGCTGCTCTTGTCCCAGAACAGCAGCATTTCCACCCCAGACCCTGGTGGAGGGAGAAGGTGCTGTTGAGATGAACAAAGGAGACTATGCAAGCCAGACACATAAGGAGAAGCTGGAGTGTAAGGGACAGAAACAGGTGCACCTTAGGGAAGGTAGGTAGCAGGATGAGCACAGGAGCAAGAGGGTGGACCTGGGTGCAAGGGCAGATGAAAGGGCAGGTGCAAGGACAGGTGTAAGGGCAGGTGTAAGGGTAGGTGTAAGGGTAGGTGTTAGGGCAGGTGCAAGGGCAGGTGCAAGGACAGGTGNGGACAGGTGTAAGGGCAGGTGTAAGGGTAGGTGTAAGGGTAGGTGTTAGGGCAGGTGCAAGGGCAGGTGCAAGGACAGGTGTAAGGGCAGGTGCCAGGGCAGGTGTCAGGGCAGGTGCAAGGGCAGGTGCAAGGGCAGGTGTAAGGGCAGGTGCAAGGGCAGGTGCAAGGGCAGGTGCAAGGGCAGTGTTAGGGCAGGTGCAAGGGCAGGTGCAAGGGCAGATGCAAGGGCAGGTGCAAGGACAGGTGCAAGGGCAGATGCAAGGACAGGTGCAAGGGCAGGTGTAAGGGCAGGTGTTAGGTAGGGCAGGTGCAAGGGCAGATGCAAGGACAGATGCAAGGACAGGTGTAAGGGCAGGTGCAAGGGCAGGTGCAAGGGCAGGTACAAGGACAGGTGTTAGGGCAGGTGCAAGGGCAGATGCAAGGGCAGGTGCAAGGACAGATGTAAGGGCATATGCAAGGACAGGTGTAAGGGCAGGTACAAGGACAGATGCAAGGGCAGGTGCAAGGGCAGGTGTAAGGGCAGGTGCAAGGACAGGTGCAAGGGCAGGTACAAGGGCAACAGGAGCCTTGTTAGTAGTGGCCATAGTCCTCAGGTTTCTTTTGTTTGTTTGTATCTTGCTTTTAAGACATAGCTCATACCTTTAATCCTAGCACTTAGAAGACAGAGGCAGGCCCATCTCTGTGACTTCTAGCCAGCCTGGTCTATATTGTGAGTTCCAAGACAGCCAGGGCTATGTAGAGAGACCCTGTTAAAAATATTTTAATGCAGATAGTCTTACCTTACAGTGCAGGGTCGTCTGGAAACCTACATCTGACTCCTGAATCTCTAGGATTATAGGTGTGCTGCCACACTCTGCTGACTGTTCTGTTTTTATCAATTAAACACAATTTATATATTGTACAACCAACCTTCGAAAAGGGTAAAATACAAGGAATATTTGAGGGATCCTGTGACCATTACAAAGTCCATTTAAAAACATTTCAGGGTTGGGGGAGGGGCTCACTCCCTAAAAGCACTTGCTGTACAGTTGTGAAGACCTGCTTTCAAATCCCCATAATCTACATTGAAGTAGCTAAATGTATTGTCTCCTGCACAGGCCTATAATCCCAGAATTCTCACGGAGCTCAGGGCCCAGCTATCTTGGCAAGTAAGAGACCCTGTCTCAAGAAAAGTATAATTCTAAATAAACAAGCAAAACTATATTTACAATGGAAAGCTACTGATGGAAATATCCACCATCAGCCTCTGGCCCTGAATACATACGTATGCATCATATGCATGTACAAACACACATACATCACATGCACACACACACACACACACACACACACACACACACAAAGCACTGCACAGGCTCTACCAGGCTGCCATTGACAGAGCAGGGAGCTGGGAACACGGGTAGAGGAATTACAAACAGATGTCTGAAAAACGCGATGCTTCACCCAGCGTGTGGTGTTGTGTGGCCCCTGTCTAACCATCAACATGCATGGAACACAGCATGCCTCTTTGGAATGCCACCAAGGCTATGTGCACCGTAGGGGTCTTCTTTTCACCACAGGAAGGAGAGAGAGAGAAAAAAAAGAAGGTGACTGGAGTCACTTAGGAAGGTGAGCATCTCTTCCTTTCCACCACCTCAACACAAACACCTTATGTGAAAAAAGAATTCTCTGAGGGGTTGTGCTTTTCTTCCCGTTCCTCTCCTCTCTTATTTTGGAGACAGGATCTCAAAATGTGCCCCAAGCTGGCCTCGCTGTCTTCTCAAGTGCTGGTGTTACAGGTAGGCACTGCCAGACCAACTCTCTCTCTCTCTCTCTCTCTCTCTCTCTCTCTCTCTCTCTCTCTCTCTGTGTGTGTGTGTGTGTGTGTGTTTTGCATTTGGGTACACATTCAGGTGAGTTGAGCTGTTCACACCCACATGATATGAGGAGGTCAAAGGTCAATGTCAAGGGGTGTGTGTGTGTGTATGTGTGTGTATGTGTGTGTGTGCCACAGCACACACGTTGAGGTCAGAGGACAAAATTCAACTTAGCCCTCATCTTCCACCTTGTGTAAGTCAGGGTCTGTCCTGCACACCCCATGCTAACTGGCCCACAGTGCTCCTGGTTCTCCTGTCTCTGCTCCCATCTCATCAGAGGAGCCAGGATTGCAGACACTAGTGCGCTACTACGTCCAGCTTCGGATGGGTTCTAGGGACCTGAACTCAGGTTTTTACATTTGGGTGTTTGTACCTACAGAACCATGTCCCCAGTTCCAGATCCAGCTTTCTGTTATTTTCTTTATTAACCTGCAATACAAGCCATGTCTGGGAAGAAGCCCTCGTAGAGCAAGCCTGACTGTAGAAGCACTGAGCTGCCTGTCCCTTAGCCCCAGGAGAGGGAGGCTGTTCCTTGCTGTTACCTGGCAGAAGGCTAAAGGTTCCCACCCAATCCTGCTGTGGTGGCAGGGGATCCTTGACCAGTCAATCATCACCATCTGTGACAGCCTCGGCAGCCACCCAGACTACCTTGTAGTCCACAGTGGCTTGTAAGGCAGAGACCCTCCTCTGCATACCAGAGCCTCTGAGATGCCCTGTAAAACTACAGGGTCCCAACAACTGCAGAGAAGCTAGCCTCAGAGTACATAGGCATTACATCATCTAACTTCCACTGGTGTATAGTAAAGCAGTCGTTAGAGACAGTTAGAGACAGATGTGGCAGAGACCACCTGGCCCAGGGACCTCCAAGGCAGACAGTCAAGCCACACTGGGACAGAGTCACACTTCCTTCCTTCCTTCTTCCATAGGAGAACCTTCGAGAGTTCTCACAGCTGGTCAGAGAGGGCAGTGTCCCAGCCTACAGAGATGTGGTGGAGCACAGTTCAGGGTCTCAGGTTGGCAGCAAGAGTGAGAAACAGCTCTCTGGAAGGCTCTCAGGGGGCGGGGATGGAACGAGCTTGAGCAGTAGTACCCACTCCTTGGGCAGGGTTCCAAGACCCTACTGGATGCCACCCCTAGAGCCGTCAAGTCCTGGCTTGCTATAGGCTGTCTGTCTCCTTTGGGTGCTCTCTGCCCCGCTGAGCTCATTTTTAGAGCTCACAGGGCTCTCCTCGGGGCTCTATCTGCATGCTCAGGGGATCAGCCCGTCCCTTGCCCACAGGCAGCCATATCCTCACCCTCCCATACCCCCATTTAGGGAAACATTTAGGGACTTGGTTAATCAAAGAGAACTTGACATCTTAATCTATCAGGGCAGAAAGAATGGATCTGACCTTCTGGACATAATTCCATCTGTGAATGCGAAGCTGCCCGGTGGAGCCAAGGGCTGTCTTCCCCAGGCAGGCAACTCCTGGAGACTTAAGGGCCTGAAAGGGAAGGAGACCTACCCAATGCCACACAGTTACTCAGAGGATAAATGAGGGCTGCGGCTCAATCCTGAGCCCCTGAGCAGAGCTCGCTACTGTCCTTGAGGTGGGAGACTCTGGAAGTCACTTGTCCATCAGACCCATAAGAGACACTTTCAAGTCAGAGATAAGGCTTCTGCTGACATCTAGGGCTACTTGGGCTGCTCATGGCATTTGCCTGCTCTTCCCCAGCTGGGTCAGAATGTTCTCCACAGAGCCGTAGAGATGACTGACTCTTTACAAAGTCCTTTCCCAGCACAAGCAAATGCCCTCAGAGGATGGACCAAATGCCAGGAGAGTTTGAGTGGCAGAAAGTAGCAGGGTGGTAGGGAGGCAGAAGGGCTAATAGGCACAGAGGGTCCCAAGCAGGATGGACACGGCCGTTGGAATCTGGGGGAGGCTGGCGCTCCATAGATATCTCAAGCTATGGAAGATAGTTGGTTTCTGCCCTGTCCAGACAAGCCTGTCTAGTCATTGTAGTCTGGGTTCACTGAGAGACCCTGGCTTTAAAAAAAAAAGGAAAGCAATTGAGGAAGACGCCTGATAGTTGTCTATGGCTTCCAAACCTACACCTGCGCTCATGTGAAAACACACACACACACACACACACACACACAGAGAGTGAGAGAGAGAGAGAGAGAGAGAGAGAGAGAGAACTACCAGGTCCCTTGGCTAGCTTCCCCTGGGTCATGGTGCTCAAGGCTCCAACAGAGATTCCAATTCAGGTTCTTAGTACTTCTCAAATGTCCACAGTGGGAATAACCCAATGGATGCAGCAGAGCTGACCTGCAAGCCCCAGAAATGCTTCCTGAAGCAGAGAGGTGCTGAGGGGGCACCGGGAAAGCATGCAAACAGAGAGATTAAATAAACAGTTTACACAGTGCTCTGTTAGAGCTCTAAATCAGCCAGCCTGCAGCCCTGCTTGAGGCCTCTGACTCCAGAACACAGCCCTGCTGTATAAAGGGTGCTCCATCAACAGGCAGTGAGGGAGGAGTAGACTCTTAGGAAGAAAAGGCCCCAAGAGGAGCCCTAGACAGGGGTCCTTCGGAAATCACTCCATCTGCAGCTGGAGGAGATGAGGGGAATCCAGCGTGAAGACATGGGGGCACCTGCCTGCTCAGCACCTGGGTGAGTGCCAGGCCTCACTTCCCAGGCAGGCATCAGGCTTCTGTAAGTAAGATGGGTCCTGGGTAGAACCCCACCCCACCCCGCCCACTACCCCCTGCCCCACCCCACCCCCCAGCAGCCACAGAGCCACTGGGACTGCCCTGTGGGACTGACGCATGCGATAGTGACATGCTCTTCACAAAATGTGAATTCAGGTCTATATCGATGGAAAGAAGAAAATCCCCATGCTTGCAGGAGTCATGTCTCAGCAGAGAGAGTTTCCAGTAGGAAGCAAGCTGGCACACACTTGCAGTCCAGCACCCTGGAGGTGGAAGAGAGTCAGAGTTTAAAGTCTGCATGAGAATTTAAAGGGCTGCATGAGACCCTGTCTCCAAACACATATGTCTTAAGCATATACAAAGAAGGCTGTGTGACTCCACACCAGCTACTAGCTGAATCCACTCACGCAGGCTCTCTTCTACACCTTCTACCTAGATTCACTGGCAAACCCTGGCAGGGGTGTCCAACCTCTGAGTGCCAAGTACAAAGTCCGTGTTTCAGAACCAGGTTATTGAGTTACAAAAGCAAATTGTAAACATGATTGGTTAAGTACCATTATAATTTTGTGCTGAGCCGCATTCAGAGATTTCCCAGGGTGCATATGACTAATGGGTCCCACTACATAATACATACATACATACATGCATGCATACATGCATGCATACATACATACATACATGCATACATACATACATCCTCTGTCTCTGTCTCTCTCTGACCATGATGACATCAGCTTCACCTTCCTTCTTTCCTCCCTGCTCTGCTCTCTGCCCCTGGTCTACCCAGCTGCTCTATCTGCAGGAGCTGAATGGTCCTGCCAGGCTCATGCTTGTCCCTCATGCTTGTCCCCTTGTCTGACGTTTGTCAGACTGGGTAGGCTTGGCTTCCTGAAGCTAGGCTACCATTTGAGTCAGTGGTTGCTTATGTCACTAGACAGCACTCCCACCTCCCTGATCCTCAGCTTTCAAACACTTCCATCTCTTCCGTACTTCTTACCAGCCAGCCTTGGGACTGGGCTGAGCCTCCAGGAGCCTCAGCTCGTTGACAGTCCTGACAGCCCACTTGAGTAGGTATTGCTTTTATAATTCCTTTCTCCCAAAGGGGACAGAGCCCAGCTAAGATGCTTGAAATGTTCTGTCTAGCCTCTAGGCTCAGAATTTTGCCCCATCGCTACTTCCTGAACCTCCTCTCCTTGGAAACATCTGCCTTCCATTGCTGCCTAGCAAATAAATCCCCTAAATGTGTCACCAGTGATTGCGAACGCACAACTGGTGCCTAGGAGTGTTTGTACTTCTAGGCTTAGGTGGTTTGTTCATTGGGGGAGAATTTCAGACAAGCATGGGACAGCAAAGGGTTTTTCTGGAGGAATAGAGGCTTCCCAGAGTCCCCCTGAGTACCCCTGCCTGGTGAAGCCCACTCCTTGCTTTCTCTTCATCTCTGCTCCCATGTAAACCTTTAGGTCTTATTCACTAGCGCAGGATAAACAGAACTGGGACATCTGACTACCATAGGGCATTCTCTGCTTCTGCTCCCACGTTCCCTTCCTGGTTCCTGCGGTACACCTTGTCCCTCATCACCTCCTCTTGCTCCCAGCAGAGCCTCCAAGTCAGTGCCCAATACCAGAAGCAGGCTAGGCCTTGCTGGGTGAGGTGGAAGCTACCAACTGCTAGTCAGGCTGCAGCCCTCACAGATCCCATGATGCTCACTTCTCACCTCCCCATCTAGCTGCAGAAAACACAGCAGGTACACACATCTTCACAGCATACCCCAGGGCTGAAGAAGCCTGCCCATGGCCAAGGGCCTCAGCAGTCCCGTCCCTGTCCTCAGGTCCTAAGAGATGAATAAATTCAGAGCTAGGCTAAGCCAGCAGCAGCAGTGGGGGCCCAGGGAACCCACTCATCTGAAAAGAGACCTGGAGACCAAGGGGCTCTTGATGACTGGTGGGACTCTTTTGCCGGGATGGCAACAGAGCACAGGGTGGCCTTGATAGTCTAGTGAACAAAGGCTTTAGGATCTTCTAGAGTCACTGGTAAGATGGGGCGCTTAGAGCAACGGGTGCAGGGTGCAGGTGATTGGGAGGAGAGAGAAAGGGACACGAGAAAGAAGGGCGGGAGTCGGTGCGGAAGGAAAGCAAGAAGAGAAAGGCAGGAAGATGAAAAGGAAGGAGAGAAGTAGGAGGCAGGAAGGAGAGGAAGGAGGAGGGGAGGAAGGAGATGGAGTGGAGGGAGAAGGGGAAAGAGAAAGAACGGGGAGGGAGAGAATTAAGGAAGAGGAAGATAGGATGGAAGAGGGAGGAAGAGAAGAAGGAAGAGTGGGGAAGAGGGAGGCTCTCCAGCTTTCTTTCAAGCCTCCTCACCCCTCCCTCTTTCAAGCAAAATATTATGCCCCTTAAAAACACACGCACAGACTTTCATACATGCATGCATGCACATGTGCGCACGGGCACACACACACACACACACACACACACACACACACACACCCTCTGCCTTTCTCCTTTTCCTCTCTGAACAAGAGCTTTGTAACACTAGATGGCTGATCCGAAAATAACTGTTTTGCCCTTAGACAGAGGCGTTTCTCCCCCCCCCCCCCAGGAGAAGCTGAGATATTTTGAAAGCCGCCCCTGAGGCAGAAAGTTGTGCACAAGGCACTAATTGCCAGCACTCCCAAGGGCAACTGCCTGGCAGGCAAGGCAGGAGGCAGGCAGGAGGAGGTAGGGCCTCCGAGGTCCTGGGGGAGTCTACCTCCAGCAGACATGTTCAGCCAGCCCGAGATAAAACCCAGAAGCAGGGGCAATCTTACATAACCAGAGCGGACCGAACATTTTCAGCAAATTACCCCTGTGATGAGTTCTGCCATAAAATCGCCTCGCAAGTGAATTTAGTTTTTCTTCCCTGCGTGCCCAATCAATTAGCACATGAGTAATACCAAGCCCATTAGGACAAACCGATGCCGGGGGAGTTATGTCATCTGCTCTAGAAATGATTGCTTAATATGCCAGTTGGGGGCTGGGCATGGTGGCGCATGCCTTTAATCTCAGCACTCAAGAGGCAGAGGCAGGCAGATCTTTGTGAGTTTGAGGCCAGCCTGGTCTACATATTAAGTTCCAAGACAATCAGGGGGACATGGTAAGACCCCTGTCTCAAAACAACAGAATAGTTGACTCTGAGACGCTCTCAACCACACACCATCTTTCCAGGATCAATACCAACAGTCCATCTCCAACCAGAATGCTGTGGGGCAGAGCAAGCAACAGAGCCAGTGTGTGAGACCCAACCTGCTCAACAGCCCCGAATACCAGGGCCCACCTCCACAGGCTTCCTTACCTTTCCTGTTCATTGTTCTCCATGGCTGGCCTCCAAAGCCAATAGAAGCCTAAAGGAAAACTGTGTGGAGACAAGTAGGAGGGTTGGAAGTGTTCTCCCTGTGTCCTAGTCAGGGTTTCTATTCCTGCACAACATCATGACCAAGAAGCAAGTTGGGGAGGAAAGGGTTTATTCGGCTTACATTTCCATACTGCTGTTGATCACCAAAGGATGCAGGACTGGAACTCA